>NW_027362775.1:1745000-2047500 GCF_046119375.1 Phyllobates terribilis | reverse complement strand
AGGGAGAGACGGAGAGGGAGGGCGTCGGGGCGCGAAGCCTCGGGCCTCCCTCGGAAAATCCCTTGCGACGGGACCCCAGCCGCGCCACGGAGGCGATCCACGGAGGGGCGACCCTCAGACAGGCGTAGCCCCGGGAGCAACCCGGGGCCGCAAGGTGCGTTCGAAGTGTCGATGATCAATGTGTCCTGCAATTCACACTAATTCTCGCAGCTAGCTGCGTTCTTCATCGACGCGCGAGCCGAGTGATCTACCGTTAAGAGTCGCGCTTCTGGGTCTGGGCCGCTCTGGGGCGCCCGGCTTTTCAGTACGTCGGCCGGCAAACAGAGGGGGTGCGTCGGGGGGTTTTCATCTAGGCCCTGTTGCCCCGGGCGCTCGGCCTCCGCCATCCCTCCCTCCGGCGGGGAGGGGAACGACGGAGGGCTCAAGGCTTCTCGACCTACCGCCCAGACCCGCAACCTCGGGGAGAGGGGTATACGGGCGCACGGGCGCACGGTACCCGGGACGGCCTTTCGCGTGAGTTTTTTTTTCCTGGGCGGGGGGGGGGACACGGCAGGGCCCCGCGAGGCCAGGCGTCCGTCTGGACGATGGAGCGAGAGGGGCTCCCCGCGCCCTCCCGTCGTCGTCCGCCTGGCGATCGCCCTTGCTGGCCCGTGGCCATCCCCCCCGCATGCGGGTAAGCACCGGCGGAGCGGAAGTATCCCGCCGCGCACCCCCTTCGGGCAGGGGGAGGCAGTCAGGGAAATCGGCTTCCGGCTCCGCGCCTTCTCGGTTCGGTCATCGCTCCGTTAATGATCCTTCCGCAGGTTCACCTACGGAAACTTTGTTACGACTTTTACTTCCTCTAGATAGTCAAGTTCGATCGTCTTCTCGGCTCTCCGCCAGGGTCTTGGCGGACCCCGGCGGGGCCGATCCAAGGACCTCACTAAACCATCCAATCGGTAGTAGCGACGGGCGGTGTGTACAAAGGGCAGGGACTTAATCAACGCGAGCTTATGACCCGCACTTACTGGGAATTCCTCGTTCACGGGGAAGAATTGCAATCCCCGATCCCCATCACGAGCGGGGTTCAGCGGGTTACCCGCACCTCTCGGCGAAGGGTAGACACACGCTGGTCCGTTCAGTGTAGCGCGCGTGCAGCCCCGGACATCTAAGGGCATCACAGACCTGTTATTGCTCGATCTCGCGTGGCTGAGCGCCACTTGTCCCTCTAAGAAGCTGGACGCGGACTGCGGGGGGTCACGTAGCTAGTTAGCATGCCGGAGTCTCGTTCGTTATCGGAATTAACCAGACAAATCGCTCCACCAACTAAGAACGGCCATGCACCACCACCCACAGAATCGAGAAAGAGCTTTCAATCTGTCAATCCTTTCCGTGTCCGGGCCGGGTGAGGTTTCCCGTGTTGAGTCAAATTAAGCCGCAGGCTCCACTCCTGGTGGTGCCCTTCCGTCAATTCCTTTAAGTTTCAGCTTTGCAACCATACTCCCCCCGGAACCCAAAGACTTCGGTTTCCCGGACGCTGCTCGGCGGGTCATGGGAATAACACCGCCGGATCGCCAGTAGGCATCATTTATGGTCGGAACTACGACGGTATCTGATGGTCTTCGAACCTCCGACTTTCGTTCTTGATTAATGAAAATATTCTTGGCAAATGCTTTCGCTTTGGTTCGTCTTGCGCCGGTCCAAGAATTTCACCTCTAGCGGCGCAATACGGATGCCCCGGCCGTCCCTCTTAATCATGGCCCCAGTTCCGACAACCAACAAAATAGAACCGGAGTCCTATTCCATTATTCCTAGCTGGAGTATTCAGGCGTGGCTGCCTGCTTTGAACACTCTAATTTTTTCAAAGTAAACGCTTCGGGCCCCCGGGACACTCAGTCAAGAGCATCGGGGAGGCGCCCCAAGGCAAAGGGGCTGGGACTGGCGGTAGCACGCCTTGCGGCGGACCGCCAGCTCGATCCCAAGATCCAACTACGAGCTTTTTAACTGCAGCAGCTTTAGTGTACGCTACTGGAGCTGGAATTACCGCGGCTGCTGGCAAAAGACTTGCCCTCCAATAGATCCTCGTTATAGGATTTAAAGTGTACTCATTCCAATTGCCTCGAAAGAGTCCTGTATTGTTATTTTTCGTCACTACCTCACCGGGTCGGGAGTGGGTAATTTGCGCGCCTGCTGCCTTCCTTGGATGTGGTAGCCGTTTCTCAGGCTCCCTCTCCGGAATTGAACCCTGATTCTCCGTTACCCGTGGTCACCATGGTAGGCACAGAAAGTACCATCGAAAGTTGATAGGGCAGACACCCGAATGGATCGTCGCGGTCACGGGGACGTGCGATCGGCCCGAGGTTATCCAGAGTCGCAACGCTTACAGGGAGAGCGCGGCAGGGGGGAGGCCGCGGAGGACCGTCCCGACGCCGCGCCCGGGACCCCGGATTGGTTTTGATCTGATTAATGCACGAATCCCTGGCGGTCAGCGCTCGTTTGCACGTATTAGCTCTAGAATTATCACAGTTGTCCGAGTCAACGGTTTGGAGCGATCAAAGGAACCATAACTGATTTAATGAGCCATTCGCAGTTTCACTGTACCGTCCGTGTGTACTTACACGTGCATGGCTTAATCTTTGAGACAAGCATATGCTACTGGCAGGATCAACCAGGTAGCCCCCCAACACGACTGGACCGCGTCGAGGTTCGGGAGAGGAGAGGCCTGCGGGAAGAGAGGGGGGGCGGCGGAAGAGCCCCGCGGCGGCAGGGCGCCCGGACGGAACGGGTATAGGCAGGGCGTGCGGCGTCCGGAGAGGATGCGGGATGGCATGGGGCTTCCCTGGGGGGGGCGGGGAACGGAGCCCTCGCAGCACCGGGGACATGTGCGGGAGGAGCGGCTCGCTGTGCGGTGCGTGGTCCCGAAGCGGCAGGCGTCTGGAAAACACCCCTTGCACGGGGAGGGCGAGGTGACTGGCCTCCGGAGGACGCCACGGCCGCCCCCGTCTCACCAACCGCACCCAAGGCAACACACAGGGTCGCTCGGGGAGATGGCGTGCGGGGGTGGGCCTATGTGGCGCCACCGTCTGGCTTAGACCTGCCTCCGCCGCGGGGGGTCCTCGACCCACCGGCGGACAGGCACGAGGATTGGGAGAGGGGGGCTGGCCGTCAGGGTCCGCCGCGGCTCCGGCACTAACCCGACGACGCGGAGGTCGCGTGGGTGGTCGTCGGCCAGGCCGTGTCGGCGTCGCCTTCCAGAGTAGTCCCTCTTCCCGCTCGCGCCCGTAACCTCAAAGGGATGCCCGAGCGGCTTTTCCTCCCAGGGCTGCTCCCCGCCCGGGGGCGGGAGCGCATGGGGAACCCCAGGTCGGCCTTTCACCGTACTCCCTACCTCTTGGCCCTCGTTCCTTCTCCCGTTCTCCATCTAACCCCTTGGCTCTGGGGTTTCCGCGCTCGCTCTCTCTCTCCTTCTCCCTGCCGAGCCGCCAGGGAGGATGAGGGTTGAAGGGGAAAGGTGACGGTCGGGCTGGGGCACACCACACGGTGAGAACCCCCTTCGCCTGCCTCCACACATCTGTCGTCCTCCCCACTGACGTAGGGGCCCGGGAAAAGACTGGAAATCGCGAAGCTCGGCAGTGGCGCGGAGACGCCACCCACCGCCGCCGCTGTCGCCACCGCCGCGGAGGCCGCCCTGTCGGACGCGAGGGGCGGCGCGGGCCTCCGCTGGCCGGTTACGCATCTGGAAGAAAAGGGCCGCCCTCGGAGAAGATCGGTGTGCTTCCCCGCACAGGAAGCGATTCGGACGACGGCCCCCACGCCTGGGTGGGTGGGCGCCACGCCGTTCGCCCGTGCGGGTCGTCGGACCGCTGCCTTCGCTCGGGTCGGGCCAATCTCCCCACGGCTCGGCCGGCGTGCGCGCCCAAAGATAGGTGTCGAAAGCCCGGGGGTAGAGGAGGAAGGGGACCGCTCACCTTAAGCCAGCGCGAGCTCCAAAGCCCGGGCCGAGCGAGCGGCGCCACCTCCCCACCCGGGAGCGCTGCGCCAGATCGATCGGAGGAAGAGCAGGGGTGCGTGGAGGGACTTGCCCAAGTACGGAGGCTGCTAACCCCTGTCGTCGGGAAATACGTGCCCAAGAGTCCTGGAAGCGAGACTCGGGTACAGGCGCCCTTGCAGAGGGGGTACTGGATGTGGAACTGGGGTCAAAGCCACAAAAGCATCCGCCCTCATGGAGCCTCTCCCGGGCCTAAAAATCCAGATTTTAGCCTTGACGGCGCCCCCATGTGGAGAACCAGGGCCCGTGGGGGGGGTCTGGCCAGGCTCACTTCAACCCAGGAACACCTCTCTGACTTGGGATAGGCGACCGGCAAAAGTCCCCCCACGCAGCTGCGGAAGCCTGGGTTCAGCCAAGGTGCAGACCTCCAGCCGAACAGGGACTCATAGCCAAAACGCGTACCCGGGCCTACGGAGGTGAAAACCTGCTTAAATGAGTCAAAATGTGTCGGGGCTGAGAGGTACCTCTCTCTCATATATTCTGCCGGTGGTGTGCAAAACTGGGTCTTTGTATGGAGTGTCACCCTATACCCACTTTAGGGACGCATTCCAAAAAGTACCCGATCGCCTGGAACTGTCAGGCGGATTCGGCTCCCTGGAATTTCCTCATTCTGGTTCTTTTTCACTTTTTGTCTCTTTTGCGACATCTAGTGGGCAGGCTGCATTACTGCAACCAGGGACACCTCAAAACGCTTGGAACTGGGGAGCGGGCTCAATTTACTAACGTTTTGCGGGTCCTGGAAGTCAAAATTGTGACTTCTGAAAACGACTAAGTATGAAGGACTCATCGGGCGAATCGCTCTGGAACTGAAATCGGATGCGCTCACTCACATTTTCCCCTCTCTGGAAGTCTGACACAAGTTGAAAAATTTTCTAAGTCCACAAAAAAAATTTTTTTCAACTTTTTTTCAATTTTCCCCCTGTGGGATATATATTTTACCCACACATTTGGAGCTCTCCTGGGATGCCTTCTAACATAGTATAACCTCATTTTGTGGAAGTTTTCACAAAAAAGTGAAATTTTCAAAAAGTCAAAAATTTTGACAAAAACGACTAAGTATGAAGGACTCATCGGATGAATCGCTCTGGAACTGAAATCGGATGCGCGCACTGACATGCTCCCCTCTCTGGAAGTCTGACACATGTGTGAAAATTTTCTAAGTCCACAAAAAAAATTTTTTACAACTTTTTTTTCAATTTTCCCCCTGTGGGATACATATTTTACCCACACATTTGGAGCTCTCCTGGGATGCCTTCTAACATAGTATAACCTCATTTTGTGGAAGTTTTCACAAAAAGGTGAAATTTTCAAAAAGTCAGAAATTTTGCCAAAAACGACTAAGTATGAAGGACTCATCGGATGAATCGCTCTGGAACTGAAATCGGATGCGCGCACTGACATGCTCCCCTCTCTGGAAATTTGACACGTGTGCAAATTTTCTAAGTCCTCAAAAAAAAATTTTTTTTCGACTTTTTTTCAATTTTCCCCCTGTGGGATATATATTTTACCCACACATTTGGAGCCCTCCTGGGATGGCCTCTAACATAGTATAACCTCATTTAGCGGAGATTTTCACAGAAAAGTGAAATTTTCAAAAAAGTCAAAAATTTTGCAAAAACGACTAAGTATGAAGGACTCATCGGATGAATCGCTCTGCAACTGAAATCGGATGCGCGCACTGACATGCTCCCCTCTCTGGAAGTCTGACACATGTGTGAAAATTTTCTAAGTCCACAAAAAAAATTTTTTTAAACTTTTTTTCAATTCCCCCCCCCGAGGGATATATATTTTACCCACACATTTGGAGCCCTCCTGGGGTACCTTCACACATATTTCCCCTCTCTATAGAGGAAGACTGGAGGGCCTCAGCCCAAAATTCTGGAACTGTTTCTGTACACCGCAGCACTATTAACCACTTCGCACCAGAGCCTGTTTTTGCCTTCGTGACCAGGCCAATTTTTTCAATTCTGACCACTGCCAGTTTATGAAGTAATTACTCTGGAACGCTTCAATGTATTCCCCTGACTCTGAGATTGTTTTTTTCATGACATATTGTACTTCATGATAGTGGTAAAATTTCTTCGATATAACTTGTGTTTATTTGTGAAAAAATCGGAAATTTGGCAAAAATTTTGAAATTTTCAAACTTTGAATTTTCATGCCCTTAAATCAGAGAGATATGTCACACAAAATAGTTAATAAATAACATTTCCCACATGTCTACTTTACATCAGCACAATTTTGGAACCAAAATTTTTTTTTGTTAGGGAGCTATAAGGGTTAAAAGTTGACCAGCGATTTCTCATTTTTCCAACAAAATTTACAAAAACATTATTTTAGGGACCACATCATATTTGAAGTCACTTTGAGGGGTCTTTATGACAGAAAATACCCAAAAGTAACAACATTCTAAAAACTGCACCCCTCAAGGTGCTCAAAACCACATTCAAGAACTTTATTAACCCTTCAGATGCTTCACAGGAATTTTTGGAATGTGGAAGAAAAAAATTAACATTTAACTTTTTTCACAAAAATGTTACTTTAGACCCAATTTTTTTTATATTCACAGGGGTAACAGGAAAAAAATGGACCCCAAATTTTTTTGTGCAATTTCTCTTGAGCGTGCTGATACCCCATATGTGAGGGAAAATCACTGTTTGGGCGCACTGCAGGGTTCGGAAGGGAAGGAGCGCCATTAGACTTTTTGAATGTAAAATTTGTCTGAATAATTAGCAGACGCCATGTTGCGTTTGGAGAGCTCCTGATGTACCTAAACCCCCACAAGTGACACCATTTTGGAAACTAGACCCCTTAGGGAACTTATCTAGATGTGTGGTGAGCACCTTGAACCCCAAGGTGCTTCACAGAAGTTTATAATATTGAGCTGTAAAAATAAAATTTTCACATTTTTCCCACAAAACTGTTTTTCATCCCTTAATTTTGCATTATCATAAGGGTAATAGGATAAATTGCACCATGAAATTTGTTGTGCAATTTCTCCTGAACACGCTGATACCCCATATGTGGAGGCAAATTACTGTTTGGGCGCATGGTAGGGTTTGAAAGGGAAGGAGCGCCATTTGACTTTTTGAATGTAAAATTTGTTTGAATAATTAGCAGACGCCATGTCGCATTTGGGGAACCCCTAATGTGCCTAAACAGTGGAAACCCCCCACAAGTGCCACCATTTTGGAAACTAGACCCCTTAGGGAACTTATCTAGATGTGAGGTGAGCACCTTGCACCCCCAGCTGCTTCACAGAAGTTTATAATATTGAGCCGTAAAAATAAAATTTTCACATTTTTCCCTCAAAAAATGTTTTTCATTCCCTAATTTTGTATTATCATAAGGGTAACAGGATAAGTTGCACCATGAAATTTGTTGTGCAATTTCTCCTGAACACGCCGATACCCCATATGTGGAGGCAAATTACTGTTTGGGCACATGGCAGGGTTTGAAAGGGAAGGAGCGCCATTTGACTTTTTGAATGTAAAATTTGTTTGAATAATTAGCGGACGCCATGTCACATTTGGGGAGCCCCTAATGTGCCTAAACAGTGGAAACCCCCCACAAGTGCCACCATTTTGGAAACTAGACCCCTTAGGGAACTTATCTAGATGTGTGGTGAGCACCTTGCACCCCCAGCTGCTTCACAGAAGTTTATAATATTGAGCCGTAAAAATAAAATTTTCACATTTTTCCCATAAAAAATGTTTTTCATTCCCTAATTTTGCATTATCATAAGGGTAACAGGATAAATTGCACCATGAAATTTGTTGTACAATTTCTCCTGAGTACGCCGATACCCCATATGTGGGGGAAAACCACTGCTTTGGTGTACGGCAGGGTTCGGAAGAGAAAGGAGCGCTATGTTGGCTGGGATAGGCAGCAGACACCATGTCACATTTGAAGAGTCGCTGACATGTCAAAACAGCAGAAACCCCCACAAGTGACCCCATTTTGTAAACTACACCTCTCAAGGAATTCATCTAGGGAAGTAGTGAGTATTTTTTAATTTTTAAATTTATACCATTGGGCAGTGAAAAAAGCATAATTATATTTTTACCACAAAAAAATGTTTTACCCTCAGATTTTACATTTTCACACAGGGCAATGGGTAAAAATGGTGCCGAAATGTGTCACACAATTTCTTCTAAAAGTGGCAATACCCCATATGTGGCTGTATCGTACCACTTAGCCATACGGTGAGATCTGGGGGGTACGGAGTGCTATTTGACAATTGGAGAACAAATTATTGTAGAATAGGCATTTGGATTTGGGAGCACAAAATTTTCTGAATTTCTTTTGGGGGGCAAGGGTCATTTTGCTTTTCCAGAGCCTTTCTGCTACCAGTAACTTGGAAGTCCCTTATATTTTTAACAGATGACGGACCTGAGTGGGGACTAGCTTTTTTTGAGGACTGAGTTGAAGCTTTTATTGGGAACATTTTACGTAACATTTATCCGGCGCTCTAGGCTGAGCACTTACATCGGGGTTTCCATCTAAATTTCCAAGTGATGTAATTCAGATGAAACCCCTGCAGGATCCATTCACTATAATGAGGCAGCAGAGTTACTCTCTACTCCGTCTGGCCTCTGTTTAGCGGTGTCCTTTTTTTCAGAAGTGCACAAAACTGTGGCCAACCGCACTTTTATGCATGCCTAAAACAAATGACACCGTGGGATCCCAGGCTAGACGGCGTCCACAGTGCCTATATCTGCCTCATTACAGGGAATCTTCCATCATGGGTTCCGGCTGAATCACGTATTTCAGAGATTTACACGGAAACTCTGGTGTAAGTGCTCAGCGCAGAGCACAGGATAAATATGAGCAGAGCCTTACTGGGATCTTTGGGAGACATAATAAACAAATCAGTAGCAGGTGAAGAATTGGTTTAATTTATTTTTTACGCCGTTCCTAGTGTGATATAACTGATTAGATTACTTTATTCTTCGGGTCGGTGCGATTACAGAGATACCAGATTTATATCGGGTTTTTATGACTGACAGCTGTCACACACTAAAATACGCTTTTTTTGCAAAATCTAGTTTTTGCATCACCATATTTTGAGAGCTATAATTTTTCCAGATTTCGGCCGACAGAGTCATGTGACGGCTTGTTTTTTGCGGGACGAGTTGACATTTTTATTGGTACCATTTTTGGGTACGTGACATTTTTTGATCGCTTTCTATTCTGTTTTTTGGGAGGTAAAATTAACAAAAACAAACACTTCAGGAATTGTTTTTTGAGTTTTTTTCTATGCCGTTCTGCGTGTGGTAAAAGTGATCAGGCAGCGTTATTCTTCGGGTCAGTACGTTTACAGCGATACTACACTTACTGTATTTTTTTTAATGTTTTGGCACTTTTACACAATAAAACAATTTTATAGAAAAAAAAAAATTTTTTTGCATTGCTTTATTCTGAGCGCTATAACTTTTTTATTTTTCGTCTGATGGAGCTGTATGGCGGCTTTTTTTTATGACGTTTTCAGTGGTACCATTTTTATTTCTATTCTGCTTTTTGATCGCATTTTTTTCCACTTTTTGTTTGGCGATATGATGAAAAAGCATATTTTTTTGCTCCGTTTTTTTATTTATTTTTATTACGGTATGCACAGAAGGAGTTAATTAGTGTGACAGTTTTATAGCTCGGGTTGTTTCGGACGCGGCGATACCAAATATGTGTACTTTTTTTGGTTTTGTAAAAATATATGGATTTATTGGTTTAATATTTTATTTATTTATTTTTATTTATTTTGTGATTTTTTTTTAATAGTTTTAAAACTTTTTTTTTACTTTTTTTTTACATTTTTACTTAGTCCCTGTATGGGACATTAATTTTTATTTTTCTGATCACTGATCTCATGTAATGTAATAGACATGTATTACATTACATGAGATCTTCACTGACTGTTTCAGTCAGTCTCCTCTCTGGCTCAGCTTGCAGGCTGAGCCAGACAGGACACCATATATGGCAGAGCTGGAGGCGGTCATGTGACCTCCAGCTGCCATAGCAACCCCAGGCCCTGAAAGGAAACGGAGGTCTTCGGAGGTAAGACGACCCCCTCTCCTCCTGCTGTCTCCTATTTGCCGCGATCACTATAGATCGCAGCATATAGAAGACAGCAAAGGGTTAACATCACCGGGACCTGATCTAATCAGGGCCTGATGATGTTCCCTGTCAGAGCTAACGCTCTGCACCGGAATCGCAGTGCTTGCAGGACCCTGGGGGTCCTGAGCGCTGCGCGACCACCCACCGTTTTTAAACGTCGGCGCTGCACAGAGTCCAGGCAGCGCGGACGTTTATCTACAGTGGGCGGTCGGGAACCGGTTAAGTTTTACTTTGGCTGTGTTCACACATGTTGTGTTTTTCAGCTTCAGAAAACTGCATCAAAACACAATCTCTGGCAGGAAATCAGCTGCGTCAAAAACGTTTTGCTGCGTTTTTTGATGCATTTTTTGTGAGTTTTTTCAGCGATTTTTTTCACTGTCCTGTCTCTATTTATGCATGTACATAAAGTTCTGTTAAAAAAGAACCCCATTCTATTTCACCATCAAAAACGCTGCTGCAAATTTTGGTGCATTTTTTTAGCGTTTTATTCATCACTGTATAATGACGTGATTTTCCTCCAAAATATCAGTAATTAATGGGGGCACTCTCCTACACCTCTACTGAGGTCCGATATTAAGGCTATGTGCACACTATGCAGAAATGCTCAGGATTTTTTCCTGAGCGTTTCTGCATCTTTCTGGCAGGAAAAAAAGCATGCGGATTGTACATGTGGTTTCCTGCCAGGGACATGCGGAAATGAAGCGGTCTTCACTTTCATTTCCGCATGCGGGTTGACAAGTGCTTCCCAAGCGATTTTAGCATCACTTGGAAAGTGCTTGTCAACTTCACACTATATAAATCCATGCAACCGGCATGGATTTATATAGTGTGTGAATGTCAAAAAATAAAAAATAAATATATACTTTACACTCTGATGGCCCCCGGTGTCCTGCTTCATCGGTTCCGGATGCCGGCAGTGAAGACTTTAGGACCTTCCGACGTCAGCGTCACGTGACCCGTCACATGACTCTGACGTCAGCGAAGGTCCTTCATTCAACCGCGAAGTGCGCGGGAAGCCGGCAGGACGCAGCGCGGGCCGTCAGAAGGTGAGAATATATATATTTTTTATTTTATTCTTTTTTTTTTAATGGTACCTGGGTCTGGATGAGAGTCCTCTCCTCCACACCCGGATACCATCCGCACATTAGACCGCATGAAAAGCGCATCAACATATACAGTGATGCGGATTCCATGCGGTCTAATGCAAGTCAATGGCGGCAAAAGAGCAGCGTTTCCGCAAAATTAATTGACATGCTGCGGATTTTTGACCGCAGCATTTACGCTGCGGAAAAATCCGCATCATGGGCACAGCACATGCGTATTTCAATTGGGGAACATTGCTGCCCTTCTACCATGCGTTTTTCATGCGTTTCCGCGGTGTTTACGCAACTGCAAAAACGCCGCGGAAACGCATGAAAAACGCATCGTGTGAACTCAGCCTCACTATTAACATCAAACTTGACTATTAATAATTAATTTCCACTAATGTTATCTGGGCCTTATACTATATACCAACTGAGACAAAATCGTGTGCTAATAAAAGGTATTTATTACACAAAAGTCTACAGTTAATATATTACTAGGTATCACACTAACACAGTACACAAAACGGATTCACAATTCCCAATTATCTAATATATTTTCCACCCACGTTTGCTAATCACTCATGCAATATCGGCCCACCCAAATATACCAACTTTGCCTATATATATCTATCAATATCTAGGAGGGTTAGTACAGGGTATGTAGGGCTAGTAAGTAAACAAGTTACAGGGAAAGAGAGATACTCAGCCATGTGTTGTTATGTCCATCTTCAAGAGTCTAAGGGGCCTTAGCACATGTGCATTCTGGGGTTTTAAGTCCAGCCAGTGTCCAGCTTCATGTCACAGGAAATGATGTATTATTCCCTGCCCACTGGCTAAGATCTTTGTTCATGTCCAACCATACTCGCAAAACCTGTTTTAGCACATGGCTGGACATTCTATTGAAACCTCCCCCAGCAGCAAACAGACTGAAACACATGGGGAGATGTGGGGCCAATATATACATGTATACTTATCTGCAAGCATGGCTAGCATGCAGATACATATATACATGTACAACCTGGAACACTTCCCTTTACAACCACCCATTATTTCCCATGGGTGAAAAAACACTGACAAAAATGCTGAAAGTGACATGCTCTATTTTCCAAAAACCCAACCAAGGCACAAAATACGCAACAACAAAAAAGCATGATGTGTGAACAGACAATTCTGGTTTCTCATAGACTTTGCTGGTAGGTACTGCAAAACACAGCTGAAAATTTGCATAAAAATCTGCAGCAAAAAATGCTAAAAAAAACACAACATGTGTGAACATAGCTTTTAAGTGAAGTTTAACTTGAACTTATTATATGTTGTCAAAATTACTCACAAAACGTCGCTTTCAAAAGCCACAAAAGACGACGGAGGGGTTTCCTCATTTCTTGTGAATTTCTTTCTGTAGAAACATACAAATCAAGGTCTGTGTTAAGAGTCAAAGTGAAAAGAAAAATACTATTTTAAATGATAAAACCATCAAGGTAGAGGGAGTTGTACTTGCAAATGTGGAGTGAAGAAATGTTCATTGTTCTTATGGGTCTTAATTCACCAACAACTACTTGGATATTGCATTTTACCTAACCAGGTGGGTGTCAAAAAGGGCAGATAGACACCTACACCATCACAAGACCCTACAATTACCATGAAAGGCAGCACCCACCACTTCCTCACTGATACCTCAGATGCCTCTCCTAGATAAGAGCAGTCTATGCGGTATGCAATGTATCGTCCTTCAGGGAGCGCTTCTTCCCAGACCATTTCAAGGTCTCCAGCATATCCAACTCCTTTTAAGTACCAGCCTACTGCTCCAATCATGCATTCCCCGTCACCTCTTTTGCCATACTTACGGATGCAAAGTCTGCTTCCAATATCACAGGCTGGAGTGACTTGTAAGTTTCGTAATAGTGAGATCACAGATGTCTATGCAAGCACCGTGTAACGCATGTTACACAAGTCTTGAATGGTGGCTCAAAAAAAGATGAAGAAGCATCGACTTCAATATCATCATAAGAAGCGTCGACACAAGTTTGCAAAAAGGTATGAAAAGTGAACTGTAGAAGATAGGAAACGGGTGGTTTGGAGCTATGGGACAAAAGTCAATAGACTAGGCTATGATGGGTGAAAATGGGTCTGGAAGAAACAAAGGAAAATGGGGCTAAAGGATGGAGAAATTGAAGGAACTGTCAAGTTCGGTGAAGGAAGCCTGATGATATGGGGTTGTTTCACAGCTAAAGGCGTTGGATACTTTACCAGAATCGATGGTGGTCTCAATGCTGAGCTATATGTGAGTATCCTACAAGACTAATTACTTTGTACACTCGAGTACCATCGGTATGAAAAGGACAACATAGTGTTCCAGTAGGACAACGAACCAAAGCATATGTTGAGATTGGCAAATAAATGGTTCAATGACAATGAAGTCGAAGTGCTGGATTGGCCCCCACAGACCTCAGACCTTAATCCAATTTAACACTTGTGGGTAGAATGGAATAAAAAACTATATACATATCCAAGCGAGTCGAAGAGCATGCACCAACTGGGAACATGTAAAAGAGACCCGGAATTAGATGTCGGTCAAGACATGTTTGAATCTGATCGAGAGCATGCCCAGAAGGATTCAGGCAGTGTTGAAAGCCAAAGGTGGATTTACAAAATACTAATAAAATAATAAAAAATTGTATTTAGATTTTTAGGAGCAAAACAGTAACAGTGCAGTGACATGACAAGAATCTGCATAATTAATCATATGCCAAATAGTTGCAACTCAAGTTTATATATGAGATAGACAAGATGATTGTCTATAAAATGAGGGTAGTCTCACAATAAAATAAGTAGTGGATGGTGAGATATGGAGCCTGAAAGTCAAAAGTTCAAAAGATTGATACTCTTTTGCTCTTCACTGTATTCATGTGCAGTTGGTGGTTCTGGCGATGTATTCAATTAATAATGATGGTCCCAGTGCTATATTCAATTACCGATTATGGTTTTAATAATGAATTAGTGTATTAATGGTTGTTTTGGTGCTGTATCTAAGTACTGATGAGGATGCTGGTGCCATTCATGTACTGATGGAATGTTCTGGTGATGTATTCATTTAATGATCATGGATCTGGTGCGGTCTTCCCTCATTAAAAAAAAATTAAACAATTAAAAAAAATTTGGTATGTCCACATCCTTAAAAGTCTGATCTATCAAAATATAAAAAGAACTAACATATGCAGTAAAGAGAAAAAAAAATAGAAGAACTACTTTTTTTTGTCACCACACCTCTTACAGCAAAAAGCCATCCAAATGTATGCACCCTGAATTGATAGCAAAAAATATTTCAACTTACTATGCAAAAAACAGCCCTCACATAGCTTCATAGATATATTTTTATTGTTCTAACAGGTCCTTAAAAAAGCATCACAAGCTAAATGTTGTTTTTTTTAACAAAAATAAGAATCTCTGAAAGTTTGGGATTACTGTAATCACAAAGACCTAAAGAATCATGTTCACACGTCACTTTTACCACATAATGAATATCTTAAAAGCAAAACCTAAAAAACAATGATGGGATTGTGTTTATTCACTGCAGGTATACCATGAACTGCTGGGAGGGGTGCCACTTGAATTTTCGCCTTGGGCACCAAAAAAAAAAGCTAGAATCAGGCCTGTCCCCACAGACGTTAGGAAGCTAACCGATTCAAGCCAAAATCACCGGGTTTAGCCAACTTCTATCTCATGAGTCTGAGGGCATTTAGAATTAAATAACTTTTTGATCGCTGGGCATCAAAACAGCTCAGACCCCAAGTGATAAAGTCACAATATGATGCTGTTTTTCAGTTACAGTATGGTGGTTCTAAAATCATGTTATAAAAGTATAATTTAGTAACTATATGGCAGTATTAGTTACGGTATTAACCACACATGGTATAGAGAGATTCAGTAATGCTATGGTGGTATGTGGTGGTACTGTTCAATCACTATAGCTGAGGAATTCTGTCCTTTAACCCTTTCACGACCTTGGGATTTTCCGTTTTTCGCTCCCCTTTTTCCCAGAGGCATAACTTTTTTATTTTTTAATATGTCCCTGTGATGGTTTATTTTTTCTGGGACGAATTGTAATTTTGAACGACATCATTGGTTTTACAATGTCGTGTACTGGAGAAAAAGGAAAAAATTCAAAAGTGCGTCAAAATTGCAAAAAAAAGTATAATTCTACACTTGTCTCTTGGTTGTTTTTTTTTTTTACCATGTTCACTAAATGCTAAAACTGACCTGCAATTATGATTCTCCAGGTCATTATGAGTTTGTAGATACCAAACATGAATAGGTTATTTTTTTTAAAGTGGTGAAATAAATTCTAAAGTTTGTAAAAAAAATTATAATGGCGCCATATTCCGAGACCCGTAGCGTCTCCCTTTTTCAGGATCTGGGGCTGGGTGAGGGCTTATTTTTCGCACGCTGAGCTGAAGGTTTTATTGATAATATTTTTAGGTAGATATAATGTTTTAATCGCTTGTGATTGCGTTTTATTGCGATGTTGCAGCGACCAAAAAAACTTAATTCTGGTGTTTTGATTTTTTTTCTCGTTACACAGTTTACCATTTGGATTAATTCTTTTTATATCTTGATAGATCGGGCGATTCAGAATGCAGCAATATATGTATATTTTAGTTTTATTATTCATTTATTTTGAATGGGGCAAAAGGGGGGTGATTTGAACGTTTATATTTTTAAAAAAAACAACATTTTTTTTTTTTACTTTTTTCTGGCCTTAATAGTTTCCTTAGAAGACTTGAAGGTGCTTTCATCCGATCACTTGTGCTACACATGGTTAAAATGATCATCTGCTATGAGCGATGGCCAACGGGTAACGCTCATGGCAAATCGTCACATGATCATGCTAAAAAACAGATTGCAGTAAAAAAGAAAACAATTTAAGACATTCCCGTCCTTATTTGAATGAACTAATTTTGCATTGTATCTTTTCATTTTTTATCACCCCTAACAAATCCAAAAACAGGTATAACTACCAGACATGTGAACATAGCCTTACAATACAATGTAACGAATGATAGTCGTATTTAGTGCTTACGTTGGCTGCACCTCCTCCTCACTGTCGTCCTCAATAATCGGACGCTTTCTGCCTCTTATTCTGGACGTCCTTCCTAAAATATATAACAAAACTGATTATGATTCTCATTCACCTCCAGATTTACACATCATCAGAGAAGCAGTCTCCACCTCTCACCATGGAAGAAGCAGAACCTATTACACACTGTAGGGATAAAATTATTGGGACACATACACATTACTCCTGGAGGAAATTTTATGACATTGCTTTTTAAATCCAGGGTCATTAACATGGAGTTGATCTCCCTTTGCAGCTAATAAAGCTTCCACTCTAAAAAAAAAAATTGGGGGATATTTCTGTGCAATTTGTTGTCCATTCTTCCAGAAGAGCAGTTATCAGGTCAGACACTGATGTTGGACAAGGGGACCTGGCTTGTAATCTCTGGTTAATCCAAAAGGTATCTATCTGATGGAGTTGAGGTTAGGTCTCTTGAAGGGTCAGTCATGTTCTTCCACACCAAACTCACCCAGCCATGTCTTATTTGAACTTTCATGAACTGACTTGTGACAACATATGACAGCAAGATGCTGAATTCAGGGAGCTCTTTAGAACGAGCCATTTTATCACAACTGTTCGCACAGGCAGACTACATGCTTAGATGCTGGATTTTATACCCATGGCAATGAACCAAAAGAGAAAACCTTAATTCAATGATTAAGAGGTGACTTTTCATACTTGTTCACACAGTGTGTAAAGCTTCCTTCACATGTACATGTTTTCAGCACGTGTGGCATTCGCTTTCACATGCACTGAAGACACGTATGCACACATACCTATCATAATCTATGGAGATCTTTGCATGAGACCCGTCCGCATGGATTACAAGGGCCAATACACATTTCTGGCTCCGTGTGAAACATCCTTGTGACAACCGTGTGCTGTACATGTTTAACACTGCAAAGTATAGGAGAAGCTTTGGAATTGATATTTAAGTCATGGTGGAAAAAAAATGAATTGCACACGGATAGAACACTGATGGCACACGGATGACACACTGATCCAAAATACTTATGACACCGGTACCATTTTTCCAGTACCGGTATTATATGGACATGTGAAGGGTGGTTTAGTCAAAGGAATCTGTTAAACATGTCGTCGGTCGGGTAACAAACCCTGAGCTGGAGGTTTTCAGGAGGCAGACACAGAGCTTTTCCCCAGGATATTGTAACTTACTTTTTCCTCTCCTTGTAACAAGAACCATAACCTTTCTAATATTTCGACATAGCCGCAAGAGGGCTTGTTTTTTGCAGAACACCACTTATTCTATGAAATAAGTGGAAACGGTGAGGAAAAAAACTGTAATTCCACATTTTCTTTTTCAAGGTTTTGTACTAGCGCCGCTTACTTTGTGGTAATCAGGTGGTGATCTGTTACCTTTGCTCTATGGGTCAGTATGGTTACGGGATCCCAAATCTATATATTTCTATTCATGATTTACTAATTAAAAATAAAATAAAAACATTTACAAAAACAATTTGGCTTTTGTCACCATATTCTGAGAGCCATATATATATTTTTTTAAAGTGGTCATCCGGCAGTCAAGGTAACCCTTCGTCAATGTGCATTCATACTGCACGGTGGCCCCATGTTCATTAGAACTGATGGCCATTATGTTAAAGTCTGTTACATGTCACCATCACACTTGACAGCGGTATTAACCCCATAACGCCCAATGACAGACACTGCACGGCATGAGCAGGTGTAAGTTAATGCTCCTTGCCGTGCAGTGTCCGTTATGGCTTTAAACTGTCACAGCGTGTAAACACGCAGTGACAGATAAGTGCGGACAGCTATCTGTGACAGCTGAGCAGCACAAGATGGGGTGCAGGGAGCCATATGGTCGGTCCGCACACCTAGATCGCTGCGATCGGTCAGTCAATCTGACAGACCGATCTCAGCATGATCGTGCAGAAGATGCTGAAATATCAGCGTCTCCAGCCCGATCAGTGCCGGAGTTCAGCGCCGCCAGTGGCTGAGCTCCGGCACTAAACAGCTAGTAGCCGTGTCAGCACCATCCCTGGCTGTTAAATCCGCTGACAGATCGGTGGCCCTGCGATGTCGTGGGGCCCAATCATTGCCATGGTGACCAGGGGTCGTCATGACGACCCCCGGGTCACCAAGCTACGGAAAGCTGCTGAAACCATGCTCACAGCATGGGCTCAGGAGCTTTCACTAAAGGTATAATGAATGCACTGCAATCTAGTACATTGCAATACATTATATCTGTGATCAAAGAGAAACAAGTGAAGGTCCCATAAAGGGACTAAGTAAAAAGTAAAAAATAAATGGCAAAAAATGTGTAAAAATATGTAAAAAAAATTAAATAAATAATAATAATTTTAAAAAAATATTCACTAATAAATACACATTTTTATGTAAAAAATAAATAAAATAAAAAAAAGTACACATATTTGGTATTGCCGAGTCTGGAACAACCCGACCTATAAAAGTGTCACACTAGTTAACCCCTTCAGTGAACGCCGCACAAAAAAAACTTAAAAAAACGAGGCTAACGATGCTTTATCATCATGCCACTGGGAAAAAAAGGGGAATGAAACACGATAAAAAAAACAAATATATATAAAATTAGTACCGCTGAAAACGTCATCTTGTCCCACAAGAAACAAGCCGCCATACAGCCCCATCAGTGGAAAGATAAAAAAATTATAGCTCTCAGAATAAAGCGATGCAAAATATATATATATTTTTTGTATAAAAACGCTATTAATGTGGTACCGCTGTAAACGTACAGAGCTGAAGAATAACTCTGCCTTATCAATTTTACCACACGCGGAACGGCATAAAAAAAAAAAAAAAAAAACACAATTCCTGAATTGCCAGTTTTTGTTTATTTTCCCTCCCCAAATTTAGAATAGAAAGCAATCAAAAAATGACATGTGACCAAAAATAGTACCAATAAAAACGTCAAATCGTCCCGCAAAAAACAAGCCCTTACATGACTGTCCCAGAGGACGATTCCCTAAAACAAGGCAGATGGCAACACTGGACGCTGTCTGGCCTGTGAGTCGGTATTGTCCGTCTTTTTAGGTGTGCATAAATGCGCGATCGGCCGCAGTTTTGGACACCTCTGAAAAGTAGGACGACGCTGAACAGAGGTAAGATGGAGCCCAGAAGAGTAACTCTGCTGCCTCATTATAATGAATGGATCCACTGGGGGGTGTCACCTGAATCACGTCACCCAGAGATTTCAATGGAAACTTCAAAATAAGTGCTCAGCATAGAGCACCGGATAAATATGATCCAAAATGTTATGTAAAATGTTCCCAATAAAAGCTTCAAATCTATCCATAAAACAAACAAAATACTCAGATTCATAGAATCATACAATTGTAGAGTTGGAAGGGACCTCCTGGCTCATCTGGTCCAACCCCCAGCTCAAAGCAGGATTCACTAAATCATCTCAGACAGATGTCTGTCCAGCCTCTGCTTGAAGACGTCCATTGAAGGAGAACTCACCACCTCTCGTGGCAGCCTGTTCCACTCGTTGATCATCCTAACTGTCAAAAAGTTTTTTCTAATATCTAATCTGTGTCTCCTCCCATTCAGTTTCATCCCATTGCTTCTTGTGCAAATGAGAATAAAGATGATCCTTCTACAATGTGACAGCCCTTGACATATTTGTAGACAGCTATTAAGTCTCCTCTCAGTCTTCTTTTTTGCAAGCTAAACATTCCCAAATCCTGCAACCGTTCCTCATAGGACATGGTTGCAGACCGGTCACCATTCTGGTCGCTCTTCTCTGAACTTGCTCCAGTTTGTCGATGTCTTTTTTAAAATGTGGTGCCCAAAACTGGACACAGTATACCAGATGAGGTCTGAACAAGGAGGAGTAAAGTCCGATAATGACTTCACATGATCTAGATTGTATGCTTCTGTTAAAACATCCCAGAATTGTATTTGTCTTTTTTAGCTGCTGCATCACACTGTTTACTCATGTTCAGTCTATGATCTATTAGTATAACTAAGTATTTTTCACATGTACTGTTGCTTAGCTCTATTCCTCCCATTTTGTACATGCTTTTTTCATTTTTATTGCCCAGATGTAGTACTTTGAATTTTTCCCTGTTAAAAAACATTCTGTTACTTGCTGCCCACTGCTCCAGTTTATTTAGGTCTTTTTGAATCCTGTCTCTCTCTTCTCTAGTGTTAGCTATCCCTCCTAGCTTTGTGTCATCAGCAAATTTAATCAGTTTACCCTCAATTCCTTCATCTAAATCATTGATAAAGATGTTGAACAATACAGGTCCCAGGACAGAGCCCCGTGGTACCCCACTTCAGACATTCATCCAGCTGGATGTGAAGCCATTTACGACCACCCGTTGAGTCCGATCACTAAGCCAGTTATGAATCCACCTAACAGTTGCCTTGTCCTTTCAATTCTTGATCATTTTTTCAATAAGGATGGTGTGAGATACTTTGTCAAATACTTTGCTGAAGTCAAGATATACTATATCTACGGCATTTCTGTTAGGCGTCAGGTGTTTGCTAGATTTGAAATAGGTTCAGAACCATCAGTGGATTCTGTAGTCTCCCATTCCAGTCCAGCCAGGGATGATGCTGCTCAACATCATCATCAGTCCCAACGCCTAGCTGGTGCACGAGATATACAGGTTGTCTCTTTGGTCTTTGTTCCTAGCAACATGAAGGATAGGTTGCGGAGGGAAACAGGGCTGCTAAAGCTTAAGTCCAGGATTCTCTGCACTGAGCATGCCTGTGACATGGTGGACCGTGATTGGTGGTTTGGGAGTCAGCTGATCCGGTGACCTGGCGCCGCCTGATTGGTTGCGGTTGACGTCACCAATAGTGCGACGGTGGGCAGGGCTTAATCTTTAAATAGCCCGCCCACAAACATGGCGGCGCGCTCTGATCATTGAGCTGTGATGGTGTTGTGTGGACGCTTGGTCTTTTGGGCTCCAGGTGTGCTTTAGTTTCTGGCAGGCAGGTTTAGTGGAAATAGGCAGGCTTAGATGAAATAGGCAGGTAGCATCATCTGACAGTCTGGCTCCGACAAAGGGGTCGCCATACACCCCGAGCAGTCTGCAGACACCCTATTCCCAGCACCGCCTGTAAGCCACGTGGAGAGATACTCCTCAGTGCGGTAGCACGCCGGCTGGGAGCACATATTCGCCGACGTGAGTCACACACGCATCCTAGCGTCTGCTGTGTAGTCCCTGTGCAGTTAACAGGGCTACAGATATATTATTTATCGCACATCTCTCGTGCTGTTAACGGAGATAGTGCGAATCCCTATTCCCGTTCCGGTGTGCAGTAACACGGAAGGGATTGTTATTTAAGTTGGTTGTTTTACCTTCTCACCCGGAAGGTGTTTGGCCGCAGTCCACCAGGCTGCATCGCGGACCCTGTGTAAGGTTGCTTTCCATTATTGAATAAAAGTTGTTTGCAACCGTCCCCTTAACAATTTCCCTGATCCACCCAGTCAGTGATTCTGTCATAGAAGGAAATTAAGTTAGTCTGACTTGATTTGTTAGTTACAAACCCATGCTGACTCTGGTTAATCACTTCATTCTTATCCAGGTACTTACATACATGTTGTTTAAGAATTTGTTCAAAGATCTTTCCTGGTATAGCAGTCAGACTCACCGGCCTATAGTTCCCTGGGTCCACTTTCTTCCCCTTTTTGAAGATAGGAACAACATTTGCTCTTCTCCAGTCTTCTGGGATTTCTCCTGTTCTCCAAGAATTTTCAAAGATTATGGAGAGTTGTTCTAAAATTTCTTCTACGATCTCCTTCAGTACTCTGGGGTTTAATTCATCTGGACCTGGAGACTTGAACTCATTTATGTTAGCTAAATATTCCCTCACAATCTTTCTGTTTACAGATAACCTGGATTCTTCAATTCCTTTAATAGGACAGTGAAGATCAGTTGATGTTCCATTTTCTTTCTGAGAGAAAACAGATGCAAAATAGGAATTAAAAAGTTCGGCCTTCTCAACATCCTTTCTTACCATTTCACCATTTTCATCCTGTAAAAATCCTATAGCATCATTGACTTTTCTTTTACTTTTGACATACCCTCAAAATCCTTTTTTATTGCTTTTGACATCTCTTGCAAGCCTTAATTCATTGTCAGCTTTAGCTGACCTGATACGTGCCCTGCAGGATCTGCAGACTGCATTATAATCTTCTTTAGATATGACTCCTTCTTTGCATTTGATAAACATTTCTTTCTTTCTTTTTAGCATGTGTTTAAGTTCTGTGTTCATCCATCCTGGTTTCCTTAAATGCTTCCCATTCTTCCTACTTTTCGGGATTGTTAACGATTGTGCTTTGAGAATCTCATTTTTAAAAATTTCCCATCCTTCCTGGACATTTTTGTCCTTAAGGACATCCAGCCATTGGATCCCTCCTATTCTCTTTCTGAGTCTCTTAAAATCTGCCTATTTAAAATCTAACCTTGAAGTTTGAGTCTTCACATGTCTTCCTCCTCTAGTTATCCAAAATTCTATAATAGCATGATCGCTGCTTCCTAGGGTCCCAGCCACTTTTATCTCCTCAACCATTTCCTCCCTGTTTATAAGGATTAGATCCAAAGTAGCAGATCCCCTTGTTTTCTCCCCTACCTTTTGGAAGATAAAGTTGTCAGCAAGAGAGGATAAGAATTTGCTTGACCTGTTAGTTTTACTTGAGAGAGATTCCCAACAAATGTATGGATAGTTGAAATCTCCCATGACCACTACGTCATATTTTTTGGAGAACTTGGTCATTTGATACATAAAGAGTTCATCCATATCTTCAGCTTGCCCAGGTGGCCTGTAGTAAATGCCTACAATGGTGTCCTTTCCGTTGTTCTCTCCTTGTATTCTTACCCAAACACTTTCCACAGAACTCCCAGTCTCTGCTTCAATCTCTCTGCAGATATACGCTTTTCTAACATACAATGCGACACCTCCTCCTCGTTTATCAAGTCTGCTTCTTGCAAATAAGTTGTATCCTTTTAGCCTTGTATTCCAATCATGTGTATCGTCCCACCAAGTTTCAGTGATTCCAATGACATCATATTTCTTTTCCTGCGTTAGTAGTTCCAATTCTCCTTGTTTGTTGCCCATGCTTTGTGCATTTGTATAAAAACATTTTAGTTTGTGATTGGTTTCTCTTCCTCCCATATTTTTATTACTTAGATTTTTTTGTCTTTGTTCTTCCTTTCCGCTTCCAATAGCAGAGATCTCAATAGTATTTGTCAGCTGTATGGCTTTTTCTGGCCTTTTGCTTCCCTTCCCACATTGATCTAGTTTAAAGCTCTCCTGATGAGTGTAGCAAGGCGACTTCCAAATACATGTTTTCCAGTCTTCGTAAGGGGCACCCCATCTCTAGCAAGTAGTTCATCATATAGATAATTCATTCCGTGATCCAGAAATCCAAATCCTTGTTGACAGCACCATCGACGTAGCCAGTTGTTCACCTGTAGAATCTTATTCCACCTCATTGTTCCATGGCCATCCACTGGGAGGATGGATGAGAAGACCACCTGCGCTCCCAATTCTTTCACTTTCTTGCCTAAGTCTTCAAAGTCACTGCAGATGGTTTCCAGGTCCTTTCTTGCAGGGTCATTTGTCCCCACATGTATTAGCAGGAATGGGTAGTGATCTGTAGGTCTGAAAAGTCTTGATATCCTGTCAGACACATCTTTAATTTTTGCTCCTGGAAGACAGCACATTTCTCTTGAGGTTATGTCTGGTCTGCAGATAGCGGCCTCTGTTCCTCTCAACAGGGAATCCCCCATGACCACCACTCTCCGTTTTTCCTTCACAACATTTTCTTTCTCTATCCCGGAGGATTCTGAGGGCTTACAAGGTTATTCATTGTGGGCAAAGTCTTATCTTGCTGTATTTCTTCATGGTTCTCCTGTGTGAGAGCCTGGTACTGGTTCCTGAGCAGTATGGGTGCTGACTGCCTCTCGATACTCCTGCTTCTCTGGGTCACATGCTTCCATTCCTCTGTTTCATCAGGTGCAGTTCGAATTTCTTCTCTTCCTGTATCATGAAGGGATAATTATCCTCTGTCTAAGAACTCTTCACCTTCCTTAATGATTTTCAAGGTAGTTAACCTCTCTTCTAGATTTCGCAACTTTTCCTCCAACAGGGACACAAGCTTGCATTTCTGGCATGTGAAGTTTGGCTTTTCCCTGGCAAGTATGTGAACATGTATCAGGATATGCAGCTCACCAAATGGCTCCTGGACTCTTCCATGTTCTTATTGTTAATGTGTTATGAAAACAGTGAAATACGCTCCAAAATTCGGTTTACCGATGTCCTCCTTTCAGCTCCAACGGCCAAAATCCAGTGTTCTTTGAGCTCGCGGAGACTCTTCACTTATCCCAAAATGCAGTGGGAATATGCAAATTATCTCCTCAGGACTCCTCCCCTGGTTTCATCTGTCAATGTAAATATAGGGTGCTTCCACGTTACTGGTAGCACAAGGGCACTGGAAAAGTGAAATAACTCCTCGCCCCCAAAAGAAATATAGCAAATTCTGTGCTCCGAAATTTTAATGCTACCCCCCACCCCCGTCCTCCAGAGCTCCAGTGTGTGCCTACATCAGATTTACCATCCACATGTTTGGCAGGGGTATAACTTACAAAATGGGGTCACTTGAGGGGGGGTATTCTGCTCTTTTAGCATTTAGGGTCTCTGTATATGGAGTCCGCAAACTATTCTAGGAAACTCCAGCAGTCAAATAGCGCTCCGTCCTTCCCGAGTGTCGCCGTGTGGCTAAGCAGTACTGTACAGTCACATATGAGGTATTTCCACATTCAGCAGAAATTGTGGGCCACATTTTAGGGGCCAGTTGTATCCATTAACCCCATTTAAAATGTAAAATCTGGGGCTAAACAAAATATTTGAGATAAAAATGTAATTATTTTTTCTTCACTGCCCAATGGTATAAAATTCTGTGACACACCCATGGTGTTAATATGATCATTGCACCCCTAGATGAGTTCACTGAGAGGTGTACTTTGTAAAATGGGGTCCTCAGGCTGTTATGGCACCTCAGGGGATCTCCCAGTGTATGATGGCACCCGATGCAGATCACGTAGGAGAGGGAGCCCTCTCCCTCCTCAAGCCTTCTAAATGCTGTTATTTCTATTGATAATGACATTTAAGGGATTAAAAAGCTGGGAATGGTGAGGGCAATGCTCCTGACAGTGACAGCCGAGGCTCTGCTATCACTTAAGCCAAGCTCCCGACGATGATGGTGAGGGCACAGCCCCTGGGCCCGGCACAATCGTCATGATGTTACTGTATGTCAGTGGTTGGGAATCCCTTCCCGATCAGGACGTATAGGTATGTCAAAGGTCATGAAGGGGTTACAATTTTAGCAGCAATTTTTCATATTTCCAAGGAAATTTAAAATAAACTGCACTTTTATGGACCTATTCACTTTTGAAGTGACTTTGAAGGGCCTTTTATTGTAACCCCCTAAAAAACACCCCAATTTAAAGAATGGAGGTTTCAAAGCATACAAGAAGTTTGCTATTCCTTGAGGTGCTTTGCATTAATGAAAATATAAGGAAAAAAAATTAATAATTCCATTTAGTCAAATTCCATTCAGCTAAAATGTTACTTCAGCCCTAATATTTAGACTGCACAATTTATTAAACAATTTATCCTGAATGCAGCATTACTCCTTGTATAGCAGACCCTAATATTGTATAGCTACTGTACGGTTTGGTACTCACTCGGCTGCAGCTGAGGTAGGCACAGGAAGCATTTTCATTGAAATCCAGGCTAGTTTATTCAGACAGCATAAACTGCTCAGGTAGCAAAACTAAAACACCCTTTTCCGGCACAAAGTGGAAATACAAAGTAAAATGTCCATACAATGTTGCGGGTTCGACCGCTCAGGTCAGTTTCAAATCCTTAGGTGTTTAGCACAGACCAGCATCCTGGAGATCCACATATCTCCAGACACAGAATGAGACAATTGGTCTCCATTTTATTTACCAAACCACGCCCCCGGGGTGGGGATATGTGAGCAGCCATTCCCACCAATCTCTTATGACTGCTCATAAAAGCGGCCCTCATACGTCCTATTAACCCTTTCAGTACTATATGTGCTGGAGCATGCTTTTCTGGGTTTACATCACCGAAGTTAACAACCTCGAGGACCTGTCCGGTGGCCATCTTACATACCCTCCTCTGCCCAAAGCTGGCGGGCTTGGCTATCAATAAGCAAAAAAACTCAAAATTCGAAAATGACGATACATATGAAGATTAGAAGAAGAATAATCAGTTCTGAGAAGGAAATGCATTAAGCATAACACTGTGTGTGTGTGTATGTATGTATGCATGTATGTATGCATGCATGCATGTATGTATATATATTATATATATATATATACACACACACATGTATATATACATACATACATACACTACCTAGTCAGGGTGCATGTTTAAAAAGGACTGTATAGACCAATCGGTAACTAAAACACAGAAAACCAATGATATAGAACCAAAAAGAAGACCAGAGTATGCTAAAATATAACAAATTTTAATGGATCAAGCTAAAATACGAATAGGGGTGGGAACAAAGCAACCAGGAGAAAGCGCTGAACAACATGTGTTTCCCACATGCAAATGTACAGTACAAATCAATGGAATATATACCATTGCCACCATTGCCACCAGAATACATATATATACATACAGTGGGCACGGAAAGTATTCAGACCCCTTTAAATTTTTCAATCTTTGTTTCATTGCAGCCATTTGATAAATTCTAAAAAGTTCATTTTTTTTCTCATTAAAGTACACTTTGCATCCTATCTTGACAGGAAAAAAAACAGAAACCTAGAAATTTTTGCAAATTTATTAAAAAAGAAAAACTGAAATATCACATGGTCATAAATATTCAGCCCCCTTGCTCGGTATTTGAATTAGTACAGCCATGAGTCTTCTTGGGTATGAAGCAACAAGTTTTTCACACCTGGATTTGGGGATCCTCTGCCATTCTTCCTTGCAGTTCCTGTCCAGTTCCGACAGGTTGGATGGTGAACGTTGGTGGACAGCCATTTTCAGGTCTCTCCAGAGATGCTCAATTAGGTTTAGGTCAGGGCTCTGGCTGGACCAGTCAAGAATGGTCACAGAGTTGTTGTGAGGCCACTCCTTTGTCATTATAGCTGTGTGCTTAGGGTCATTGTCTTGTTCGAAGGTGAACCTTCGGCCAAGTCTGAGGTCCAGAGCACTCTGGAAGAGGTTTTCACTCAGGATATCTCTGTACTTGGCCGCATTCATGTTTCCTTCAATTGCAACCAGTCGTCATGTCCCTGTAGCTGAAAAACACCCCCATAGCATGATGCTGCCACCACCATGTTTCACTGTTGGGATTGTATTGGGTAGGTGATGAGCAGTGCCTGGTTTTCTCCACACATACCGCTTAGAATTATCATCAAAAAGATCTATCTTCATCTCATCAGACCAGAGAATCTTATTTCTCATAGTCTGGGAGTCCTTCATGTGTTTTTGAGCAAACTCTATGCGGACTTTCATTTGTCTTGCACTGAGGAGAGGATTCCGTTGGGCCACTCTGCCATAAAGGCCTGACTGGTGGAGGGCTGCAGTGATAGTTGACTTTGTGGAACTTTCTCCCATCTCCCTACTGCATCTCTGGAGCTTAGTCACAGTGATTTTGGGGTTCTTCTTTACCTCTCTCACCATGGATATTCTCCCACGATTGCTTTGTTTGACTGGATGGCCAGGTCTAGGAAGACTTCTGGTGGTCCCAAACTTCTTCCATTTAAGGATTATGGAGGCCACTGTGCTCTTAGGAACCTTGAGTAATGCAGAAATTATTTTGTAACCTTGGCCAGATCTGTGCCTTGCCACAATTCTGTCTCTGAGCTCCTTGGGCAGTTTCTTTGAGCTCATGGTTTTCATTTGGTCTGACATGCATTGTGAGCTGTGAGGTCTTAAGCCCCCGTCTCACATAGTGATATCGCTAGCGAGATCGCTGCTGTGTCACGGTTTTGGTGACTCACCAGCGACCTCACCAGCGATGTCGCTATGTGTTACACTTTGCAACGATCAGGCCCCTGCTGTGAGGTCGCTGATCGCTGCAAAGTGTCCTGGACCATTTTTTGGTCGTTGGCCTCCCGCTGGCCAGCACACATCGCTGTGTGTGACCAGCGGGACCAAAGAACTGGCTGGTAACCATGGTAAATATCGGGTTACTAGGGGCACGCGCGCACTTAGTAACCCGCTGTTTACCATGGATACCACTCTGCTACGGTGCGCGGAGGCTCCCGCGCACCGTAGCAGAGTGGTATCCATGGTAAACAGCGGGTTACTAGGGGCACACGCGCACTTAGTAACCTGATGTTTACCATAGTTACCAGCCTGCTCCTGCTTAAGCAGCAGGCTGGTGACGGGAGCAGGACATCGTGGAACGATTCTTTCCACGATATCGCTGCTCCCCTGATCGCTGGTGAGCCTGCCTGTTTGACAGCTCACCAGCGATGTATTAGCGATGCAGCAACGATCCCTGACAGGTCGTAACGTTGTCGGGATCGCTGTTGCATCGCTTAGTGTGACGGGGCCTTTATACAGACAGGTGTGTGCCTTTCCAAATCAAGTCCTATCAGTTTAATTAAACACAGCTGGACTCCAATGAAGGAGTAGAACCATCTCAAGGAGGATCACAAGGGGTCTGAATACTTTCCATACCCATTATGTATATGTGTATATATATATACATATATACATATATATATATATATATATATATATAATACACATATAAATAAAACAATAAGAAACCAGGTGTATATCAATACAGATTATATGTATTAGAAATGGGGAAAACATATGTACTACCTCTATCAGGGTGTAAATAAATATTGTGCAAAAGAACCACAGGATGCAAGAGAGGGGCAATGATGGAAATAGCTCCTAACGTATAAACTATTCCATAATAATAAACCAATATAGGCGGGTATAGAATAGTCTATATACCTGTGTATGAGTCTGGAGTAGAGGGGGCATACGGTGCAGAGTCACCACCCCGACAGCAGTGGACCCTCGACAGTGCATCAGCATTGCCATGCAGTTTCCCGGGCCTATGCTCTGCATGGAAGCTAAAATCCTGAAGGGCTAGGGACCATCTGGTCACTCCGGCATCGTTCCCCTTCTTGTCCCTCATCCACCTTAGTGCGGCATGGTCTGACACTAGCCTGAACTTCCTGCCTAAGAGGTAGTATCTTGAAGTGTTCAACACCCACTTGATGGCCTTTTCCACAATGGAGTAATTCTTCCCACAGGATGTCACATTCTGACTTAAATACATTATGGGATGCTCTTCCCCATTCACTTCCTGTGATAGGACAGCACCCAGCCCGACATCTGACATGTCTGTCTGGACCACAAACTTATTTGAGAAATCCGGTGCCACCATAACTGTCTGTTTACACAGAGCTACCTTCAGTTCCGCGAAGGCAGTCTCAGCTTCTGGAGATTACTTAGCCATAACCGACTTTGTCCCTGTAAGGAGGTCTGTCAAAGGGGCCGCTATCATGACGAAGTTAGGGATGAACCGGCGGTAATAGCCCACGATGCCTAGGAACGCTTTGACCTGTTTCCCTGAGAGGGGTAGTGGCCAACTCTTCTTGATCACGTCGACTTTATTTGGGGCTTTATTTCACCTCTCCCTACGACATAACCCAAGTATTTGGTTTCTTCAATGCCCATGGCACATTTCTTCAGGTTTATAGAAAACCCTGCCTTCTTTAAAGAATCAAGTATCGCCTGGACTTTGCTCAGATGGCTTCCCCAATCCTGGCTATAGATCACGATGTCATCCAAGTAGGCTGCTGCATACTTCTTGTGGGGAGCTAGAATCAAGTCCATGGTCCTCTGGAAGGTAGCCAGGGCTTCTTGCAACCCAAACAACATCCTTGTGTACTAGAATCAACAATCTGGCGTTGAGAAGACAGTCTTCTCCTTGGCATCTTGGGACATGGGTATTTGCCAATTCCTTTAGCGAGGTCAAGGGTGGTAATATACCTGGCTGGCCCCAACCTTTCAAACAGTTCATCTACACTGGGCATTGGGTAGGTGTCAAACTTCAAGAATTTGTTGAGTTTCCTATAGTCATTGCAAAACTGCCATTCTCTATTTGGTTTTGGCACTAAGACTATGGGACTGGACCAGCCACTCCTGGACTCCTCAATGACTCCCATGCTCAGCATCCGCTTCACCTCTTTTGCAATCACCTCTCGGTGGGCTTCGGGAATCCGATACGGCTTCATATTTACTTGGACATGATGACCCGGAAGAAACTCATGCTCTATGATCCGAGTACGCCCTGGTAGTTCTGAGAACAGGTCTCAGTTCCGCTATAGCAACTCTCGGCACTGTGGCATCTGGGCATGTGACAGCGACTCTGCCAGCTTGACTTCCTTCACGTGGGCTTTGGTCTTCGCCACCAAACAGGAGCTTCCACAAACTCCCTATGTCGCCATGGCTTGATCAGGTTGACCTGGTACACCTGGTAGGGCTTCCTTTTCCCTGGTTAGTGGACTCTATAGTTGACATTGCCAAGCTTTTCAAGAACTTCATAGGGGCCCTGCCACTTGGTCAGGAATTTGCTCTCCACCGTAGGCACTAGTACCCAATTTCCAAGGTGGAAGTGTCTCACCCTCGCTGATCTTTAGTACACCCTTGACTGTGCCTCTTGTGCTTTGAGGAGGTGTTCTTTCACAATAGGCATCGCCTCAAAAATCCTTTCTTGCATCTGGGCCACATGTTTGATTACATTCCTGTAGGGTGTAGACCCCGCCTCCGAAGTCTCCTTTGCTACATCCAGGAGTCCAAGGGGCTGTCAGCTATATAACAGCTCAAATGGTGAGAAGCCAGTAGAGGCCTGTGGGACTTCTCTAATAGAAAACAGAAGGTACGGCAGTAGACAGTACCAGTTCCGGCAGTCTTTCTCTACGACCTTCTTCAACATGGCCTTCAAGGTTTTATTAAACCTCTCCACTAAGCCGTCTGTCTGGGGGTGGTAGACTGAGGTCCTGAGTTGTGTGATTTGCAGGATTTTTCACAACTCCCTCATCCCCCTTGACATAAATGGGGTCCCTTGGTCCGTTAGGATCTCCTTAGGCAACCCCATTCTAGAAAAGATGTGGACTAGCTCCTGGACTATGCACTTGGCAGAGGAGTTTCGTGGTGGTACAGCCTCCGGGTAACATGTAGCGTTGTCCAGTACCACCAAGATATACTGATGTGCTCTGGCGGACTTGACCAGGGGTCCCACTAGATCCATGGTGATGCGATCGATTGGGACCTCAATGACAGGTAGTGGCACTAAAGGGCTACGGAAGTGAGCCACAGGGGAGGTCAACTGATAGGTGTGACAGGACCTACAGTAATTCACAATCTCTCGGTGACAACTGGGCCAGTAGACCCTCTGGAAGATTCTTTCCTGGGCTTTTTCTACCTCCAGATGACCACCTAAGACATGTACATTGGCCATATCTAACACCCTGCGTCTGTACGGCCCTGGCACTAGTAACTGATCGATTACCTCTCTTCTGAGCTTCGTGACCTGACATAGTAACTCCCCAATTCCAGCAAAGTACGGATATCAGGTATCAGCCCTAGACTCTTGAGCAACACCATTCAGAACAGTGACATTATTAAACACACCTTTTAGAGTTCAGTCCCTGAGCTGGGCGTTTCCAAAGTATCCCCACCTCCAGCTCAGGGATGCTGCTTCATCCTCACCCCCAACAAGCACATGAAAGGGAAAACTGTCGGTTGCGGCCTGCGACGAGGTTTCTTTAGGAGCGACCTGGTTGTGGTCTGGACAACCCAGCTTCCTCCCTTTCTCCCACAAGTCCCAAAGCAAGGCAAAGTCCTGCCCTATTATAACAGGGTGCAACAGGTCCTTGACTACGCCCACCTCATGGGACTCGGTGCTACAGTTTGTGCCTATGACCACTAGGACCACAGGGTAGTCCTTAGCGTCTCGATGGATACAGCAGATGTCCACTTTTTTCTGCAGAATCAGACGATGAGGAATTATGGCCCTCACTAGGGTTACCAAACTCCCAGAATCGAACAGACCAGTCATTTGCGCTCCATTCACTGACACGGGGCATGCCTGTGGTCCCACGCCTCGTGGAGGGACAGCACTACAAGCAGGATATGCAAAGTAGCGCCGTCCTGTGCTGCAGTCTACTGGCTCGTTGGTCATAGGGCAACAGGCCACTATTAGACCCGGGGTGTGACATCGCCAACAAATTAAGTTATTGGATGGGGCCTTTGGTAGCAACTCGGGACCCCTCCTGAACTCTAGGATGCCCCCCAGATGTGGTTCTAGTTCCCCACTTTTGGGTGTCCATCCCCCCTGTTGGTAACCACAGTATGGAGATGCTCCCACCCCTTACTTCCCCAAAGCACTCTCGACCGCCTGGTACCTTTCTACCAACCTCACAAGGTCATTGGCATTATGGGGATCTCCCTGGGCAACCCAGGATGGCACCAGCCTTGGAAGGGAGTGTATGAACCTGTCCATCACAATCCTCGCCACTATATGTGCTGGAGAGGAAGATTCCGGTTGCTACCACTTTTGGACCAAGTGTAGGAGGTAAAACATTTGGGACCGGGAAGGTTTGTCACTGCAATAGGCCCAGTGGTACACCCGCATCATGTCAGTCAGAGTCACTCCTAAGCACGCCAAAATCTCAGTCTTCAACTTGATGTACTCTTTTGCATCTTGCAAGGCCAAGTTATAATAGGCCTTCTGCTGTTGCCCTGTTAAATATGGTGCCAGAACCTCCGCCCACTGCTCTGGAGGCAATATCTCTCGCTCCGCCACCCTCTCAAAAATTGTCAGAAACGCCTCGTCCTCATCACCCGGGATCATCTTTTGTAAGGATCTTCTTAACGTCTTCCTGGCAAGTGAGTCATCACTTGGACTTGGGGGTGGGGCGATTGAACTGCCATGGATTAACTCGGCTAGGAGGTTTATCTGCTGCTTGTACTGCTGCTGCTGCCACTGCTGCGGTTGATGCTGCCGGAGATTAGCCTGCACCAGTTGCTTTATCAGCTCCTCCATGATGCCAGACGTCCCCTACTGGCTGACGGCCTTCACCCAAGACATAAAAGGTTTCCTGTAGCAGTCACACTGCCCCTTGGGATTTGTGACTGTGCTTCTAGCACCAATTGTAGGGTTTAATACTCACTCGTCTGCGGTTGAGGTAGACACAGGAAGCATTTTCATTGAAATCCAAACAGGTTTATTCAGACAGCATAAACAAAAATAGCGTTTTCCGGCACAAAGTGGAAGCACAAAGTAAAATGTCCACACAATGTTACCGGTTCGCCTGCTCAGGTCAGTGTCCAATCCTTAGTACAGACTAACGCCTTGGAGATCCACAGGTCTCCAGACACAGACACTGAATGAGACATTTGGTCTCTATTTTATTTACCAAACCACGCTCCAGAGGTGGGGATATGTGGGCAGCCATTCCCACCCATTTTTTATGACTGCTCTTAAAACCGGCCTGATACGCCCTATTAACCCTGTCAGCAGTATACGTGCTGGAGCATGCTTTCTCGGGTTTACATCACCGAAGCTACCAACCTCGATGATACATATTTCCCCTCAAGGACCTGTCCGTCAGCCATCTTACACTATATACATGTCATTAAGGGTATACAAGTTTAAAGATTGCACATTTTTCAAAATTTTCAGAAAATTTGGAATATTTTCATGAACAAAGACAAAACAACAGATCTGAATTTACCGGTAGTAACAGGTAAAATGTTTTACAACAACAAAATCACAATCTCAGAATCACTGACAGAAGCATTTTAAAGTTATTACCGCAGAAAGTGACGTATCAGACTTGAAAAATGGGGCTATCAGGAAGGTTAATGCTGATTTACACGAGACAGGGTTAAGAAACATGGAATGGTATTGTGCAGTACATACCTATAGGTGAAGCATCATCTCCCTCAGAATCTTCCTCTGTATAGTAATAAAACACTTATTAGTAAGGGTGAAAAAATAATATATATATACATTATATATACAGTACAGACCAAAAGTTTGGACACACCTTCCCATTTAAAGATTTTTCTGTATTTTCATGACTTTGAAAATTGTACATTCACACTGAAGGCATCAAAACTATGAATTACCACATGTGGAATTATGTACTTAACAAAAAAGTGTGAAACAACTGAAAATATGTCTTATATTCTAGGTTCTTCAAAGTACCCACCTTTTGCTTTGATGACTGCTTTGCACACTCTTGGCATTCTCTTGATGAGCTTCAAGAGGTGGTCACCGGAAATGGTTTTCACTTCACAGGTGTGCCCTGTCAAGTTTAATAAGTGGGATTTCTTGCCTTATAAAAGGGGTTGGGACCATCAGTTGTGTTGTGCAGAAGTCTGGAGGATACACAGCTGATAGTTCAACTGAATAGACTGTTAGAATTTGTATTATAGCAAGAAAAAAGCAGCTCTTCTAGGAGTGGAATAAACAACTTGGCGGCATAAAAGCAATCTTTTTAGAGACTGGATGCTGGATGCAGCGTGATGCTCAACTTATCTCTTCAGAATTTCTCCCATAGGTGTTTCATTTGGGTTCAGATTAGAAGATATACTCATACTCACTGAATCATTTTCAATCTGTTCTTCAGAAATGCAACATATGTGTGCTTTGGATCATAGTCATGTAGCTCCCGACATCAGCAGCACTCATGCAGCCTCACTTAAGGATACTGATGCAACCACCATGTTTCACTGTAGGCATCATGCATTTTTCTAATTTCATATTTGTAAATGCATAATGCCAACACTAAAACATGGTGGCAGCAGTATCCTTATGTGGAGCTCTATGAGTACTGCTGGTGCTGGGGAGCTATATTTCATTGAAGGTATCATGAGTTCAAAGATGTACTGCTCTATATTGAAAGAAAATCTGCAACCATAACTCTGTGCCCTTGGTAGACATGCAATTTCCAACATGACAATGATCCAAAACACACATAAGTTGCATTTTTGAAAAAGAACAGGGTGAAAGAGATTCAGTCGCCAAGAATTAATCTGAGCCCAATCAAAAGACCTTCAGGGAATTCTGAAGAGACAAAATAAAGGGGTTTTCCCACAAACAATAGTACATTTTAATCAATATATCTTGGAATACTAATAATTTCCACAATTGGATATGTTTAAAAAATGTTCCTGTGCTGAGATAATCTTATAAATGTGCCCCTGCTGTGTACTGTGTAATGGCTGTGCCTGACCAGGAACGAACATGGTCTGATTATACCACAGCTCTTGGGCAGGGGGTAGAAAAAAATGTGCACTGATATTACATCAGGGGATCGCAGATGATTCTTTCTTTGAAGTAAAACATTGTTTAAAAACAGGCAGGGAAATGTTTTACCTCACAAAAAGAATCAGTTGTGATCCCCTGCTGTAATGTTTGTATATTCTTTTGCTTCCCCCTGCCCAGGAGCTATGGAATGATCAGACCAGGTCCCTGTACGATCAGACACGGCAATTACGCCATACATAGCAGGGGCACATTTATAACATCATCTCAACACAGGAACATTTTATTTAAACACATACAATTGTGGAACTTATTATTACAAAATCTATTGATTAATATGTACTTTTTTTTGTGAGGAAAACCCCTTTAAGCATCACTCTCCATCCAGCATCCAGGCTCTAAAGAGGTTGTTCTTGAAGAAAGGGAAAAAATAGATGTTGCAGTATGTCTCCAACTTGTTCATTCCATGCCTAGAAAACTTGTTGCTGTCCTTAAAAGTCATGGCGGTCATACAAAACACTACAAGTAGTAGTTTTTGATGTGGGGTGTATACATTTTTGCATTAACAAATTTGAGAAAAACTGAAGATTTTGTAAAAAAAAAATCCTATTTTTATTCTTAATTTAACTGCTGGATACAGACAAACTCCAGGGATAAAAGATGGGAGGTAGCACAGGTGCAACATACTGATGAACAACCACTCACACCGACCATTCATAGGGAAAGGGGTGAATGATTAGAATTTAAATGCACATGAATAAAACCTGTATAATGTGCCAGTCACATAGATGCATGTAGTGCACCATGCTGGCTTATTATGTATAAGAACACACTACAGGGACAAGCATCCTATTTCCCCAACCAACACTACAGAGCCTGGTTGTATCCTGCAAAGATGAAAAATACTAGAGTTATTGGTTTATATTTTGATTATATTAAGAGGAATCTTTGTGTGTGTGAATGAATGCAGAATGGGATGGGGGCCTGGCTGGATACACAAGGGGGGGCCTGGCTGGACACACAAGGGGGGGGGGCCTGGCTGGACACACAAGGGGGGGCCTGGCTGGACACACAAGGGGGGGCCTGCCTGGACACACAAGGGGGGGCCTGGCTGGACACACAAGGGGGGGCCTGGCTGGACACACAAGGGGGGGCCTGGCTGGACACACAAGGGGGGGCCTGGCTGGACACACAAGGGGGGAGGCCTGGCAGGACACACAAGGGGGGCCTGGCTGGACACACAAGGGGGGGGCCTGGCTGGACACATGGGAGGGGGAGCCTCCCTGGACACATAAGGGGGGGGCCTGGCTGGACACACAAGGTGGGCCTGGCTGGACACACGAGGGGGAGCCTGGCTGGACACACAAGGGGGGGGGGCCTGGCTGGACACACAAGAGGGCCTGGCTGGACACACAACTGAGACCTGGCTGGACACATGGGAGGGGGAGCCTGCCTGGACACATAAGGAGGGAGCCTGGCTGGACACATAAGGAAGGAGCCTGGCTGGACACATAAGGAAGGAGCCTGGCTGGACACATGAGGGAGCCTGGCTGGACACACAAGGGGGTGCCTGGCTGGACACATGGGAGGGGTGGCTGGCTGGACACATAAGGGGGAGATTAGCTGGACACATAAGGGGGGAGCCTGGCTGGACACATGGGAGGGGAGGGAACCTGGCTGGACACATAAGGGGGAGCCTGCCTGGACACATAAGGGGGAGCCTGCTGGACACATAAGGGGGTGCCTGGCTGGACACATGGGTGAGGGGGCCTGGCTGGACACATAAATGGGGGGGCTGGCTGGATACATAAGGGGGGGCCTGGCTGAACATGTAAGGATGGGGGGTTTGGCTGGACACATGGGAAGGGGGGCAGGATGGATATATGGGGGGGGGGCAGGTTGGATATATGGGGGGGCAGGCTGGACACATGGAGGCCAGGATGGATATATGGGGGGGCAGGCTGGACAGATGGAGACCAGGATGGATATATGGGGGGGGGAATGGACACAGAGGCCAGGATGGATATATGGGGGGCAGCTGGACACATGAAGGCCAGGATGGATATATGGGGGGGGGCAGGCTCGACACATGGGGGCCAGGATGGATATATGGGGGGGGGGGGGGCGCAGGCTCGATACACGTGGGCTAGGATAAATATAAAGGGGCCACGCTGGACATATGGGGAACAGAAGGGATATATGGGGGGGAGCCAGGCTGGGCAAGCGACTTAATTACTGTTTATGGTGGCGAGTGGGGAACATAATTACTTTAGATTCCAATTATGAACATTATTACTTCTGTAATATAATTTACTTTTTAGGAAACTGTTTTCCATGGGAGGGACCAAAAGTGGGGTCCTGTTACTGTGCAGGGCGGCACTATGTCGCTTTTTTTTCTTCAACTGGTGTAGTGTAGAAGTCAGGGGGGAAAAAGTGGGAATGTGCTCTAGAAGAGATCAGTTATTGATAACTGTGTGTTATTTTCTGCAGAGATGATTCATGACTGGAAGAAGTGATGGCGGTCTGTACCAGATGAAGAAGAAAAGCGAAGATGAAGGACTTCACCTAGAGACATCATTGGTGAGTCAGTGTATTACATGAACACTTACACTATATAGTATATACAGAGCTCCTGTGTACAGTCATATGAAAAAGTTTGGGCACCCCTATTAATCTTAAGCTTAATGTTTTATAAAAATTGGTGTTTTTGCAACAGCTATTTCAGTTTGATATATGTAATAACTGTTGGATACAGTAATGTTTCTGCCTTGAAATGAGGTTTATTGTACTAACAGAAAATGTGCAATCTGCATTCAAACAAAATTTGACAGGTGCATAAGTATGGGCACCTCACCAGAAAAGTGACATTAATATTTAGTAGATCCTCCGTTTGCAAAAATAACAGCCTCTAGTCGCTTCCTGTAGCTTTTAATGAGTTCCTGGATCCTGGATGAAGGTATTTTTGACCATTCCTCTTTACAAAACAATTCCAGTTCAGTTAAGTTTGATGGTCGCCGAGCATGGACAGCCCTCTTCAAATGATCCCACAGATGTTCAATGATATTCAGGTCTGGGGACTGGGATGGCCATTCCAGAACATTGTAATTGTTCCTCTGCATGAATGCCTGAGTAGATTTGGAGCGGTGTTTTGGATCATTGTCTTGCTGAAAGATCCATCCACTGCGTAACTTCAACTTTATCACTGATTCTTGAACACTATTGCCAAGAATCTGCTGATACTGAGTGGAATCCATGCGTCCCTCAACTTTAACAAGATTCCCAGTGCCGGCATTGACCACACAGCCCCAAAGCATGATGGAACCTCCACCAAATTTTACTGTGGGTAGCAAGTGTTTTTCTTGGAATGCTGTGTTTTTTTGCCACCATGCATAACGCCTTTTTGAATGACCAAACAACTCAATCTTGGTTTCATCAGTCCACAGAACCTTCTTCCAAAAAGAAATAGGCTTCTTCCAATACCTCAGCCGACTCTGTTTGTGCGTACTTGCAGAAACGGCTTCTTTCGCATCACTCTCCCATACAGCTTCTCCTTGTGCAAAGTGCGTTGTATAGTTGACCGATGCACAGTGACACCATCTGCAGCAAGTTGATGCTGCAGCTCTCTGGAGGTGGTCTGAGGATTGTCCTTGACTGATCTCACCATTCTTCTTCTCTGCCTTTCTGATGTTTTTCTTGTCCTGACACTTCTGGCCTTAACAAGAACTGTCCCTATGTTCTTCCATTTCCTTACTATGTTCCTCACAGTGGAAACTGACAGGTTAAATCTCTGAGACAGCTTTTTGTATCCTTCCCCTGAACAACTATGTTGAATAATCTTTGTTTTCAGATCATTTGACAGTTGTTTTGAGGAGCCCATGATGCCACTCTTCAGAGGAGATTCAAACAGGAGAACAACTTGCAAGTGGCCACTTTAAGTAGCTTTTCTCATGATTGCATACACCTGGCTATAAAGTTCAAAGCTCAATGAGGTTACAAAACCAAAAAAAGTGCTTTAGTAAGTCAGTAAAAAGTAGGCAGGAGTATTTAAAACAAGAAAATGATAAGGGTGCCCATACTTATGCACCGGTCAAATTTTGTTTGAATGCAGATTGCACATTTTCTGTTAGCACAATAAACCTCATTTCAAGGCAGAAACATTACTGTGTCCAACAGTTATTACATATATCAAACTGAAATAGCTGTTGCAAAAACACCAATTTTTATAAAACATTAAGCTTAAGATTAATAGGGGTGCCCAAACTTTTTCATATGACTGTATAATGTCACTGGTGATCACTGTATTATTTGTACACTATACACAGAGCTCCTGTTTATAATGTCACTAGTGATCACTATATTATCTGTACACTGACACTACACTGTGTGCAGAATTATTAGGCAAATTGTATTTTAGAGGATTATTTTTATTATTGATCAACAACTATCTTCTCAATCAACCCAAAAGACTCAAATATCCAAGCTTAATATTTTTGGAAGTTGGAGTGGTTTTTTTTTTAGATCTTAGGAGGATATCTGTTTGTGCAGGTAACTATTACTGCGCAGAATTATTAGGCAACTTAATGAAAAAATGAAAAACAAATATAATCCCATCTCACTTGTTTATTTTCACCAGGTAAACCAATATCAGTGCACAAAATTTAGAAATAAACATTTCTGACATGCAAAAACAAAAAAATTAGTGATCAATATAGCCACCTTTCTTTATGATGACACTCAACAGCCTTCCATCCATAGTTTCTGTCAGTTGCTTGATCTGTTGTCGATCAACATTGCGTGCAGCAGTCACCACAGCCTCCCAGACACTGTTCCAAGAGGTGTACTCTTTTCCTTCCCTGTACATCTCACATTTTATAATGGACCACAGGTTCTTTATGGGGTTCAGATCAGGTGAACAATGGGGCCATGTCATTATTTTTTCTTCTTTTAGACCTTTACTGGCCAGCCACTCTGTGGAGTAGTTGAATGCATGTGATGGAGCATTGTCCTGCATAAAAATCATGTTTTTCTTCAACGATACCGACTTCTTCCTGTACCACTGCTTGAAGTGAAGAAGTTGTCTTCCAGAAACTGGCAGTAGGTCTGGGAGTTGAGCTTCACTCCATCCTCAACCCGAAAAGGTCCCACAAGTTCATCTTTGATGATACCAGCCCATACCAGTACCCCACCTGCACCTTGCTGGCGTCTGAATCGGAGTGGAGCTCTCTGCCCTTTACTGATCCAGCCTCTGGCCCATCCATCTGGCCCATCAAGAGTAACTCTCATTTCATCAGTCCATAAAACCTTTGAAAAATCAGTCTTAAGATATTTCTTGGCCCATTCTTGAAGTTTTATCTTATGTTTCTTGTTCAAAGGTGGTCGTTTTTCAGCCTCCCTTACCTTGACTATGTCCCTGAGTATCGCACACCTTGTGCTTTTTGATACTCCAGTAACGCTGCAGCGCTGAAATATGGCAAAACTGGTGGCGAATGGCATCTTGGCAGCTTCACGCTTGATTTTCCTCAATTCATGGGCACTTATTTTGCGCCTTTTTTGGCCAACATGCTTCTTGCGACCCTGTTGGCTATTTGCCATGAAACGCTTGATTGTTCGGTGATCACGCTTCAAAAGTTTGGAAATTTCAAGACTGCTGCATCCCTCTGCAAGACATCTCACAATTTTGGACTTTTCAGAGCCAAACAAATCTCTCTTCTGACCCATTTTGCCAAAGGAAAGGAAGTTGCCTAATAATTAAGCACACCTTATATAGGGTGTTGATGTCATTAGTCAACACCCCTCCTCATTACAGAGATGCACATCACCAGATTTACTTAATTGGTAGTTGGCTCTCAAGCCTATGCAGCTTGGAGTAGGACAACATGTATAAAAAGTATCTCGCGATCAAAATACTCATTTGCCTAATAATTCTGCACGCGGTGTATATACAGAACTCCTGTGTATAATGTCGCTGGTGGTAATAACAGTGTTGTTAGTATTGTGGTTTGTATTCATGATCAGCATTGTAGTATTTGGTCACTTTGTGGTGGTGGTAATATGTAGTCCGGTCATGGCGTGGCAGTATTTTTTCCTTGCATGTGGTATTATTGTCACTTTGTGGTGGTAATATGTGGTCTGGTCATGGTGTGGCCGTACTTGTTCTTTGTATGTGGTATTATTCGGTCAGTAAGTGGCGGTAATATGCAGGGCTGTGGAGTCGGTAAGCCAAACCTTCGACCCAGACTCTGATTCCTCAATTTCCATCTTTCCGACTCCGACTCCCTCATACATGGTTCATATTTAAGTGATGAATTTAAAAAAGTCTAGATCCTTAGAACAGGAATAGGACAGACATTTATAGAACATTTCATAACTTTCCCAAATTCTTATGAAAAAAATATTTTCCACAAACTGCATTGAACTACTGTACCCAATTTAGTATATATTTTAGGAGTTGTACCAGAGCGTCAGAGGTACACTTACAAGGGTCTCTGGTGAAAACAAGTAATCACCTCTCCACAGGATAAGTGATAAGTTACTGATTGGTCGGGTCCTGACTGCTGGCATACAATCGGCAGAATGTGAAGCTTTTCTCCCCATTAGACTGGAGCTCATGTGCGACTCGATCACTGATCCAATCATTCCCACAGTGGCTGCGAGCGCTGCTCTTTTTTTGGAAGCCCCCAAGAGAATGAATGGAGCTGCGGTCAGACATCCCATCTGTCACTGCATTTTAAAATGGGGATAAGTGTCCTGACAGGGATAAAACTTCCCCATGCTTCCGATGCTTTTCCAATGTTCGGACCAAAACGATCAATAAGTGATCACCTATCCTGTGGAGCCCATGGATCGGTGATAACTTGCTTTAACCAAAGAACCCCTTTAATGCATACTATCGTAATTGTACATCCCAGTTATAGTATATGCACGGCAGATGTGCCGGAGCCGTCAGTCAATGCTCCACTATAACAGGGATAGCGGATAACAGATATTTGCATATTGCTGTAGGTGGGCACCTAGAGTCAATTACCCCTGTGGGCCCCAGACTCCCCAGTCCGATCCTGGACTACGTCTGGAGACCAGGCTTTTCTGAAATGGAAAACCCCTTTAATAAGTGTTATTTAGTAAAATCATCTTTGATGAATATTAGTATTCAAGCTATATCAAATGGACAGTCATATTTTCTGTGTCCTTCCAATCTCACCTTCTTTATAGCTCGCTCTCCTGCGGTTCGGAGACGTCTTTTCTAACAGCTTCCTAACCTGTCATGTAGAGAGGAGAAAATCTTCTAACATGGAGCACTTAGGCAGACTTTCTTTTTAATGAAACATGAATAGAACCAATCTATCACAACAAATATTGGCAGAATGTAAATTTAAATATAGACATCAACATGAAGGATGAAACAATGTAGTGCTTCACTTGGTCATGCCCATACCCAATACATTTAAATTATGTGTTGAAACAGTTCAAAATGCGTCACACAGACTATCATACACAGTATTTTACCTGCGGTATAAGGAATGGTTCTGGCAATTCGGGAGAGCTGTTCATATTCCCAAAATAAGGATCCGGGTCATCCTCCAGCATGTCAGGAAGTAAGTAGTGTCTAAATATGCACAAAATGTGTCACTATATAATGCAGAAACTAGTTTTACCTTCTATAAATACAGTATTTGCAACAACACATACTACATTAGGAAAAAATATTAGTAATTTAACTAACTACATGGAAAGGTATTATGCCATTCAATATGAGTGCTTTCATTTCCACATACAGTACAGACCAAAGGTTTGGATACACCTCATTTAAATATTTTTCTGTATTTTCTTGACTATGGAAATTGTACATTCACACTGAAGGCATCAAAACTATGAATTAACACATGTGGAATTATATACTTAACAAAAAAGTGTGAAACAACTGAAAATATGTCTTATATTCTAGGTTCTTCAAAGTAGCCACCTTTTGCTTTGATGACTGCTTTGCACACTCTTGGCATTCTCTTGATGAGCTTCAAGAGGTAGTCACCAGAAATGGTTTTCACTTCACAGGTGTGCCCTGTCAGGTTTAATAAGTGGGATTTCTTGCCTTATAAATGGGGTTGGGACCATCAGTTGTGTTGTGCAGAAGTCAGGTGGATACACAGCTGATAGTCCTACTGAATAGACTGTTAGAATTTGTATTATGGCAAGAAAAAAGCAGCTAAGTAAAGAAAAACGAGTGGCCATCATTACTTTAAGAAATGAAGGTCAGTCAGTCCAAAAAAATGGGCAAACTTTGAAAGTGTCCCCAAGTGCAGTTGCAAAAACCATCAAGCGCTACAAAGAAACTGGCTCACATGAGGAGCACCCCAGGAAAGGAAGACCAAGAGTCACCTCTGCTTCTGAGGATAAGTTTATCCGAGTCACCAGCCTCAGAAATCGCAGGTTAACAGCAGCTCAGATTAGAGACCAGGTCAATGGTACACAGAGTTCTAGCAGCAGACACATCTCTTCAACAACTGTTAAGAGGAGACTTTGTGCAGCAGGCCTTCATGGTAAAATAGCTGCTAGGAAACCACTGCTAAGGACAGGCAACAAGCAGAAGAGACTTGTTTGAGCTAAAGAACACAAAGAATGGACATTAGACCAGTGGAAATCTGTGCTTTGGTCTGATGAGTCCAAATTTGAGATCTTTGGTTCCAACCACCGTGTCTTTGTGCGACGCAGAAAAGGTGAATGGATGGACTCTATATGCCTGGTTCCCACCGTGAAGCATGGAGTAGGAGGTGTGATGGTGTGGGGGTGCTTTGCTGGTGACACTGTTGGGCATTTATTCAAAATTGAAGGCATACTGAACCAGCATGGCTACCACAGCATCTTGCAGCGGCATGCTATTCCATCCAGTTTGGATTTAGTTGGACCATCATTTATTTTTCAACAGGACAATGACCCCAAACACACCTCCAGGCTGTGTAAGGGCTATTTGACCAAGAAGGAGAGTGATGGGGTGCTACGCCAGATGACCTGGCCTCCACAGTCACCAGACCTGAACCCAATCGAGATGGTTTGGGGTGAGCTGGACCGCAGAGTGAAGGCAAAAGGGCCAACAAGTGCTAAGCATCTCTGGGAACTCCTTCAAGATTGTTGGAAGACCATTTCTGGTGACTACCTCTTGAAGCTCATCAAGAGAATGCCAAGAGTGTGCAAAGCAGTCATCAAAGCAAAAGGTGGCTACTTTGAAGAACCTAGAATATAAGACATATTTTCAGTTGTTTCACACTTTTTTGTTAAGTATATAATTCCACATGTGTTAACTCATAGTTTTGATGCCTTCAGTGTGAATGTACAATTTTCATAGTCATGAAAATACAGAAAAATCTTTAAATGAGAAGGTGTGTCCAAACTTTTGGTCTGTACTGTATGTAATCCATGTCAATAAAGTATTAGAAGACAATAATACAGCTGAGACTGTGCACCACTAAAGTAGCGTTTTCTCCAATAGACAAATATGATTAAAAGTGCAGAACAGAGGCTCATTTTTAGGCACCGTGCTATGTAAGCGCATGACTGAGGACATAAACCAGCTTATTCCAACGCATTGTCTACTATACCTCATGGGTTATATATACTGAAAGTGAATGAAGTGAGGCTGAATGGCACCAGCCAAGACGTGGAGAGATGAAACCAAGACTAATTGCCCCAACTACTCCCCCATAAAGCCCTCTATGCTCTCCAGCTTAACCTGTCAGAATTTGCCACCACCAATACATGATTAGATTACAACTATTTAGTGAGGATGGCTAAACTGTCTTTATCTTCTTCATACATGTGTGCCAGGAGCAGTCTTATTCTCATCAGTAACTGTCATAGGTCATTTTGCTTTTCACAGTGTAGATCTTGTGTGGTACAGACCATGCAATTCAATCAAATGCACTCATTTCTTGTGACCCTCCTCAGGAAAGACAAAGACATGTAATTCTGAAGGAGTCTCTATGAGAACAACTTAATAAATTAATACTAGCAAAATGATGTAGTCTGGTGGACAAGTGACCGAATGAATTAAAAAAAAAGTTTTACTAGTCTGCTACTTTTAGTTAAAAAATATCTACAAATTGTAAAACACTTACTGTACAGTAGGTGGTAAATCCAGGTGGGCTGTAGATAGAGGGGTGACAAAAAAGGGAAGGGATGGTCACTTCCTCTGAGAGATGAACAGATTTTTAAAGGATGAAAATGGCACAAATAAAACAGCAACAGGAGACATCAGAAAACATGTTTGAAATAAAAGAAAACTCTCTTCTAAACTCTAGCAGCTCTGGGCCTAGCTGGTTTGATTCACATCCCTTGCCTGGCGCATGTGCTGAATTTGGTGGTGTAGAGCTTCCTTAAAAATGACCCACATATGTCAGAGGTGCTGCTGAAAGTGAGGGCAGCATGTGCATGCTTTTGGCGTTCTCACCCTGCGGCTGCCGACCTGCCTGCGCTGCAGCATCACTTCTACCTTCACACTCACTGCCTCATATGCAATGTGCCAAGATGGAACTGCACCTTACATATGCTGGAGAGACTGTGTGAGCAGCAGCAGGCAATGGTGGAGTTTCAGCTGCAGCACGCACGGGGGTGGGATGCTGTGAAGAACAACACCACTTAACCACCAATGAATGGGCTTCCATGAAGGACGTTTGTGCCGTGTTGCGCTGCTTCGAATACTCCAATATAGCCAGTGCTGATGACACCATCATGAGCGTTACTATACCTCTTCTATTAAGAAATTGAAAAAACTGATAAATAGCCTATTTTGGGGAAAAGGGGTGGTTATGTGGGAGAGAATAATCGCCCTAGTAGTCTATATCCCAATCCACGTGTTAGTGGACCCCAGAAGGACAAAAGAGGGATTTAATTCCAAAAATATCAATTTTATTAGAAATTTTAAAAATTACATCATAATTCACAATATAAGAGAAGGGAAGAAGAAGAGGTGGTAGGTAAACCATAGGGGCAGGTTTTAAGGAATAAAATCCTGCCAGGAGACTAATATACCTAAACCAGCATAGAAGGTAAGCCAGGTACGCGTACTAGCTGCTATTTAAAAGATAATGGAAGGATCATATCAATCTATGTCCACACTAGTAATAACAGTGAGGTATAAAGCATGGTATACAAGATAATAATATTGATATGTGGGCATATGGCAGCATATATCAGATCATATAGCAGTGATATATGGGTAAGAGCATTAAACAAATAGCATTAGATAGATAGCATAAAACATGTACACCGGTGATACATAAGTGTAAATAGATCGATAGTGCTATTGATATAGTATTACTGTCTAGTCTGGAGCTGTCTAGTCTGGAGCTGCGGCTCTATAGAAAATCAATTACCTTGTGCCATATGAGAAGTGATAAAGCAGCGTGTCCTGGAGAGCTGGGGGGGATGTGGAGCTCACTTCTCATATGGCACAAGGTAATTGATTTTCTATAGAGCCGCAGCTCCAGACTAGACAGTAATACTATATCAATAGCACTATCGATCTATTTACACTTATGTATCACCGGTGTACATGTTTTATGCTATCTATCTAATGCTATTTGTTTAATGCTCTTACCCATATATCACTGCTATATGATCTGATATATGCTGCCATATGCCCACATATCAATATTATTATCTTGTATACCATGCTTTATACCTCACTGTTATTACTAGTGTGGACATAGATTGATATGATCCTTCCATTATCTTTTAAATAGCAGCTAGTACGCGTACCTGGCTTACCTTCTATGCTGGTTTAGGGATATTAGTCTCCTGGCAGGATTTTATTCCTTAAAACCTGCCCCTATGGTTTACCTACCACCTCTTCTTCTTCCCTTCTCTTATATTGTGAATTATGATGTAATTTTTAAAATTTCTAATAAAATTGATATTTTTGGAATTAAATCCCTCTTTTGTCCTTCTGGGGTCCACTAACACGTGGATTGGGATATAGACTACTAGGGCGATTATTCTCTCCCACATAACCACCCCTTTTCCCCAAAATAGGCTATTTATCAGTTTTTTCAGTTTTCTAGGGATTACTGACCATATATATATTCTTTATGGCCAGCTTGTAGGTTTTCATTCTATTAAGAAATTGACAGAGAAATTAATTGGGTATCTTGAAAATAATTTCATGTAAATATCATTATACCCTATTTACATTAATTTCAAGGATCACATTTAGAAGAAATTCATATTCAATTATATAAATATAATGAAAAAAATGGAGTGCTGACTTCATACAATGCTGGCCAAAAGTATTGGCACCCCTGCAATTCTGTCAGATAATACTCAGTTTCTTCCTGAAAATGATTGCAATCACAAATTCTTTGGTATTATTCTCTTCATTTAATTTGTCTTCAATGAAAAAAACACAAAAAGAATTGTCCTAAAGCCAAATTGGATATAATTCCTCACCAAACCTATAAATGGGGGTGGACAAAAGTATTGGCACCCTTTGAAAAATCATGTGATTCTTCTCTAATTCGTGTAATTAACAGCACCTGTAACTTACCTATGGCACCTAACAGGTGTTGGCAATAACTAAATCACACTTGCAGCCAGTTAACATGGATTAAAGTTGACTCAACCTCTGTCCTGTGTCCTTGTGTGTACCACATTGGGCATGGAGAAAAGAAAGAAGACCAAAGAACTGTCTGAGGACTTGAGAAACCAAATTGTGAGAAAGCATGAGCAATCTCAAGGCTACAAGTCCATCTCCAAAGACCTGAATGTTCCTGTGTCTTCCATGCGCAGTGTCATCAAGAAGTTTAAAGCCCATGGCACTGTAGCTAACCTCCCTAGATGTGGACGGAAAAGAAAAATTGACGAGAGATTTCAACGCAAGATTGTGCGGATGGTGGATAAAGAACCTCGACTAAAATCCAAACAAGTTCAAGCTGCCCTGCAGTCCGAGGGTACAACAGTGTCAACCCGTACTATCACTCAGCGTCTGAATGAAAAGGGACTGTATGGTAGGATACCCAGGAAGACCGCACTTCTTACCCCGAGACATAAAAAAGCCAGGCTGGAGTGTGCCAAAACTTACCTGAGAAAGCCTAAAACGTTTTGGAAGAATGTTCTCTGGTCAGATGAGACAAAAGTAGAGCTTTTTGGGAAAAAGCATCAACATAGAGTGTACAGGAAAAAAAAAGAGGCTTTCAAGAAAAGAACACGGTCCCTACAGTCAAACATGGCGGAGGTTCCCTGATGTTTTGGGGATGCTTTGCTGCCTCTGTCACTGGACTGCTTGACCGTGTGCATGGCATTATGAAGTCTGAAGACTACCAACAAATTCTGCAGCATAATGTAGGGCCCAGTGTGAGAAAGCTGGGTCTCACTCAGAGGTCATGGGTCTTCCAGCTGGACAATGACCCAAAACACACTTCCAAAAGCACTATAAAATGGTTTGAGAGAAAGCACTGGAGACTTCTAATGTGGCCAGCAATGAGTCCATACCTGAATCCCATAGAACACCTGTGGAGAGATCTCAAAATGGCAGTTTGGAGAAGGCACCCTTCAAATATCAGGGACCTGGAGCAGTTTGCCAAAGAAGAATGGTCTACAATTCCAGCAGAGCATTGTAAGAAACTCATTGATGGTTACCGGAAGCGGTTGTTCGCAGTTATTTTGGCTAAAGGTTGTGCAACCAAGTATTAGGCTGAGGGTGCCAATACTTTTGTCTGGCCCATTTTTGGAGTTTTGTGTGAAATGATCAATTATTTGATTTTTGCTTCATTCTCTTTTGTGTTTTTTCCTTGCAAGCAAATTAAATGAAGAGAGTAATACCAAAGAATTTGTGATTGCAATCATTTTCAGGAAGAAACTGAGTATTATCTAACAGAATTGCAGGGGTGCCAATACTTTTGGCCACCACTGTGTATACATGGATTGGTGGGGGGGAGGAAGCATATATACATGGATTGGTGGGGGGGGGGGCAACATATATACATGGATTTTGGCATATACCAAGATGGGAGTGAGCACATTCTTTATTTCTGCAGTCTCATACCCTGCTCCTTTCTGTGGCTGCTCTATGCTGCCCTCACCAGCTCTCTGTACGAGTTGTTTTTCCTAAACTAAATCCTCAGTATTCGGGTTAATTTGCCATATTGGCACTTTACGATAAATAAGTGGGTTTTGGGTTGCAGTTTGGGCACTCGGTCTGTAAAAGGTTTGCCATCACTGCAATATACTGTTGAGACAGTTGACCCCCGAGAGCATGGATTGGGACACTCCGCTACCATCCCAGAAACAACAAAGGTGGGAGATATGGAAGAAGTCTCTGAAGGTCTTAGAGCATGTCCAAGTCTCACGCAGTTATTCCCTAAGCACCCTTTCAGCCTCCACCAGGAGAGAAATCCACATTTTCTCCGACGCATCTACAGAGGCCATAGCTGCAGTAGCCTACCTGAAAACCTCAGAAAGCAACAACAAGGTACATTGTGGATTCATCCTTGGCAAGGCAAAACTAACACTGAAACCGTCTCACTCTGTACCAATACTCAAACTTTGTGCTGCCGTACAGGCAGTGGAATTAGCTGAAGCTATAAAGGATGAAATGGACATTGTGATTGATTCATTTACATTCTACACAGACAGTAGAGCGGTACTTGGTTACATTTACAACCAAAAAAACAATTTTACGTCTACATCAGCAATAGAGTAGAGCGTATCAGAAGCTTTTCTATCCCTGAATACTGGCACTACGTCTCTACTGACCTGAACCCAGCTGACCGAGGGACAAGATTCACAGCCGCGTCTAAGCTCAATGACAACATGTGGCTGTCACCTCCAAGTCTCTTATATAAGGATTCTAGTTCAAAGGACATCAACAACACTTATAAGCTGGTGGAACCGGAGTCTGAAAAAGAGATCAGACCAATCACCTCTACTCGCTACACTTCTGTGATGCCAAAATCAAAACTAAGATCTCACTGCTTTGAAAGCTTCTCAAAATGGTCAGCTGTTGTGCGGGCCATAGCTCGTCTTGTTCACATCGCTCATTCCTTTGCCAGTGACAAATCATCAGTGTTGTGGCTGGCACATGTGTAGAGGATACCCTACTGTTGCTGACATCAGACATGCCGAGCAATTCAGCGGTGAGTGCAACAAGAATATGGTCACGAGATCGACAGTATCACAAAAGGGTACCAGCCTGTCCAAGAACAGTTTACTGCTTGAATTGAACCCAGTGGTCGATCATTATGGACTGTTAAAGGTGGATGGTCATATAGAGAAGTCTGATCTATGTAATAAGGAGCAGAATCGTATCATCATTCCGGGTCGGCACTACAATGCTACGCTATTGTTCCATCACCATCATGAAAAAGTGCAGCACCAAGGCAGACAGTTTACCGAAGGCATCATAAGGTCCGCTGGCCTCTGGATCGTGGGGATGAAGAGATGTGTCTCCTCAGAGCTCCATAAATGCTTTATGTGAGAAAAAGTAAGAAGAAAACACTAACATCTACAGATGGCAAATCTCCCAGCAGATCAGCTAAACACAGACCAGCCATGCACATATGTCGGAATAGATGTTTTTGGACCATGGTCGGTTGTTACAAGAAGGACCCGTGGTGGAGCCGCAAAAAGTAAGTGGTGGGCTGTGCTTTTCACCTGTCTTAGCATCCAAGCAGTTCACATTGAGGTAATTGAATCCATGGATTCCTCTTGCTTCATAAATGCTCTCAGAAGATTCTTTTCTATCTGGGGACCAGCCAAATAGCTCAGATCTGACTGTGGCACTAACTTTGTGGGAGCGTGCAAGGAACTACAGTTAGACAACTTCTAGACTGACAATGGGTGCACTTGGGTGTTCAACCCTCCTCATTCATCGCATATGGGAGGATCCTGGGAACGCATGATTGGCATTGCTCGAGGAATCCTTGATTCGATGTTGCTGGATCATAAGCTACCTCTCACCCATGAAGTCCTGGTTACCTTCCTTGCTGAAGTGTCTGCTGTGATAAATGCAAGACCATTGGTACCATTATCATCGGACCCCAAAGCTCCAATGATTCTTACTCCTGCCACACTTCTTACTCAGAAGGTTGGAGATGCTGAAATCCCTCCAGGGAAGTTTGTGGACAGAGACATTTACAGGTGTCAGTGGAAACAGGTACAACACTTTTCTAATGTCTTTTGGCACCGCTGGAAGGCTGAATACCTGCACTTACTTCAAACCAGTCACAAATGGCAGACTGCAAAACCTAACCTCCAAGAGGGAGACCTCATCCTCCTTAAAGATAAAGAAGCTCATCGCAATGACTGGCCAATGGGTCTTATCACCAAGGTTACACCAAGCAATGATGGAAAGACTTGTAAGGTAGAAGGCAAGGTCATCTCGCGTTTTCTTTCGTCCAGTCACTGAACTTCTACTCCTTTTACAAAAGGAGGTCATCACATGAAAGACACTGCTTCAGGACACAGCTTACGACGGAGAGCCTACCGCCATATACTTCCAGCTGTGTTGGGACATTTGAACTTTTCCCAGTGGATTCTTAGGTTGGTGGAAGTGTTTGCACATTGTGGCTTCCCCAATCCGAAGATGGGTTTCTGTTTTGGACTCGGATTATCCGGCTGTTGAAGACTTCAATGGAAAATTGGACTACAACTATTACTGTTATTGTTGTTTGCTTGTGTATTTTCTTTTGTCTTTCAGGTCTACCATGACATTCCCAGAAAACATCACATTAAACGAATCATTAAAATCTAAAGATTTCAGACGGGGAGTGTTACGTCCCATGAATGGGAAATTTGCTGACTATACACTGAACTTTTTACAGTTGCTGTGTATTACTGTTTGATTGCATTGCTGCAAGGTTCACCTTCCTTGAAGTTTGTCCCTTCTCTCTCCCTGTCTCCCTCTTATGTGACTGTGATGTAGCTAGCCCCTCCCTTCTTCTTCCAGCCTTTCCTAATTCTCAATCTTGCAACAATTAGGAGCTCATGTGCTTACAGCCTGTCTCAGGAAAAGTTATTTTTACTTGCTGTTGATGCATGCATTCTTACAAGATTTCTCAAGATAAATAAAGCTTCTTCTGAATTCTTTACAACGTGCCTGCCTGCAGCCGAGTTAAAGCTATCTGTGTCCATCTCCCTTGTAAGTAAAGGTGAAGACACAGCACCCTATATTTACAGCACAGCCATGGGGACAGAATATTCCTCTTGGAGATTATTGTAGGTTTAATCGTTTTCTTTTTGTTTGACAGCTGTCACACACTAAAAGACGCTTTTTTTTTGGCATCACTATATTTTGAGAGCTATAATTTTTCCATATTTTGTCCAACAGCGTCATGTGAGGGCTTGTTTTACGGAACGAGTTGACATTTTATTGGTATCATTCTCAGGCACATGACATTTTTTGATCGCTTTCTATTCTGATTTTTGGGGCGCCAATCCAAGGGCAGAGAGGGCTTCCTCCCTATACAAGCTCTCTAAATGCTCCGATCGATGTCTATCGCCATGAGGTATCCATACGTCCAAGTTTGTTAAAGTGAACCTGTCAGCAGGATTGTGCTTAGAAAACTACATACACTGTCAGGTGGGCGCCGTTAAACTGAGTAAAATGATACCTTGGATGTTGTAATACGTCCAGTGGTTCTTTTATCATCTTTAGTTTCAGTTCTGCTGCCATAATGATATGTATGTGCTCTGGTGCTCTGCTTCTGTATTCATGTATTCCTATCTCTTTCCTCTGACAGGTCACTGTCTTTTCAGTGACCTGCCTACTCTTTTACATACTGCCTGTGTAATTTCTCTGCCCATGTGAAATTTACATCCCCAACATGGATGCCCGCGCATGTGCAGTAGCATCTTTTGGTTGCCGAGAGATGCTACTGTGCACACGCGAGCACCATTTTACTCAAAAGTCTGAGCATAGGGAACATGGTACCATAGAGCAGGACTTGAAAGAAGAGCACCATGAATCTAGCACTCAAGGTTAAACGGCGCACACGCGAACAACATAATTAAAGAAATAGGGCATGGTAGATGTGTAGAATGAGTCAGAAGGATAAAACAAAGAAAAAGAAAGAATACAGAAAAGGGGAAATGGGATGGCAAACATAGACAAGAAAAGTAAGAGCCAAAAGTAAGTTTTTTTTTATACCTGGTGAAGCGTTCAAATGACCTAAAGGGAGACAAAAGGGGGAAAAAAACAATTAGGATATATATGTAGGAAACACATAAAATTACAGTACAGACCAAAAGTTTGGACACACCTTCTCATTTAAAGATTTTTCTGTATTTTCATGACTATGAAAATTGTACATTCACACTGAAGGCATCAAAACTATGAATTAACACATGTGGAATTATATACTTAACAAAAAAGTGTGAAACAACTGAAAATATGTCTTATATTCTAGGTTCTTCAAAGTAGCCACCTTTTGCTTTGATGACTGCTTTGCACACTCTTGGCATTCTCTTGATGAGCTTCAAGAGGTAGTCACCGGAAATGGTTTTCACTTCACAGGTGTGCCCTGTCAGGTTTAATAAGTGGGATTGCCTTATAAATGGGGTTCGGACCATCAGTTGTGTTGTGCAGAAGTCAGGTGGATACACAGCTGACAGTCCTACTGAATAGACTGTTAGAATTTGTATTATGGCAAGAAAAAAGCAGCCAAATAAAGAAAAATGAGTGGCCATCATTACTTTAAGAATTGAAGGTCAGTCAGTGCGAAAAATTGGGAAAACTTTGAAAGTGTCCCCAAGTGCAGTTACAAAAACCATCAAGCGCTACAAAGAAACTGGCTCACATGAGGACCGCCCCAGGAAAGGAAGACCAAGAGTCACCTCTGCTTCTGAGGATAAGTTTATCCGAGTCATCAGCCTCAGAAATCGCAGGTTAACAGCAGCTCAGATTAGAGACCAGGACAATGCCACACAGAGTTCTAGCAGCAGACACATCTCTACAACAAGTGTTAAGAGAAGACTTTGTGCAGCAGGCCTTCATGGTAAAATAGCTGCTAGGAAACCACTGATAAGGACAGGCAACAAGCAGAAGAGACTTGTTTGGGCTAAAGAACATAAGGAATGGACATTAGACCAGTGGAAATCTGTGCTTTGGTCTGATGAGTGCAATTTGAGATCTTAGGTTCCAACCACTGTGTCTTTGTGCGACGCAGGAAAGGTGAACGGATGGACTCTACATGCCTGGTTCCCACCGTGAATTATGGAGGAGGAGGTGTGATGGTGTGGGGGTGCTTTGTTGGTGACACTGTTGGGGATTTATTCAAAATTGAAGGCATACTGAACCAGCATGGCTACCACAGCATCTTTCAGGGGCATGCTATTCCATCCAGTTTGCGTTTAGTTGGACCATCATTTATTTTTCAACAGGATAATGACCCCAAACACACCTCCAGGCTGTGTAAGGGCTATTTGACCAATAAGGAGAGTGAAGGGGTGCTACGCCAGATGACCTGGCCTCCACAGTCACCAGACCTGAACCCAATCAAGATGGTTTGGGGTGAGCTGGACCGCAGAGTGAAGGCAAAAGGGCCAACAAGTGCTAAGCATCTCTGGGAACTCCTTCAAGATTGTTGGAAGACCATTTCCGGTGACTACCACTTGAAGGTCATCAAGAGAATGCCAAGAGTGTGCAAAGCAGTCATCAAAGCAAAAAGTGGCTACTTTGAAGAACCTAGAATATAAGACATATTTTCAGTTGCTTCACACTTTTTTGTTAAGTATATAATTCCACATGTGTTAATTCATAGTTTTGATGCCTTCAGTGTGAATGTACAATTTTCATAGTCATGAAAATACAGAAAAATCTTTAAATGAGGTGTATCCAAACTTTTGGTCTGTACTGTATGTATTTAACAGTAAAATTATGTCAACAGATATCGCTAATCCACTGGTTAAATAACACAGAGGAAACAAAGGAATATGTTAATCAATAAGACAGTTCATACTCTGGATTGAGGCCATATGCCTGCCTCTCCTTCAATCTGTGTATTCTGTTGCCACCTCGCCTTTTCAAAGGAATAGACTCCAAGTAGCGTAATTGTGAAACGTTATGTCCGGCAGAAACAAGATGAAAGGGAACTGGCAGCATTGTCCTCTTACACCTAATGGTAGATTTATGCTGAGGTGCGCTTTTAAGGGGTTGTACACTAATATTTAAAATATGCCAAAGCGTTTTTATAATGAAAAGCAACTTCTTTATAATTACCTTCCTCTGTCAGTGAGCGGCGCTATCACTGGCCGCTCACAGGCAGCACGTGAACCCCCGCTGACGTCCCGTTTATTGAGGCGTGACTCAGCGCTGGGGTCCCCGTGGTGGCTTCTGGGTTGAAGGCGGGGTTACCCCACCGTGTCACACCCAGCATCCACCGCGCGTTTTCCCAATGAATGGGGAGAGGGACAGCATGCGGTGGATGCTGGGTATGACTTGAGGGGATAACCCCGCACACAACCCAGCAGCCACCATGGAACGCGGAAGAGAGAGATCCCCGGCAGCAGTCTGGACTTGTCGTGACATCAGCGGATGTCAGTGCCGGCTGCAGCCGGGGGTTAAGTGATGCCTGTGAGCGGTCAGTCATAGCGCCACTCACAGGCAGAAAAGGAAGAGGGAGGCAATTACAAAGAAGCAGCTTTTCAACATAAAAATGCTTTGCCATATTTTACATAGTAGTGGACAACCCCTTTAAGTACCAGGGACCTGGGTGTATGGATATGTCCAAGTCCATAAAGGGGTTAATTAATGCAAAATGGAATGAAAGAATTAAAAATGCCATTAAGTCAAATTCCATTTAGCTAATATGTTACTTTAGACCCAAATTTTAGCCTGCACAATTTATTATGTAATTTCTCCTAAACGCAGCATTGCCCCATACATAGCAGACACTAATATTTTCTAGCTATATACAGTACATAGCATTAAGGGTAAACAATTAAAGCGGTTGTGCCACCATAAAGAATACAGTTAACCAACCAGAAAAGGTGGAAATAAATAGTTTTGTAATTTACAGTGATTCAAAATTATGCTTCATTCAAAAGTTACCAAGCTTTTACTTTTATGAATGCTGCTCTCTGGCGCCCCCTGGCGTTATTCCATTACATCCTGGTAGTGGGTGATCAGCTGGTCGGGTTTGGGCAGTTCCTGTCATAAGAGCTCCCAACCGGCAGTCTGCACAATGTATTGCAAGAAAAGAAATGAAAAATTCCATCTCCAAAAACGTTGTATTAAAAAATTCCAAGTTGTTATTACATCATTTTAAAATCTGATGAGGTCACAAGGTACATGGGGATTCACATAGCAACGCGTTTCCAATGCCAACCACCGTTCTTTGTCAAGCTACTATGACATGATTCTGTGATCTTTTAAATATTTCTGAAACCAATATGATGCAGTGACTGGGATTGTATACGAGGGATGTGATATATCCCCCAGAATGTGTACAGAGACCTATTAAATCCATTGGAGTGCATTGCAGTCACACGCTCACCTCCGGCTGCAATGCAGGAATGAAGGTGAGCATTGACCTGGTCAGGCTATCTGGCTAAGGCAGATTAAGTAAAACCCGGCAGGGCCTTCATTTCTTGGGGGAGGCTACAGGAAGGCAGTGGGGCGGCCTCCTCCCTCCAAGCCGGGTTTTCCAGTGGCTCTTGCCACAGGTCCTTTAAAAACCCTGCACTAAGGATTAGTGTGGTTCTATGTTGGAACCTGCTAGGAGCATAGCAGGAAAGCTCATCAGGATTGAGTGTGGCTGAACCCACGCCTGGGAAGGCTCTGCACCTGTCAGGCTCTGAGTGGCCCGGCGCGGCCGTTGCCTATGGCAACCGTTGTTTAAGGACTTGTGTTATCCCAGAGGACTTTTCTGTTTACCGGTGAGTTGCTGAATAAAGCTGTTTATATTGGACTTGCTTGGGTCACTGCCTCAGTTACTGCACGGTGTGAACACCGCTGCCTTACAGCTTGGTGGAGAATGCTGGCATAGTGACTGAGGCATACCCCACTGGCCGCTGCATGACCACAATCCGGCCGGCCACCTTTCAGCCCCACCCCGTGGACAAAATGGAGGAGCTGTTAAAGCAGCTGGTACTTACCCAGCAGCAGCAGCTGCAGTCTCAGAGGTAGGAGCTGGAACAGCAGCATAATCAGCAGCAGCAGCTACTGTACCAGCAGCAGCAAAAACCAAAGAACTGTTGCTGCAACAGATTGCTGCCCTGTGGGAGACGCCGACGGCACCAGCCCCGGAACGTCGCGAGGCCAGGGACAAGGTTCGCTCAGCGTTGAGGAAGATGGGACCGGAGGACGATGTGGAAGCCTTCCTGACCATTTATGAGCGCACAGAGGAGCGGGAAAACCTACCGGATGGCCAGTGGGCAGAAGTGGTGGCTCAGTTTCTGGTCGGCGATGCCCAAAAGGCCTTCTTCGATCTCAGTCGGGAGGACGCCCAGGACGACCAGAGACTGAAAGGTGAGATCCTTGCCCGACTGGGAGTCAATACATACGTGAGGGCTCAGCATGTATTTTCATAGGCTTATGTGGAGACCCGACACGCCCGGTCTCAGGCTTATGACCTCCTGCAGCTGGTAAAGAGGTTGCTCCAGCCTGAGACTTTGTCTCCAGCCCAGATGGTGGAGAGGGTGGTGGTTGACCGGCTGGTGAGGACTCTGCCAGCCGCTATCCAAAGTTGGCTGGGGCAAGGGGACTCCAGCACACTCGACCAGGTGGTCAGCCTGATCGAGCGCTACTCGGCCATTCAGGACTTTATCCAGGACTCTGCCCCCTCGCGGCTGTCACGCCGATCCCTGCCAACTCAGGAACCTGGAAAGGGGTCGCGCCCCTCTGCTGAGGACAGTCAGCACCGTACCCGTGCTGAAGGGGTACCCCGAAATGAGAGTCGCAGGAGACCTGTTCCCTCCCAAACAGTCAGAAGACCTAACAGTACTTCCACCATTAGGTGCTGACGGTGTCAGGGGAAGGGACATGTGGTTGCTAACTGCCCCCTAACTACGGAACCCATGGACTGCGGGATTATCCACCGGGTCTCAATGTACGCCCAGACTGTCTGCACTGCGAGCGCCGACCCCCCTGACAATGAACCCCAACTGTGCCAGGTACTGGTTAATGGGTACCCCACAGAGGCCCTCCTAGATTCGGGGAGCCTAGTGACTTTGGTACATGGGTCGATGGTGGCAGGAGACAACCTCAGTGGACGGACTGTCGGGGGTTGTGTGCATCCATGGGGACCTCCGAGAGTACCCAACCACAGGTAGTTTTATCCAAGCCAAGTGGAGACATAAAACATGTGGTGGGGGTGGTAAAAACTCTTCCCTATGGGACTGTGTTGGAAAGAGACTTGCCCCTGTTCTGGACTCTGTGGAAAAACAAAATCCACTCTCCCCCGATAAAATGTATTACAGGCGCTGTACCCGACGAACCTGATTCAGGGGTACCTGCCGTAGTGGTATCCAACCTAGGGACAGAGTGTGACCCCGATAGGTTTCCCCTAGAGGTGCTGGCAGGAGAGGTCGAGGAGACCCCATCGATCCCTGAGCTGGAAGTGTCCCGGGACACGTTTGGGACAGTTCAGCTACAGGATGCCACTCTGACTCGCGGGAAAGGGTGTTAGAGGTAAATGGCGTAGCTCAACAGCCCCGTGCAGATACTGTATTTACACGCATGGTAGTCAAGAGTGAGTTGCTCTATAGGGTAGACAAAATCAGGGACCAGGTCGTGGAACAGTTAGTGGTATCTCAGTTGTACCGTCTGCAGTTGGCACACACACACCAGCTGGGTGGACAATTGGGGGTTAAAAAGACGTAAGAGCGTATCTTGCAGCGGTTCTTTTGGCTGGGGATTTACGCGGAGGTCCAAAAGTACTGTGAATCCTGCCCTGAATGTCAGTTGACCACACCCACCACAAGTTTCCGTAGCTCATTGGTACCCCTGCCAGTAATAGAGGTACCTTTTGAACGGATTGCAATGTACTTGGTAGGGTCCATTGTAAAATCCGCTCGTGGCCACCAACATATACTGGTGGTCGTTGACTGTGCCACCCGGTGCCCGGAGGCTATACCGCTATGCCACACCTCGGCATAACAAATTGCACAGGAGCTGTTTGCTATGTTCTGTCGCCTTGGACTACCTAAGGAGATCCTGATGGATCAGGGGACCCCTTTTATGTCCAAAATGACAAGGGAACTGTGCAAACTGCTAAAAATTAAACAACTGCGCACCTCGGTGTACCAACCTCAAACCGACGGGCTAGTAGAACGGTTCAATAAAACCCTCAAGTTCATGTTAAAAAAGGTGGTTTCTAAGGACGGAAGGGATTGGGACATGTTGCTACCCTATTTGATGTTCGCCATCCGTGAGGTACCCCAGGCTTCCACAGGGTTCTCTCCCTTTCAGTTATTGTACGGCAGACACCCTAGAGGTCTGTTGGACGTAGCCAAAGAGACGTGGGAACAAGAGCCGACTCCACATAGGAGTATAACTGAACATGTGGCTAGCATGCAGGACCGGATCGCGGCGGTCATGCCCATCGTGAAAGAACATTTTTTAGATGCCCAGGCAGCCCAGAGGTGCACATATATTAAAATAGCCAGAGTCAGGTCTTTTAACAAGGGCGATTGGGTGTTAGTACTTGTACCCACAGCCGAGAGTAAGCTCATGGCCAAGTGGCAAGGGCCATATGAGGTTCGAGAAAAGGTGGGGGAGATAAATTACCGGTGTATCAGCCCGGAAGGAGGAAACGGGAGCAGCTTTATCATGTAAACCTGCGAAAACCTTGGAAAGATCGAGAGTGGTTAGTTACAGACATCACTCCGGGCATATCACCAGAGAGTTCTCTACCTTCAGCCAGGGATGCGTCCGGGGGAGAGGTCAGGATAAGTGATGCTCTCACTAAACAGCAGCGACGGGCGGCTCGCTCACTGGTGCAGCAGAATACCGACGTGTTCTCAGAGCTACCGGGTAGGACTACAGTTCTCCAACATGACATTGTCACCGAACCTGGGGTAAGGGTGCGAATGAGACCGTACCGGGTACCCGAAGCCCGGAGGCAAGCCATCACGGCTGAGGCAAAACAGATGCTCCAGTTAGGCGTCATTGAGAAATGACGGAGTGGGCTAGCCCCATCGTACTGATTACAAAACCAGACGGATCGTTACGCTTCCGTAACGATTTCCGAAAACTAAATGAAGTGTCGAAGATTGACCTTTATCCAATGCCCAGGGTGGATGAGCTGATTGAGAGACTGGGGTAGGCCCAGTACTTTACCACGCTCGATCTCACCAAGGGTTACTGGCAGGTACCTCTCACGAAATCGGAGGAGGAAAAGACCGCCTTCATAACTCCGGAGGGTCTATATCACTATGCGGTCTTACCTTTTGGGTTACATGGGGCCCTGGCTACATTCCAGAGGTTGATGGACATAGTGCTCAAGTCTCATCAGGAGTACGCCTCCGCATATCTAGATGATATTATCATCTTTAGCACCGACTGGCATACGCATCTATCCCAGGTACAAGCAGTGCTGGATTCTCTCAGAGCAGCGGAGTTAACGGCAAACCCGAAAAAATGTGCGATAGGGCTAGAGGAAGCCCGATATTTGGGGTATGTGATTGGCCGAGGAGTTATCAAGCCCCAAATCAATAAAGTTGAGGCCATAAAAAATTGGCCTAAACCGTCAAGTACACAGCAGGTGAGGGCGTTCCTTGACATCCTTGGGTATTACCGCTGGTTTATACCTAATTTTGCTGGGAGAACGGCGGCCCTGACCGATCTCTTGAAAGGAAAAAAATCAGTAATGGTTCAGTCGAACCTTCAGGCAGAAGAAGCCTTTCAGTCCATGAAGTTGGCCCTGTATGGACAGCCGGTCCTCATCAGCCCCAACTTCAAGGAAACTTTCATTGTACAGACAGATGCCTCAGAAGTAGGCCCAGGGTGCCAGTGGCGACTTTGCCAATCCTGGTGTTATGTGGCAAATGCCAAGCGTCCTGCACGGTGTTGGGCTGTGAGCACAACCCCCATCTGTGGACGTCAGACCATCATACCACCCTCATGGAGTCGGTTTCCAACCGATTGTGCAGACACATGCACATTTGTGACCTGCTGGAGGTCATTTTGCACGGCTCTGGCAGTGCTCCTCCTGTTCCTCCTTGCACAAAGGCGGAGGTAGCGGTCCTGCTGCTGGGTTGTTGCCCTCCTACGGCCCTCTCCACGTCTCCTTTTGTACTGGCCTGTCTCCTGGTAGTGCCTCCAGCCTCTGGACACTACGGTGACAGACACAGCAAACCTTCTTGCCACAGCTTGCATTGATGTGCCATCCAGAATGAGCTGCACTACCTGAGCAACTTCTGTGGGTTGTCGAGTCCGTCTCATGCTACCACAAGTATGAAAGTACAACCAACATTCAAAAGTGACCAAAACATCAGCCAGAAAGCATTGGTACTGAGATATGGTCTGTGCTCCCCACCTGCAGAACCACTCCTTTATTGAGGGTGTCTTGAAAATTGACAATCATTTTCATCTATTGTCTATTCCATTTGCAAAACAGCATATGAAATTGATTGTCAATCAGTGTTGCTTCCTAAGTGGACAGTTTGATTTCACAGAAGTTTGATTTACTTGGAGTTATATTCTGTTGTTTAAGTGTTCCCTTTATTTTTTGAGCAGTGTATTTGATATGTAACTTTCTATGTATTTGTCTCTACTTGTTCTTATTGGGGTTTGTTGTTAAGAGTTTTTTTTTAATATGGGTGTGATCTCATTGGTCATGTAATCGGTGTATTACTTGTAATTGGTTTCGGAAATATTTAAAAGATCACAGAACCATGTCATAGTAGCTTGACAAAGAAAGGTGGTTGGCATTGGAAACGCGTTGCTATGTGAATCCCCATGTACCTTGTGACCTCATCAGATTTTAAAATGATGTAATAACAACTTGGAATTTTTTAATACAACGTTTTTGGAGATGGAATTTTTCATTTCTTTTCTTGCAATACATTGTGCAGACTGCCGGTTGGGAGCTCTTATGACAGGAACTGCCCAAACCCGACCAGCTGATCAACCACTACCAGGACGTAATGGAATAACGCCAGGGGGCGCCAGAGAGCAGCATTCATAAAAGTAAAAGCTTGGTAACTTTTGAATGAAGCATAATTTTGAATCACTGTAAATTACAAAACTATTTATTTCCACCTTTTCTGGTTGGTTTACTGTATTCTTTATGGTGGCACAACCGCTTTAATTGTTTACCCTTAATGCTATGTACTGTATATAGCTAGAAAATATTAGTGTCTGCTATGTATGGGGCAATGCTGCGTTTAGGAGAAATTACATAATAAATTGTGCAGGCTAAAATTTGGGTCTAAAGTAACATATTAGCTGAATGGAATTTGACTTAATGGAATTTTTCACTTCTTTTTTTGCATTGATTCCAAGTGTGACCACACGTTGTTCCTGGCTTCAACACACTGAAATCCCTGGAGGGTGAGCTGACTTCCATTTGTTCTCTATTGTTATGCACCATGTACTCTTGGTCACAAGGCCCCCTGCTGTAAGCACAGAGTGTCTGTCATTCACCCCCTCCCCCTGTGCTCATAGCTGATCTCCAGGTGGGACACCTCCTCCCCCTGCTTCATCGCTGATCTCGGGGTGAGACACTCCCCCCCCCCCTGCACTCACAGCTGATCAACGGGTGAGATACCTCCCCCCTGTGTTCACAGATGATCTCCAGGTGAGATACTCCCTCCCATTGTGCTCACAGCTCATAGCTCATCTCCAGGTTAGACACCCTCTCCCCCTGCGCTCACAGCTCATCTCCGGGTGAGATCATCTGCTTCACAGACTTGAGAGCCCGATAGCAGGGAAACACTTCCCATGCTTAGTCTGTGAAGCAGATGATCTCATCCAGAGCTGAGCTGTGAGCACAGGGGGAGGAGGTGTCTCACCTGGAGATGAGCTGTGAGTGCAGGGGAGTATCTCACCTAGAGATCAGCAGTGAGTCAGTTGACCACACCCACCGCAAGTTTCCGTAGCTCATTGGTACCCCTGCCAGTAATAGAGGTACCTTTTGAACGGATTGCAATGGACTTGGTAGGGTCCATTGTAAAATCCGCTCGTGGCCACCAACATATACTGGTGGTCGTTGACTGTGCCACCCGGTGCCCGGAGGCTATACCGCTATGCAACACCTCGGCATAACAAATTGCACAGGAGCTGTTTGCTATGTTCTGTCGCCTTGGACTACCTAAGGAGATCCTGATGGATCAGGGGACCACTTTTATGTCCAAAATGACAAGGGAACTGTGCAAACTGCTAAAAATTAAACAATTGCGCACCTCGGTGTACCAACCTCAAACCGACGGGCTAGTAGAACGGTTCAATAAAACCCTCAAGTTCATGTTAAAAAAGGTGGTTTCTAAGGACGGAAGGGATTGGGACATGTTGCTACCCTATTTGATGTTCGCCATCCGTGAGGTACCCCAGGCTTCCACAGGGTTCTCTCCCTTTGAGTTATTGTACGGCAGACACCCTAGAGGTCTGTTGGACGTAGCCAAAGAGACGTGGGAACAAGAGCCGACTCCACATAGGAGTATAACTGAACACGTGGCTAGCATGCAGGACCGGATCGCGGCGGTCATGCCCATCGTGAAAGAACATTTGTTAGATGCCCAGGCAGCCCAGAGGTGCACATATATTAAAATAGCCAGAGTCAGGTCTTTTAACAAGGGCGATTGGGTGTTAGTACTTGTACCCACAGCCGAGAGTAAGCTCATGGCCAAGTGGCAAGGGCCATATGAGGTTCGAGAAAAGGTGGGGGAGATAAATTACCGGTGTATCAGCCCGGAAGGAGGAAACGGGAGCAGCTTTATCATGTAAACCTGCGAAAACCTTGGAAAGATCGAGAGTGGTTAGTTACAGACATCACTCCGGGCATATCACCAGAGAGTTCTCTACCTTCAACCAGGGATGCGTCCGGGGAGAGGTCAGGATAAGTGATGCTCTCACTAAACAGCAGCGACGGGCGGCTCGCTCACTGGTGCAGCAGAATACCGACGTGTTTTCAGAGCTACCGGGTAGGACTACAGTTCTCCAACATGACATTGTCACCGAACCTGGGGTAAGGGTGCGAATGAGACCGTACCGGGTACCCGAAGCCCGGAGGCAAGCCATCACGGCTGAGGTAAAACAGATGCTCCAGTTAGGCGTCATCGAGAAATGACGGAGTGGGCTAGCCCCATCGTACTGATTACGAAACCATACGGATCGTTACGCTTCCGTAACGATTTCCGAAAACTAAATGAAGTGTCGAAGATTGACCTTTATCCAATGCCCAGGGTGGATGAGCTGATTGAGAGACTGGGGTAGGCCCAGTACTTTACCACGCTCGATCTCACCAAGGGTTACTGGCAGGTACCTCTCACGAAATCGGAGGAGGAAAAGACCGCCTTCATAACTCCGGAGGGTCTATATCACTATGCGGTCTTACCTTTTGGGTTACATGGGGCCCTGGCTACATTCCAGAGGTTGATGGACATAGTGCTCAAGTCTCATCAGGAGTACGCCTCCGCATATCTAGATGATATTATCATCTTTAGCACCGACTGGCATACGCATCTATCCCAGGTACAAGCAGTGCTGGATTCTCTCAGAGCAGCGGAGTTAACGGCAAACCCGAAAAAATGTGCGATAGGGCTAGAGGAAGCCCGATATTTGGGGTATGTGATTGGCCGAGGAGTTATCAAGCCCCAAATCAATAAAGTTGAGGCCATAAAAAATTGGCCTAAACCGTCAAGTACACAGCAGGTGAGGGCGTTCCTTGACATCCTTGGGTATTACCGCTGGTTTATACCTAATTTTGCTGGGAGAACGGCGGCCCTGACCGATCTCTTGAAAGGAAAAAAATCAGTAATGGTTCAGTCGAACCTTCAGGCAGAAGAAGCCTTTCAGTCCATGAAGTTGGCCCTGTATGGACAGCCGGTCCTCATCAGCCCCAACTTCAAGGAAACTTTCATTGTACAGACAGATGCCTCAGAAGTAGGCCCAGGGTGCCAGTGGCGACTTTGCCAATCCTGGTGTTATGTGGCAAATGCCAAGCGTCCTGCACGGTGTTGGGCTGTGAGCACAACCCCCATCTGTGGACGTCAGACCATCATACCACCCTCATGGAGTCGGTTTCCAACCGATTGTGCAGACACATGCACATTTGTGACCTGCTGGAGGTCATTTTGCACGGCTCTGGCAGTGCTCCTCCTGTTCCTCCTTGCACAAAGGCGGAGGTAGCGGTCCTGCTGCTGGGTTGTTGCCCTCCTACGGCCCTCTCCACGTCTCCTTTTGTACTGGCCTGTCTCCTGGTAGTGCCTACAGCCTCTGGACACTACAGTGACAGACACAGCAAACCTTCTTGCCACAGCTTGCATTGATGTGCCATCCAGAATGAGCTGCACTACCTGAGCAACTTCTGTGGGTTGTCGAGTCCGTCTCATGCTACCACAAGTATGAAAGTACAACCAACATTCAAAAGTGACCAAAACATCAGCCAGAAAGCATTGGTACTGAGATATGGTCTGTGCTCCCCACCTGCAGAACCACTCCTTTATTGAGGGTGTCTTGAAAATTGCCAATCATTTTCATCTATTGTCTATTCCATTTGCAAAACAGCATGTGAAATTGATTGTCAATCAGTGTTGCTTCCTAAGTGGACAGTTTGATTTCACAGAAGTTTGATTTACTTGGAGTTATATTCTGTTGTTTAAGTGTTCCCTTTATTTTTTGAGCAGTGTATTTGATATGTAACTTTCTATGTACAGTCATGGCCAAAAGTTTTGAGAATGACACCAAAATTATATTTTCACATGATCTGCTGGCCTCTGGTTTTTATTAGTGTTTGTCTGATGTTTATATCACATACAGAAATATAATTGCAATCATATTATGAGTACCAATAGGTTACATTGACAGTTAGAATGAGTTAATGCAGCAAGTCAATATTTGCAGTGTTGCCCCTTCTTCTTCAAGACCTCTGTAATTCTCCCTGGCATGCTCTCAATCAACTTTTGGACCAAATCCTGACTGATAGCAGTCCATTCTTGCATAATCAATGCTTGCATTTTGCCAGAATTTGTTGGTTTTTGTTTGTCCACCCGTAACTTGATGATTGACCACAAGTTCTCAATGGGATTAAGATCTGGGGAGTTTCCAGGCCATGGACCCAAAATCTCTATGTTTTGTTCCATGAGTCATTTAGTTATCACCTTTGCTTTATGGCAAGGTGCTCCATCATGCTGGAAAAGGCATTGTTGGGCGCCAAACTGCTCTTGGACGGTTGGGAGTAGTTGTTCTTGGAGGACATTCTGGTACCATTCTTTTTTCATTTCTGTGTTTTTAGGCAAGACTGTGAGTGAGCCGATTCCCTTGGCTGAGAAGCAACCCCACACATGAATGGTTTCAGGATGCTTTACAGTTGGCATGAGACAAGACTGGTGGTAGCGCTCACCTCTTCTTCTCCGAATAAGCTGTTTTCCAGATGTCCCAAACAATCGAAAAGGGGATTCATCAGAGAAAATGACTTTGCCCCAGTCCTCAGCAGTCCACTCCCTGTACCTTTTTCAGAATATCAGTCGGTCCCTGATGTTTTTTCTGGAGAGAAGTGGCTTCTTTGCTGCCCTCCTTGAAACCAGCACTTGCTCAAAGAGTCTCCGCCTCACAGTGCGTGCAGAAGCACTCACACCAGCCTGCTGCCATTCCTGAGCAAGCTCGGCACTGCTGGTAGTCAGATCCCACAGCTGAAACAGTTTTAAGATACGGTCCTGGCGCTTGATGGTCTTTCTTGGGCGCCCTGGAGCCTTTTTGACAACAATGGAAGCTCTCTCCTTGAAGTTCTTGATGATGCGATAGATTGTTGACTGAGGTGCAATCTTTGTAGCTGCGATACTCTTCCCTGTTAGGTCATTTTTGTGCAGTGCAATGATGGCTGCACATGTTTCTTTAGAGATAACCATGGTTAACTGAAGAGAAACAATGATACCAAGAACCAGCCTCCTTTTAAAGTGTCCAGTGATGTCATTCTTACTTAATCATGACTGATTGATCGCCGGCCCTGTCCTCATCAACACCCACACCTGTGTTAATGGATCAATCACTAAAACGATGTTAGCTGCTCCTTTTAAGGCAGGACTGCACTGATGTTGAAATGTGTTTTGGGGGTTAAAGTTCATTTTCTGGGCAAATATTGACTTTGCAAGTACAGTAATTGCTGTTAAGCTGATCACTCTTTGACATTCAGGAGTATATGCAAATTGCCATTACAAAAAATGAAGCAGTAAACTTTGGAAAAATTACTATTTGTCTCATTCTCAATACTTTTGGCCATGACTGTATTTGTCTCTACTTGTTCTTATTGGGGTGTGTTGTTAAGAGTTTTTTTTTAATATGGGTGTGATCTCATTGGTCATGTAATCGGTGTATTACTTGTAATTGGTTTCGGAAATATTTAAAAGATCACAGAACCATGTCATAGTAGCTTGACAAAGAACGGTGGTTGGCATTGGAAACGCGTTGCTATGTGAATCCCCATGTACCTTGTGACCTCATCAGATGTTAAAATGATGTAATAACAACTTGGAATTTTTTAATACAACTTTTTTGGAGATGGAATTTTTCATTTCTTTTCTTGCAATACATTGTGCAGACTGCCGGTTGGGAGCTCTTATGACAGGAACTGCCCAAACCCGACCAGCTGATCACCCACTACCAGGACGTAATGGAATAACGCCAGGGGGCGCCAGAGAGCAGCATTCATAAAAGTAAAAGCTTGGTAACTTTTGAATGAAGCATAATTTTGAATCACTGTAAATTACAAAACTATTTATTTCCACCTTTTCTGGTTGGTTTACTGTATTCTTTATGGTGGCACAACCGCTTTAATTGTTTACCCTTAATGCTATGTACTGTATATAGCTAGAAAATATTAGTGTCTGCTATGTATGGGGCAATGCTGCGTTTAGGAGAAATTACATAATAAATTGTGCAGGCTAAAATTTGGGTCTAAAGTAACATATTAGCTGAATGGAATTTGACTTAATGGAATTTTTCACTTCGACCACAGGTTGTTCCTGGCTTCAACACACTGAAATCCCTGGAGGGTGAGCTGACTTCCATTTGTTCTCTATTGTTATGCACCATGTACTCTTGGTCACAAGGCCCCCTGCTGTAAGCACAGAGTGTCTGTCATTCACCCCCTCCCCCTGTGCTCATAGCTGATCTCCAGGTGGGACACCTCCTCCCCCTGCTTCATAGCAGATCTCGGGGTGAGACACTCCCTCCCCCTGCACTCACAGCTGATCAACGGGTGAGATACCTCCTCCCCTGTGTTCACAGATGATCTCCAGGTGAGATACTCCCTCCCATTGTGCTCACAGCTCATAGCTCATCTCCAGGTTAGACACCCTCTCCCCCTGCGCTCACAGCTCATCTCCGGGTGAGATCATCTGCTTCACAGACTTGAGAGCCCGATAGCAGGGAAACACTTCCCATGCTTAGTCTGTGAAGCAGATGATCTTATCCAGAGCTGAGCTGTGAGCACAGGGGGAGGAGGTGTCTCACCCGGAGATGAGCTGTGAGTGCAGGGGAGTATCTCACCTAGAGATCAGCAGTGAGCGCAGGGGGAATCTCACTCTGAGATGAGCTGTGAGGGCAGGGGGAGGAGGTGTCTCACCTGGAGATGAGCTGTGAGTGCAGGGGAGTATCTCACCTAGAGATCAGCAGTGAGTGCAGGGGGAATCTCACTCTGAGATGAGCTGTGAGTGCAGGGGGAGGCTGTGTCTCACCCGGAGATCAGCAGTGAGCGCAGGAGGAGGGGGTGTCTCACCCGGAGATCAGCAGTGAGCGCAGGAGGAGGGGGTATCTCACCCGGAGATCAGCAGTGAGCGCAGGGAAAGGGTTTATCTCACTCAGAGATGATCTGAGAGGGCAGTGGAGTATCTCACTCGGAGAAGAGCTGTGAGGGCAGGGGAGTAACTCACTCGGAGATGAGCTGTGAGGGCAGGGAAGTATCTCACTCAGAGATGAGCTGTGAGGGCAGTGGAGTATCTCACTCGGAGATGAGCTGTGAGGGCAGGGAAGTATCTCACTCGGAGATGAGCTGTGAGGGCAGGGGAGTTTCTCACTCGGAGATGAGCTGAGAGGGCAGTGGAGTATCTCACTCGGAGATGAGCTATGAGGGCAGGGGAGTATCTCACTCGGAGATGAGCTGTGAGGGCAGGGGAGTATCTCACTCGGAGATGAGCTGTGAGGGCAGGGGAATATCTCACTCGGAGATGAGCTGTGAGGGCAGGGGAGTATCTCACTCGGAGATGAGCTGTGAGGGCAGGGGAGTAACTCACTCGGAGATGAGCTGTGAGGGCAGGGGAGTATCTCACTGGGAGATGAGCTGTGAGGGCAGGGGAGTATCTCACTGGGAGATGAGCTGTGAGGGCAGGGGAGTATGTCACTGGGAGATGAGCTGTGAGGGCAGGGGAGTATCTCACTCGGAGATGAGCTGTGAGGGCAGGGGAGTATCTCACTCGGAGATGAGCTGTGAGGGCAGGGAAGTATCTCACTCGGAGATGAGCTGTGAGGGCAGTGGAGTATCTCACTCGGAGATGAGCTATGAGGGCAGGGGAGTATCTCACTCGGAGATGAGCTGTGAGGGCAGTGGAGTATCTCACTCGGAGATGAGCTGTGAGGGCAGGGGAGTAACTCACTCGGAGATGAGCTATGAGGGCAGGGGAGTATCTCACTCGGAGATGAGCTGTGAGGGCAGGGGAGTATCTCACTCGGAGATGAGCTGTGAGGGCAGGGGAGTATCTCACTCGGAGATGAGCTGTGAGGGCAGGGGAGTATCTCACTCGGAGATGAGCTGTGAGTGCAGGGGAGTATCTCACCTAGAGATCAGCAGTGAGCGCAGGGGGAATCTCACTCTGAGATGAGCTGTGAGGGCAGGGGGAGGAGGTGTCTCACCTGGAGATGAGCTGTGAGTGCAGGGGAGTATCTCACCTAGAGATCAGCAGTGAGTGCAGGGGGAATCTCACTCTGAGATGAGCTGTGAGTGCAGGGGGAGGCTGTGTCTCACCCGGAGATCAGCAGTGAGCGCAGGAGGAGGGGGTGTCTCACCCGGAGATCAGCAGTGAGCGCAGGAGGAGGGGGTATCTCACCCGGAGATCAGCAGTGAGCGCAGGGAAAGGGTTTATCTCACTCAGAGATGATCTGAGAGGGCAGTGGAGTATCTCACTCGGAGAAGAGCTGTGAGGGCAGGGGAGTAACTCACTCGGAGATGAGCTGTGAGGGCAGGGAAGTATCTCACTCAGAGATGAGCTGTGAGGGCAGTGGAGTATCTCACTCGGAGATGAGCTGTGAGGGCAGGGAAGTATCTCACTCGGAGATGAGCTGTGAGGGCAGGGGAGTTTCTCACTCGGAGATGAGCTGAGAGGGCAGTGGAGTATCTCACTCGGAGATGAGCTATGAGGGCAGGGGAGTATCTCACTCGGAGATGAGCTGTGAGGGCAGGGGAGTATCTCACTCGGAGATGAGCTGTGAGGGCAGGGGAATATCTCACTCGGAGATGAGCTGTGAGGGCAGGGGAGTATCTCACTCGGAGATGAGCTGTGAGGGCAGGGGAGTAACTCACTCGGAGATGAGCTGTGAGGGCAGGGGAGTATCTCACTGGGAGATGAGCTGTGAGGGCAGGGGAGTATCTCACTGGGAGATGAGCTGTGAGGGCAGGGGAGTATGTCACTGGGAGATGAGCTGTGAGGGCAGGGGAGTATCTCACTCGGAGATGAGCTGTGAGGGCAGGGGAGTATCTCACTCGGAGATGAGCTGTGAGGGCAGGGAAGTATCTCACTCGGAGATGAGCTGTGAGGGCAGTGGAGTATCTCACTCGGAGATGAGCTATGAGGGCAGGGGAGTATCTCACTCGGAGATGAGCTGTGAGGGCAGTGGAGTATCTCACTCGGAGATGAGCTGTGAGGGCAGGGGAGTAACTCACTCGGAGATGAGCTATGAGGGCAGGGGAGTATCTCACTCGGAGATGAGCTGTGAGGGCAGGGGAGTATCTCACTCGGAGATGAGCTGTGAGGGCAGGGGAGTATCTCACTCGGAGATGAGCTGTGAGGGCAGGGGAGTATCTCACTCGGAGATGAGCTGTGAGGGCAGGGGAGTATCTCACTCGGAGATGAGCTGAGAGGGCAGTGGAGTATCTCACTCGGAGATGAGCTGTGAGGGCAGGGGAGTAACTCACTCGGAGATGAGCTGTGAGGGCAGGGAAGTATCTCACTCAGAGATGAGCTGTGAGGGCAGTGGAGTATCTCACTCGGAGATGAGCTGTGAGGGCAGGGAAGTATCTCACTCGGAGATGAGCTGTGAAGGCAGGGGAGTTTCTCACTCGGAGATGAGCTGAGAGGGCAGTGGAGTATCTCACTCGGAGATGAGCTATGAGGGCAGGGGAGTATCTCACTCGGAGATGAGCTGTGAGGGCAGGGGAGTATCTCACTCGGAGATAAGCTGTGAGGGCAGTGGAGTATCTCACTCGGAGATGAGCTGTGAGGGCAGGGAAGTATCTCACTCGGAGATGAGCTGTGAGGGCAGGGGAGTATCTCACTCGGAGATGAGCTATGAGGGCAGGGAAGTATCTCACTCGGAGATGAGCTGTGAGGGCAGGGGAGTATCTCACTCGGAGATAAGCTGTGAGGGCAGGGGAGTATCTCACTCGGAGATGAGCTGAGAGGGCAGTGGAGTATCTCACTCGGAGATGAGCTATGAGGGCAGGGGAGTATCTCACTCGGAGATGAGCTGTGAGGGCAGGGGAGTATCTCACTCGGAGATAAGCTGTGTGTATACCTTGACTTCTCCAAAGCGTTTGATACCGTGCCACACAAAAGGTTGGTATATAAAATGAGAATGCTTGGTCTGGGGGATAATGTGTGCAAGTGGGTAAATAGCTGGCTGAGTGATAGAAAGCAGAGGGTGGTTATCAATGGAGTAAGCTCAGGGTGTGTCAGGGTTACTAGCGGGGTGCCTCAAGGGTCTGTCTTGGGCCCTATATTATTTAATATATTTATTAATGATCTAGTGGAAGGGTTGCATAGTAAAATAGCAATATTTGCAGATGATACTAAACTTTGTAAAGTAGTTAATACAGATGAGGACAGGGCACAGCTACAGGAGGATTTAGATAAATTGGGGAGTTGGGCCAAAAAATGGCAAATGGGGTTCAATGCCGATAAATGTAAGGTCATGCACATGGGAAAGAAAAACAGCAGTCACCCATACATATTAAATGGGAAACCGTTGGGGAAATCTGACATGGAGAAGGACCTGGGCGTCTTGGTTAACAGCAAATTAAATTGGAGTGCCCAGTGTCAGGCAGCAGCTGAGAAGGCAAAAAGAGTCATGGCATGCATCAGAAGAGGAATAGGGGCATATGATGAGAACATTGTTCTTCCTCTGTATAAAGCGCTGGTAAGGCCGCACTTAGAATATTGTGCACAGTTCTGGGCTCCGGTGCTCAGGAAAGACATATTGGAGCTAGAGAGGGTACAAAGGAGGGCGACTAAGGTAATAAAGGGAATGGAGGGACTAGAATACCCAGAGAGGTTGTCAAAATTAGGCCTATTTACATTGGAAAAGAGAAGGCTTTGGGGAGACCTCATAAACATGTATAAATACATCAGGGGGCAGTACAGAGATCTCTCCCATGACCTGTTTATACCAAGTACCAAGGATGGTGACAAAGACGAGGGGGCACACTATGCGTCTGGAGGAAAGGAGGTTCCTGCACCAGCATAAAAGGGGATTCTTTACGGTCAGAGCCGTGAGACTCTGGAACTCTCTGGGAGAGGAAGTGGTGATGTCCAACTCACTTAAAGAGTTCAAGAGAGGCCTGGACGCCTTTCTTGAGAACAATAAAATTACATCTTATGCTTAGTTAATTAATCCAGGGATTTAATCTTACTGCCAGATTGGTGTCGGGAAGTGAATTTTTCCTCAGTGATGTAAATTGGCCTATACCTCATGGTTTTTTGTTGCCTTCCCCTGGATCAACGCTGCGGAATAGCTGCAGTGCACAAGAAATAGGCTGAACTGGATGGACGCTTGTCTTTTTTCGGCCTTATAAACTATGTAACTATGTAACTATGAGGGCAGGGGAGTATCTCACTCGGAGATGAGCTGTGAGGGCAGGGGAGTATCTCACTCGGAGATGAGCTGTGAGGGCAGGGGAGTATCTCACTCGGAGATGAGCTGTGAGGGCAGGGGAGTATCTCACTCGGAGATGAGCTGTGAGGGCAGGGGAGTATCTCACTCGGAGATGAGCTGTGAGGGCAGGGGAGTATCTCACTCGGAGATGAGCTGTGAGGGCAGGGGAGTATCTCACTCGGAGATGAGCTGTGAGGGCAGGGGAGTATCTCACTCGGAGATGAGCTGTGAGGGCAGGGGAGTATCTCACTCGGAGATGAGCTGTGAGGGCAGGGGAGTATCTCACTCGGAGATGAGCTGTGAGGGCAGGGGAGTATCTCACTCGGAGATGAGCTGTGAGGGCAGGGGAGTATCTCACTCGGAGATGAGCTGTGAGGGCAGGGGAGTATCTCACTCGGAGATGAGCTGTGAGGGCAGGGGAGTATCTCACTCGGAGATGAGCTGTGAGGGCAGGGGAGTATCTCACTCGGAGATGAGCTGTGAGGGCAGGGGAGTATCTCACTCGGAGATGAGCTGTGAGGGCAGGGGAGTATCTCACTCGGAGATGAGCTGTGAGGGCAGGGGAGTATCTCACTCGGAGATGAGCTGTGAGGGCAGGGAAATATCTCACTCGGAGATGAGCTGTGAGGACAGGGAAGTATCTCACTCGGAGATGAGCTGTGAGGGCACGGGAGTATCTCACTCGGAGATGAGCTGTGAGGGCAGGGGAGTATCTCACTCGGAGATGAGCTGTGAGGGCAGGGGAGTATCTCACTCGGAGATGAGCTGTGAGGGCAGGGGAGTATCTCACCTAGAGATCAGCAGTGAGTGCAGGGGGAGGGGGTATCTCACTCGGAGATGAGCTGTGAGTGCAGAGGGAGGCCATGTCTCACCCGGAGATCAGCAGTGAGCACAGGGGGAGGGGGTATCTCACCCGGAGATTAGCTATGAGCTCAGGGGGAGGGGGTATCTCATCCGGAGATCAACTGAGAGCTATGAGCAGAGGAGGAGGGGGTTTTCTGACCCAGAGGTGAGCTGTGAGCGCATTGGGAGGGGGTATCTCACCCGGAGATCAGCTGTGAGCTATGAGCACAGGGGGAGGGGGTGAATCACACACACTCTGTGCTTACAGCAGGGAGTGTTGTGACAGAGAATACATTTTGCATGCTGCGGGTAGGGAGCTCTTACGCAAGGAACTGCGCAAACCCGACCAGCTGATCACCTACTACCAGGACGTAGTGGAATAACGCCAGGGGGCGCCAGAGAACAGCATTTGAAAAATAAAAGCTTGGTATCTTTTGAATGAAGCATAATTTTGAATCACTATACATTACAAAACAATTTATTTACACCTTTTCTGGTTGGTCAATTGTATTCTTTATGGTGGCACAACCGCTTTAAGTTTAAAATTTCACATTTTTCTAAATTTTTAGAAAATCTGGGATATTTTCATGAATAACAACAAAACGTATTAATTTAAAATTTACCAGCTGCAACAGGTACAATTTGTTCCAAAAAGAAGATCAGAAATATCAGACTGACTAGCAGAAGCATTTCAAAGTTATTACCAAATAAAGTGACGTTTCAGATATGAAAAATGGGGCTGTCAGAAAGGTTAATACTGATTACCATGAGACAGGGCTAAGAAACATGAAATGGTAATGTGCAGTACATACCTATGCTCAAAAGTGCAGGCATATCATGCCAGTAATAAAAGGAAATACTGATTAGTCAGGGTGATAAAACAATGTATGTAACATGTAGGTGAGTGGTATGTATAAATATCTTTTTTTTTTTTCAGTGCCCAGCATAAAGTGACTACAAGAAGTAGGATTTTAGTTAATACCTCACTGAACACAAGAACAGTTTCCAAAATACTGACAAGACGGAGTTTCACAGAACATTTTTTTCACCCATAGCATGAAAGTAATGTTAATATTATAACTTTCATTACAAAATCTTCAGTTTTACCCAAATTCAGTGATGCACCCTACACCAAAACTACTACATCTAGTATTTTGTATGACCTCTATGATTGTTAAGGACAGCACCAAGTCTTCTACACATGGAACGAATAAGTTGGTGACATAAAGTAACATCTATCTCTTTCTATTCCTCCAGAACGACCATTTTAGAACCTGAATGTAGAGCCATTCTAACTTGTCTCTTCAGAATTCCTCGGTATGTCCTGCACTTCTGTGATGCGTGTTGGAGTACTTGTAAGATGTGTGCAGCTTATTCTTGTGATCTTTCTGATATGTGCACATCTACTTGTGTGATTTGTGCACTGTGCTTGTGTGACATCTCTCAAGTCTACGCTGTGCTTGTGTGACATCTCTCAAGTCTGCGCTGTGCTTGTGTGACATCTCTCAAGTCTGCGCTGTGCTTGTGTGACATCTCTCAAGTCAGAGCTGTGCTTGTGTGACATCTCTCAAGTCTGCGCTGTGCTTGTGTGACATCTCTCAAGTCTGCGCTGTGCTTGTGTGACATCTCTCAAGTCTGCGCTGTGCTTGTGTGTCATCTCTCAAGTCAGAGCTGTGCTTGTGTGACATCTCTCAAGTCTGCGCTGTGCTTGTGTGACATCTCTCAAGTCAGAGCTGTGCTTATGTGACATCTCTCAAGTCTGCGCTGTGCTTGTGTGACATCTCTCAAGTCTGCGCTGTGCTTGTGTGACATCTCTCAAGTCTGCGCTGTGCTTGTGTGACATCTCTCAAGTCAGCGCTGTGCTTGTGTGATATCTCTCAAGTCTGCGCTGTGCTTGTGTGACATCTCTCAAGTCTGCGCTGTGCTTGTGTGACATCTCTCAAGTCTGCGCTGTGCTTGTGCGATTTGTCTGGTGTGTGACAAGTGATTTTTTGATGTGTGCCTAACATGTTTTTATTGCATCAAATAATGTTACTTAAAGTGAATTTCTGTTTTAATTCTTTTACCGCCCTTAGGCTTGCCCTAGAGAAAAACAATAAAATCAGGGATACTCTCAGGGTCAGCAATTCCTCTTCCGCTACTGCCCTGGTCTTTGTTTTCAGGCTGCAGCCGTGATGTCCTGACTAAAACACGTGACTGCTGGAGCTTAAAGGGGTTTTCCCACAAACAAAAGTTCATTTTAAAAATGGTCTGTGTCTGACCGTGTATGGAAAATACCACAGCTCCTGAGCGGAGGAGGAAGCCAAAGACAATACAGACATTACATCAGGGGATCACAAAGGATTCACATAGGATTCATTTTGAGAGGTAAAATATTGTTTAAACACAGGCAGTGAAATATTTTACCTCACAAAATGAATCAATCCTATGCGATCCCGTGCTGTAATGTCTGCATTGTATTTTGCAGCCTTCCCTGGTAGATGGAACAAGCTGATGACCCTATGATTGGCTACAGTGGTCACATGAGATATTACCACTGCAGCCTGTAAACACGGACAGGCCAGGAGCACAAACACATCAATAGACTAGGTGAAAATGAGTAACGCTGATTTTATTATTTTTAGACTAGGTGAAAATGAGTAACTCTGATTTTATTATTTTTAGACCAGGTGAAAATGAGTAACTCTGATTTTATTATTTTTAGACTAGGTGAAAATGAGTAACTCTGATTTTATTATTTTTAGACTAGGTGAAAATGAGTAACTCTGATTTTATTATTTTTAGACCAGGTGAAAATGAGTAACTCTGATTTTATTATTTTTAGACCAGGTGAAAATGAATAACGCTGATTTTATTGTTTTTAGACTAGGTGAAAATGAGTAACGCTGATTTTATTATTTTTAGACTAGGTGAAAATGAGTAACTCTGATTTTATTATTTTTAGACCAGGTGAAAATGAGTAACTCTGATTTTATTATTTTTAGACCAGGTGAAAATGAGTAACTCTGATTTTATTATTTTTAGACTAGGTGAAAATGAGTAACTCTGATTTTATTATTTTTAGACTAGGTGAAAATGAGTAACTCTGATTTTATTATTTTTAGACCAGGTGAAAATGAGTAACTGATTTTATTATTTTTAGACTAGGTGAAAATGAGTAACTCTGATTTTATTATTTTTAGACTAGGTGAAAATGAGTAACTCTGATTTTATTATTTTTAGACTAGGTGAAAATGAGTAACTCTGATTTTATTATTTTTAGACTAGGTGAAAATGAGTAACTCTGATTTTATTATTTTTAGACTAGGTGAAAATGAGTAACTCTGATTTTATTATTTTTAGACCAGGTGAAAATGAGTAACTCTGATTTTATTATTTTTAGACTAGGTGAAAATGAGTAACGCTGATTTTATTATTTTTAGACTAGGTGAAAATGAGTAACGCTGATTTTATTATTTTTAGACTAGGTGAAAATGAGTAAAGCTGATTTTATTATTTTTAGACTAGGTGAAAATGAGTAACTCTGATTTTATTATTTTTAGACCAGGTGAAAATGAGTAACTCTGATTTTATTATTTTTAGACCAGGTGAAAATGAATAACGCTGATTTTATTGTTTTTAGACTAGGTGAAAATGAGTAACGCTGATTTTATTATTTTTAGACTAGGTGAAAATGAGTAACTCTGATTTTATTATTTTTAGACCAGGTGAAAATGAGTAACTCTGATTTTATTATTTTTAGACCAGGTGAAAATGAGTAACTCTGATTTTATTATTTTTAGACTAGGTGAAAATGAGTAACTCTGATTTTATTATTTTTAGACTAGGTGAAAATGAGTAACTCTGATTTTATTATTTTTAGACCAGGTGAAAATGAGTAACTGATTTTATTATTTTTAGACTAGGTGAAAATGAGTAACTCTGATTTTATTATTTTTAGACTAGGTGAAAATGAGTAACTCTGATTTTATTATTTTTAGACTAGGTGAAAATGAGTAACTCTGATTTTATTATTTTTAGACTAGGTGAAAATGAGTAACTCTGATTTTATTATTTTTAGACTAGGTGAAAATGAGTAACTCTGATTTTATTATTTTTAGACCAGGTGAAAATGAGTAACTCTGATTTTATTATTTTTAGACTAGGTGAAAATGAGTAACGCTGATTTTATTATTTTTAGACTAGGTGAAAATGAGTAACGCTGATTTTATTATTTTTAGACTAGGTGAAAATGAGTAAAGCTGATTTTATTATTTTTAGACTAGGTGAAAATGAGTAACGCTGATTTTATTATTTTTAGACTAGGTGAAAATGAGTAACTCTGATTTTATTATTTTTAGACTAGGTGAAAATGAGTAACGCTGATTTTATTATTTTTAGACTAGGTGAAAATGAGTAACGCTGATTTTATTATTTTTAGACTAGGCGAAAATGAGTAACTCTGATTTTATTATTTTTAGACTAGGCGAAAATGAGTAACTCTGACTTTATTATTTTTAGACTAGGTGAAAATGAGTAACGCTGATTTTATTATTTTTAGACTAGGTGAAAATGAGTAACGCTGATTTTATTATTTTTAGACTAGGTGAAAATGAGTAACGCTGATTTTATTATTTTTAGACTAGGTGAAAATGAGTAACGCTGATCTTATTATTTTTAGACTAGGTGAAAATGAGTAACTCTGATTTTATTATTTTTAGACTAGGTGAAAATGAGTAACGCTGATTTTATTATTTTTAGACTAGGTGAAAATGAGTAACTCTGATTTTATTATTTTTAGACTAGGTGAAAATGTGTAACTCTGATTTTATTTTTTTTTTTCCCTAGCGCAAGCCGATGAGCACAAAAATAATTAAAATGAAAGTCCCCTTTAAGAAGGGGGGGGCATACACAATTCTTGCACAGGGACCCTTTGGTCTCAGTGCCCGCCCCTGCATGAGACGTTATAATAATTCATAAATCATATGGTTTTGATTGGCTGCTCCTAGTAAGAACACAATAAAATAAGCTCTAGTGGGCTGTGTGCCCACTATGCATTTTTTAAGCGTTTCCGCAGCGGCAATTACGCTTAAAAAACGCTTGGTAGGAGGTCTGCAATGTTCCCCAATGATAATCCACATGTGCTGTGCACATGCTGCAGAAATTTCCGCTGCGGATTATTATTACGGAAAAAAGCGCAGCACTACCAACTATTTTGCGTAAGCGCAGCGTTTTTGCCGCCATTGACTTGCATTGAATCGCATAATATCCGCATGACTACATGAACACATGTGGAAATTAAGCAATTCAATGTGCGGATGGATTAGAGGAGACTCTCATCCAGACCCGGGTACCATAGTACCTGTAAAAAAAAAATTAAAATAAAAAAAAACATTATACTCACCTTCTGATGGCCTGCGGTCTTCTCTCCGGTGTGTCTTGGCTCCCCGGTGGCTCGTCAACGTCAGCGGTCATGTGACCTGTCACCTGACTAAATTACATCATGGAAGGTCCTTTTACACCACCGCGGGCCACCAGGGAGAACGGAGAAGGAAACCGGGGGCCATCGGAAGGTGAGTATAATGTTTTTTTTTATAGCTTTTACCATTTTTATTCTTTTTTTTAACTAACTTGGTCACACGGTTGCATGGATTTATATAGTGTGACCAAGTTGTCAAGCACTTTTCCAAGCCAAAATCTTTTAGAAAACGCTTGACAACCCGCATGGGAAATCGCATGTGCTAAAGGCGTGACAAACACTTGTCCCGGGCTGAAAATACGCATGTAAAATCCACATGAGTTTTTTCTGCCAAGGAGATGCAGAAACGCTCAGGAAAAATCCAGAGCGTTTCTGCATTGTGGGCACATTGCCTAATAGTGGCAGTGGATCAACATACTTAATTCTCATCAATAGTAAGCAGTATAAATTAATATAACTTTGCTTAATATTTCCACTAATATTCTTAAATTCAGTGTGTTGGTTTAGCCCTGCACTACAGCCACAGTATTTCATGTGAGCCCTTGAGAAAACTAATTGCCGACCCCCGATCCATGCTCTGTTAACCCCTTTACACCCCTTCACAGCAGAGGTCCCCAACCGCCGGTCCGCGGACCAGGACTGGGCCGTTGGGGTTTTTCAGCCGGTCCGCGGCACCGCCACAGACAATCACAAAGCAAAGCGCCGGGTCCAGGACATCTCATAATTCCTCTGACTTCCGGTCATGTGACGGCGCCGTCACATGACCGGAAGGCAGGAGAACCTGGTGTCAGCGATTTGGACGAGCGCCAGGATTCTGCAGGGATCGCATGGGGGTAAGTATAACAAGTTTTATTTTTTTTTTAAATACAATTAACTAGGAGTGGGGGGAATGGGAGATGCACATGGGGGGGAGGGGAGAGATGCACATGGGGGGAAGGGGGAGAGATGAGAGATCCACATGGGGGGGAGGGGAGAGATGAGAGATGCACATGGGGGGGAGGGGAGAGATGAGAGATGCACATGGGGGGGAGGGGAGAGATGAGAGATGCACATGGGGGGGAGGGGAGAGATGAGAGATGCACATGGGGGAGGGGAGAGATGAGAGATGCACATGGGGGGCAGGGGAGAGATGCACATGGGGGGGAGGGGAGAGATGAGAGATGCACGGGGGGGATGAGAGATGCACGGGGGGATGAGAGATGCACGGGGGGGATGAGAGATGCACGGGGGGGATGAGAGATGCACGGGGGGGATGAGAGATGCACAGAGGGGGTTGATAGATGCACGGAGGGGGGTGAGAGATGCACGGGGGGGATGAGAGATGCACGGGGGGGGATGAGAGATGCACGGAGGGGGATGAGAGATGCACGGAGGGGGATGAGAGATGCACGGGGGGTGGATGAGAGATGCACGGAGGGGGATGAGAGATGCACGGAGGGGGATGAGAGATGCACGGGGGGTGGATGAGAGATGCACGGAGGGGGATGAGAGATGCACGGAGGGGGATGAGAGATGCACGGAGGGGGATGAGAGATGCACGGGGGGTGAGCTGCACATGGGGGGGTGAGAGATGCACATGGGCGGGGGTTATGTTTACATAACTTTGTTGCCTTATGAAGGGCGGGGGGGGCCCCCAAAAATTTCTTGCACAGGGGCCCACTACAGTCTGTGTCCGCCCCTGGGATGAAGTAAATGCAGCTGAACAGCAGCTGTTAGGACAGCTGCCCTGTCTTGCTGCAGGGCGTGATGGGGCCTCAGTGATGCGGCTCCTGGCACAGCACATTATGTGGGGCTCCTGGCATAGCTCCTGGCGGGGACCTGGTCTACACTATATGATAAGTATGCACTAAACTCCAAATCCCTCCATTACCCTGCCCCCATATGACCAAAGCCCCGCCCACCCCACCCCCTCCTTGCTGGGCCATGGAAAAATGATCTTGCTTCAAGCCGGTCCCTGGTGCAAAAAAGGTTGGGGACCACTGCTTTACAGCATTTCTCACTGTTTCCGGCAATGTGATTGCCGGAAACAGAGGAGCACCGATCCTAGGCTGCAGATCAAACAGCACCGATCCTAGGCTATTGCTAGGACACCCCAGCCCTGGCCCCAGACGGCTATGATCGGTGCGATCGCCGATTACATCGATCGCACCGATCGTAGCGCGACCGCGCGGTGACAGGGCGGTCATGGGGCGGTGACCAGCTTGTGACCTGCCTGTCACTGCCCCATGACCCCCTGTAATGTAATCAAAGTCCCCAGACTGCTGTGATTGGAGCGATCGATGATGACATCGATCGCTCCAATCAGAGTTCCTGAATACAGGTGACCGGGCTGTCATAGGGAGGTGTCACCTCTCTGTTACCCCCTGTGGTGCGTGCTCTGCTACAGCCATGTCTGATTGGTGCAATCAATGTCACCAATCAGATGACTGGGGCACAGCATGCACCACAGGGGGTCACAGAGAGGTGACACCTCCTTGTGACCGCCCGGTCACCTGTATTCAGGAACTCTGATTGGAGCAATCATTGATGACATTGATTGCTCCAATCAGATTACCTGACTACCTCCACCTGTCACCACCCCATCATCACCCTGTGACCGCCCTGCAGACCCTCACACTTGGTGAGGATTTCTACAGAGCGGTCACATCTGATGTGTCTGTGCTGGGCCTTGTAGTGCCACAGAATATTCTGTGACACCACAAGACCATTTTCTCACCTGTTCCAGTCGCTGCTGCTGCTGCTCCTGGATCTTCTGCTCCACCGTCCTGGGTATCCTGCTCCAGAGCCTGCTGCTGATCCTGCTGCTGATCCTGCAGAGAAGACTTTGGTAAGTCTGTTCTCCCCTCATCCACCCCAATCCCCCCTCCCCGCTCTTTTTACCCCTCCCCCCCTTACCACCATTTTTTTTTTTGCGTCCTGCAGCAGTCTCCTGCTCCGGACTCCCGGTCTCCTGCTCTGGGCTCCCGGTCACCAGCGCTGGTCTCCTGCTCCGGGCTCCCGGTTTCCTGCTCCAGGCTCCCAGTCTCCTGCGCCGGGCTCTTGGTCACCAGCACCGGGCTCCCAGTCACCAGCGCCGGGCTCCCGGTCACCAGCGCAGGGCTCCCGGTTACCAGCGCAGGGCTCCCGGTCACCAGCGCAGGGCTCCCGGTCACCAGCGCCGGGCTCCCGGTCCAGGCTCCTGATCCTGAAAGAAGAACAGAGAGGACTTTGGTAAGTCATCTCTGATCTCCCCTCATCCACGCCAATTCCCCTCTTCCCACTCCCCACACATCCGTGCGCACATCCAGCAGCCGCCGAGTATTGATCAGTGACATCATTGCTGTTTGCACCACATACAGTATTTCCCTTTTCCACACACTCTAAAAAAAGTATTGACACACACACACTCTAAATAAAGTATTGACACACACGCACCACATACATAACAAACAATGTCCCGCTCATCCCAAACTCGCTATTCAGCGGAGGAGGCATACGCTATTCTTGCCACCGACACTGACAGCGAGGGCGAGGATCCCACATTTATTTATTTTTCCGACTCCTCGTCGTCTTCCTCTTCTTCCTCCGGTTCTGCTGGACTGCCCCGCCGTCGTCGCAGGAGAGACAATGATCCAGCGCTCCCCACTACTGATCCCATATGGACCTCGCCCCCCGAAAATTATGAACCACTGATTTCTGATTTTGTGGCGGAATCAGGAATCAAGTTTGACACCACCGGCCTCACAGAAATAGACTTTTTCAAAGTCTTTTTCTCTGAGGATTTTGTAAACCTCATGGTGGGCCAAACTACTTTATACGCTCATCAATTTTTGGAACAAAACCCCTCTTCATCATTTTCTAACTGGTCTCCTGTAGACACAGTAGAAATGATGAAGTTTTGGGGCCTGGTCCTTCTTATGGGGATACTGAACAAGCCCGAGCTTCGGCAATACTGGAGTGTTGACGTTTTGTATAACACTCCAGTGTTCCGAATGGCCATGATCTGGAGACGCTTTCAGGCCATCCACAAGTTCTTGCATTACCAAGATAATGCAAGGTGTCCTGCACGCGATGACCCGAACTTTGATCGTCTTTTCAAAGTTCGGCCGGTCATCGAACACTTCAACAACAAGTTTGCTGAAGTGTACGTGCCCCAAAGGGACATCTGTGTGGATGAGTCCTTAATCTCTTTTAAAAGGCGGCTTGGATTGCGGCAGTACCTGCCCAGTAAGAGGTCCAGGTACGGGATCAAGCTGTATAAACTTTTTGAGAGTACCTCAGGGTACACTCACAAGTTTAGAGTTGATGAAGGGAAGGACTCCCGGATTGAACCCCCTGAATGCCTCCCCGTTCTGGGAGTGAGTGGGAAAATTGTGTGGGACTTGGTGCACCCACTGCTGGATAAAGGTTATCACCTCTTTGTGGATAACTTTTATACAAGTATCCTGCTCTTCAAGTCCCTCTCTGCGCGACGTACTGCAGCCTGCGGTACTGTCCGCAAAAATTAGAAAGGCCTCCCAAAGACGCTAATTGGGCAGCTGCTCAGAAGGGGTGAGAGCAGAGCCTAATGTAGCGACCACCTGCTGATGGTCAAGTACAAGGACAAAAGGGATGTCCTTTTGTTGACCACCATACATGGTGATGGCAGCACCCTCAGCTCTGTAAGAGGTTCCACTACACAGGTCGCCAAACCAGACTGTGTAGTGGGGTACAACAAGTACATGGGGGGAGTTGATCTTTCAGATCAAGTCCTCCAGCCGTACAGTGCTTTGAGAAAGGCCAAGGTATGGTATAAGAAGCTGGCCGTGCACATTGTACAGATGGCAATGCACAACGCTTTCCTTCTGTCACAATGTGCAGGCCAGACTTCTACGTCGTACCTTCACTTCCAGGAGACTGTTATCAAGGCCCTGATATTTGGCAGCGGTGACAGAGCAGGCCCTAGTAGTTCCGGAATTGAAGGACTGAGAATTGTACCAGGCCAGCATTTCCCAGGGCAGATCCCTCACAGCGGGAAAAAAGGAAAGTCACAAAAGAGGTGCTGAGTGTGTTATAAAAGTGGAATACGCAAGGACACCATTTATCAATGTGACAACTGCCCTGACAAACCTGGCCTGTGTATGAAAGACTGCTTGAAAAGGTACCATACTTTGATGGACTATTAAATTAATTTCTGACGTATGAGAACCTGACAAACACTACACAACTGACGTAGTGTTCGTCAGGTTGTCATACGTCAGTTGTGCAGTGCTCGTCAGGTTGTCCTACACAACTGATGTATAACACTACTGTTAGGTGTCGGTCTGGTGCTGGATTCGAAATGGGTCCAAGACCTTATATGGTCTCCCATTTCAGTCCAGCCAGGGATGATGCTGCTCAGAATCACCATCAGCCCCAACGCCTAGCTGGTCCACAAGCACTGTTTATCTCCCAGGTAGTTGTGCCTAGCAATGTTAAGCCTGGGTTGCAGAAGGAGACAGGGCTTGTGGAATCTAAGTCCAGGATTTGCCGAACTGAGCATGTCCGTGACCTGGCGGATCATGATTGGTGGGTTGGCACTCACCTGACCCGGTGGTGACCTGCCACCGCCTGATTGGTCCACGGGTAACATCACCAATGGCGCGTCGGTGGGCAGGGCTTAGTCTTTAAAAGGCCCGCCCACAAAAATGGCGACGCGCTCAGATCATTTTGCAAGTGTTGTTTGTGTGGACGAGTGTATTCCACGTGCTCTCTACGTGCTCTCTCCGTGACCTGCCGATGCCAGAGTTAGCTCGGCTAATTAGCGTAGGTCACTCAGGCAGGTAGCTACGTCTAGCAGCCTGGCTCAGCCAAAGGGGTCTCCTAATACCTCGAGCAGCCTGCAGACACCCTGTCCACGGCTATCGCCTGTCAGCCACGTGGAGTAGTACCCTTCAGTCCGGTGGCACGCCGGCTGGAGGCACGTGTACCCGTCGCGTAGTCACACACGCATCTAGCGCCAATCCCTACAGAGTAGCGCCTGTATCGAAGACAGGGCTACTGCTTTCCCTCCAGTCGCACGTCTCCCTGCAGTTCTTGGAGATTGTGTGAACCGCTGAAGCCCGCTCCGTGTGCATTAACACGGAGTGGTTCTTCAGTTAAGTAGGTGCTATCCCAGTCACTCTTCTCCCGTGCAGTTAACGGAGATAGAGCGAACCGCTATACCCGTTCCTGTGTGCGGTAACACGGAAGGGTTTAACATTTAAGATGGTTGCGTACCTTTCCACCCGGAAAGTGTTCGGCAGCAGTCCTCCAGGCCGAATCGCGGACCCCGGGGTCGGTTGCGTTCCATTTTAATAAAGTTGTCTGCAACCGCCCTCCTAACAACTACATTATAAAATTCAAAAATCAACTACCACTACCAAAAGGGGGGCACTTGTTGGGCATTTCCACTGTTTAGGCACATCAGGGGTTCTGAGAACGTGACATGACGCCCGCAGACAATTCCATCAAAGTCTGCGTTCAAAAGCGTCACTCCTTCCCTTCCGAGCCCTGATATGCGCCCAAACAGTAGTTTTCTCCAACACATGGGGTATCTGCGTACTTAGGAGAAATTGCACAACTTATGGGGTGCAATTTCTCCTGGTACCCTTGTGAAAATAAAAAAATTGGGGTCTAAAATAAAATGTTAGTGAAAAAAAGTTAAATGTTAATTTTTTCCTTTCATGTTCAATTAATTGGTGTGAAGCATCTGAAGGGTTAATAAAGTTCTTGAATGTGGTTTTGAGCACCTTGAGGGGTGCAGTTTTTAGAATGGTGTCACTTTTGGGTATTTTATGTCATATAGACCCCTCAAAGTGACTTCAAATGTGATGTGGTACCTAAAAAAAATGTTTTTGTAAATTTTGTTGTAAAAATGAGAAATCGCTGGTCAACTTTTAACCCTTATAGCTCCCTAACAAAAAAAAAATTTTGGTTCCAAAATTGTGCTGATGTAAAGTAGACATGTGGGAAATGTTATTTATTGCAAAATTTTCTAAATTTTCGCCAAATTTCCATTTTTTTCACAAATAAACGCAAGTGATATCGAAGAAATTTTACCACAATCATGAAGTACAATATGTCACGAAAAAACAATCTCAGAATCAGGGGGATCCGTTGAAGCGTTCCAGAGTAATTACCTCATAAAGTGACAGTGGTCAGAATTGTAAAAATTGGCCTGGTCATTAACGTGCAAACCACCTTGGGTTGTAAAGGGGTTAAAGGGAATCCGTCAGCAGGTTTTTGCTATGTAATCTGAGGACAGCAGGAGATAGGGGCTGAAACACAGAATTCAGAGATGTGTCACTTGTCAAAGTGCGTGCGGTGTTGCTTAGTAATTGTCAAGGATTTATCACGAAGAGATTAACATTGCCGGACAACACTAGTCCAGCAACGCCCCCTGCTGTGATAAGCAGCACACCGTCTATGGACTTTGTACATGGAGAGCCTGGTGTGGGTGGGGACAGCTTTCTCAGCTCTGCTTCATTCTAAATCTAAAAGCTCTGATTGGGTCAGAACTGCTGCACCCAGTAATCTAAGTGATACATTGTTGGATTCAGCTTCTATTTGTCTACATTACGCTCCTCTCAGATGAGAAGTAAAACCTGCCGACAAATTCCCTTTTAGATTTTGTTGCCGGTGTCAAGCTATTGTTTATATGTACCTTTTATAAAACCTATAAAAAGTTTGGAATCAATAAAATATAAAGTCAAAGATTTCATTATACCTTCTGAATGCTCGTAGAGTTGTCCGCTAGGCCCACTTGCACTGCAGATTTAAGAAAAAAAAAGACATTACTACATGCATGTAAGAATTATTAACTACAATAAAAAATGGTTCTTTCCTTAAAGGGAACCTGTCACCTGAAAAAAACACAATCAGCCTGCAGATATGGGGATAATCTCCAGATTAACCCTGCTCTGAACTTTATTTCTCCCGGCATCCATTGGATTCAGTCACCGCTCTGTGTATAGTGAGAAGTGGCAGCAAACACTCCCCCTGCACTGACTTACAGCACCTCAGCAGTAGGGTCGGCTGTCAATCACTGCCGGGGACGAGGTTACAGCCGCCGCTCTCTATACAGAGAACGGTGACTGAACCCGCGCCGGCGCCGCCCGTGACTGAAACCAGAATGCTAAAAGGAGGAATAAAGATCATTACCTCATGACAGTAGGGGTCTAAGTGCTGGGCAGGTTCAGAACGCTATTAATCTGCAGATTAACTCCATATATGCAGAAAAATAGCTTCTTTCATGTCACAGGTTCCCTTTAAGGAAAGAAAAAATAATATTACATCAGTTGAGACACTAGAAAGACCTAGGTGCATTCTGACCATAGGAAGAATCACCAAATACCACAAGGTTCAGGAAGAACCAAATAGAGGACAATATACAGTAGGTACGGAAAGTATTCAGACCCCTTTAAATTTTTCACTCTTTGTTTCATTGCAGCCATTTGGTAAATTCTAAAAAGTTCATTTTTTTCTCATTAAAGTACACTCTGCGCCCCATCTTGACTGAAAAAAAAACAGAAATGTAGAAATTTTTGCAAATTTATTAAACAAGAAAAACTGAAATATCACATGGTCATAAATATTCAGCCCCTTTGCTCGGTATTGAGTAGAAGCACCCTTTTGAGCTAGTAGAGCCATGAGTCTTCTTGGGAATGATGCAACAAGTTTTTCACACCTGGATTTGGGGATCCTCTGCCATTTTTCCTTTCTCCAGTTCTGTCAGGTTGGATGGTGAACGTTAGTGGACAGCCATTTTCAGGTCTCTCCAGAGATGCTCAATTGGGTTTAGGCCAGAGCTCTGGCTGGACCAGTCAAGAATGGTCACAGAGTTGTTCTGAAGCCACGCCTTTGTCATTATAGCTGTGTGCTTAGGGTCATTGTCTTGTTCGAAGGTGAACCAAGTCTGAGGTCCAAAGCACTCTGGTAGAGGTTTTCATCCAGGATATCTCTGTACTTGGCCACATTCATGTTTCCTTCAATTGCAACCAGTCGTCATGTCCCTGCAGCTGAAAAACACCCCCATAGCATGATGCTGCCACCACCATGTTTCACTGTTGGGATTGTATTGGGCAGGTGATGAGCAGTGCCTGGTTTTCTCCACACATACCGCTTAGAATTATCACCAAAAAGTTCTATCTTCGTCTCATCGGTCCAGAGAATCTTATTTCTCATAGTCTGGAGTCCTTCATGTGTTTTTCAGCAAACTCTATGCAGGCTTTCATATTTCTTGCACTGAGGAGAGGCTTCCATTGGGCCACTCTGCCATAAAGGCCCAACTGGTGGAGGGCTACAGTGACTTTGTGGAACTTTCTCCCATCTCCCTACTGCATCTCTGGAGCTCAGCCAGTGATCTTGGGGTTCTTCTTTACCTCTCTCACCAAGGCTCTTCTCCCATGATTGCTCTGTTTGGCTGGACGGCCAGGTCTAGGAAGACTTCTGGTGGTCCCAAACTTCTTCCATTTAAAGATTATGGAGGCCACATTGCTTTTAGGAACCTTGAGTAATGCAGAAATTCATTTGCAACCTTAGCCAGATCTGTGCCTTGCCACAATTCTGTCTCTGAGCTCCTTGGGCAGTTCCTTTGAGCTCATGATTCTCATTTGGTCTGACATGCACTGTGAGCTGTGAGGTCTTAAACAGACAGCTGTGTGCCTTTTCAAATCAAGTCCTATCAGTTTAATTAAACACAGCTGGACTCCAATGAAGGAGTAGAACCATCTCAAGGAGGATCACAAGGAAATGGACAGCATGTGACTTAAATATGAGTGTCTGAGCAAAGGGTCTGAATACTTATGACCATATGATATTTCAGTTTTTATTTTTTAATAAATTTGCAAAAATGTCTACATTTCTGTTTTTTTTTCAGTCAAGATGGGGTGCAGAATGTACTTTAATGGGAAAAAAATGAACATTTTAGAATTTACCAAATGGCTACAATGGAAAAAAGAGTGAAAAATTTAAAGGGGTCTGAATACTTTCCATACCCACGGTATCTGTTTGCACTTAGCAGTGAGAGATGTCACCAGTAGCAGTGCAGGAAGGATTGTGAAATCTGGAGACAGATCCACTTTAACCATTCACATACACATACATGAAACCAAGTAAATTTAAAGGGGTTGTCTGGTCAAAAGTGATAAGTCTGCAGTCACTCTATGTGACTTCAGACTTATGAATCCCAACCCCCAGCACAGGCACTGTGCGATGCGGTGATTTGCCGGTATGAGACCTGGTAATGGAGGGTATGCATGTGTTATACATACCCTTGGCCAGTGGACAGGCCTCACTCTCCATACACTTGTATTGAGCGAGGCTGCGTCTTCTAGTCGAAGCTCCTACTGGCAATCCACGGCACTAGACAGGGCCTGGCCTCACTCCATACAAGTGAACGAAGCGAGGCGGCGCTGACTGGCCAGGGGTATGTATAACACATACATAGCCTCCGGTCCCGGGTCTCATATCGGCAAATCCCCATAGCGCAAAGTGCCTGCGCTAGGGGGATTCATGAGTCTGCAGTCACACAGTGTGACTGCAGACTTATCCATTTGGACCGGACAACCCCTTCAACATTTAGAACTTCAGGATATATGAGAAAAGAGGACAGCTTCTTGAGTAATAAATTACAAAGAGAAGAAAAAGTAACAGCACTGAAGGGGTTCACTATAAGGCTTAGTTCACACGATGCGTATTTCATGCGTTTCCGCGGCGTTTTTGCAGTTGCGTAAACGCAGCGGAAACGCATGAAAAACGCATGGTAGAAGGGAAGCAATGTTCCCCAATGGAAATCCGCATGTGCTGTGCCCATGATGCGGATTTTTCCGCAGCGATAACGCTGCGGTCAAAAATCCGCAGCATGTCAATTAATTTTGCGGAAACGCGGCGATTTCGCCGCCATTGACTTGCATTAGAACGCGCCAATTCCGCAAGACAGCATTTGTACTTGCGTTATTGGCGCGTTCTAATATGCGGATGGTACCCGGGTGTGGAGGAGAAGAGAGTCTCATCCACACCCAGGTACCATTAAAAAAGCTGTAAAACAAGAATAAAATAAAAAATAAATGTATTCTTACCATCTGTCGGCCCGCGCAGCGCTCCCGCTTGGTTCCCGGCATTTGCATTGAGTTGTAGGACCTGATCTGACGTCAGAGTCATGTGACGGGTCACGTGACGCTGACGTCGGCAGGTCTTTCAATTCAAAGTTGCCGGCGAGGGAGAACAGATTGAGCAGGACAGCGCGGGCCATCGGAGGTAAGTATATACACTCTCTCTGGTCACACTATATAAATCCATGCTGTTTGCATGGATTTATATAGTGTGACCTAGTTGTCAAGCACTTTCCAGGTGATGCTAACATCGCCTGGAAAGCGCTTGTCAATCTGCATGCGGAAACGCATGTGAATCTGCATGTGGATCCGCATGTATTCTGCAGGAAAAACGCATGCACAATCTGCATGCGTTTTTTCTGCCAGGGAGATGCAGAAATGATGCAGAAATTTTCTGCTTCATTTCTGCATCGTGTGCACATACCCTAAAGGGATGCTCATGTACAATACCAATAAAAAGTTTGAACACAACAGTTGATGAAATAGTTTACCTTCATTTTATTGGAATGGGCTCATAGGTCGCTTCACGGGTCACTCCCGGTCATGTCTCATGAGTAGTGTTGAGCATTCCGATACTGAAAAATCGGGTATCGACCGATATTCGCGGTATCGGAGTTCTGATACTGAGTTCCGATACTTTTAGAATATCGAATACCGGAATCGGAAGTTCCCATAATGCCTGCGCTCTGCAGTGTCTCTGAAGGATGACAAGCTGGATGGCAGCGCTCAGCTTACTGTACTTGTCATTTAGTGTAAAGGATTTATTAAAAAAAATAATAGTGTTTTCATGCACCGTATCTTAAAAAAAGCCGGCCGGCAATTCAGCAGCGGTACCCGACAATTTAGAATAGAAAGAATAGAGCATCACACATAGATTAGATACATTGAAACATGTCAGTCACATATATAATAAGTACAGTGACAGTGTTGCTTACTGTACTTGTCATTTAGTGTAAAGGATTTATTTAAAAAAATAATAGTGTTTTCATGCACCGTCTCTTTAAAAAAGCTGGCCGGCAATTCAGCAGCGGTACCCGACAATTTAGAATAGAAAGAATAGAGCATCACACATAGATTAGATACATAGAAACATGTCAGTCACATATATAATAAGTACAGTGCCAGTGTTGCTTACTGTACTTGTCATTTAGTGTAAAGGATTTATTTAAAAAAATAATAGTGTTTTCATGCACCGTCTCTTTAAAAAAGCCGGCCGGCAATTCAGCAGCGGTACCCGACAATTTAGAACAGAAAGATAGAGCACCACACATCGATTAGATAGATATTATGTATGTGACTGACATGTTTCTAAGTACAGAGACAGTGTTGGTTACTGTACTTGTCATTTAGTGTTAAAATAAAGGATTTATTAAAAAAAAAATTGGCGTAGGGTTCCCCGTAATTTTAGGCTCTAGCGGAGGTTAAGCAGACGGCTGGGGCAGATGTTTGAAGTCTGGGAAGGGGGTAATACCCATGGAGCTTCCCAGGCTACTAATATCAGCCCCCAGCTGAATACCTAGCCTTTACTAGCTATTAAAATGGGGGACCCCCCCAAAAAAATGACGTGGGGTCCCTCTATTTTAATAACTAGCAAAGGCTAGGCAGACAGCTGGGGGCTGATATTAATAGCCCAGGAAGGGTGCCATGAATATTGGCACCCTCCCAGGCTAGAAACATCAGCCGTCAGCCGCCCCCAGATATTTCCTGATACCGGAAGGTATCACTCAACACTACTCATGAGCGATGACATTACTAAGTTACTGACGTTATCGGTTGTGAGACATAACCGGGAGTGACCTATGAAGCATGGTTCTCAAAACGACGCTCCATAGCTTGCTGTACAGAATCGTTAGATGTCGTGGGAACCCCAATGGGTTACGTCGCAGGTGCAGAGATTGTAATTTAAAAATAAATTGGCGAATGAGCGAGAGTTTCTTCCTTTTATTTATTTAACTTTCCTTTTATGTCTTTCAGGTTCCCATTTTTGGACTTCTTCTGATTGGCTGGATTACGTTGGATCTTCATGTTTTTTTTTTGCTTTTTAATAAATAGGTGAACGAGGTGTGGGGGAGTGTTCTTTAAAATAAACTATGTTTTCCTGTGTGTGTGTTTTTTTTTATTTTTTATTACTGGGTTAGTAATGGGGGTGTCTGATAGACACCACTCCATTACTAACCCTTGGTTTTGATGCCAGCTGACATTACAAGGCTTAAAATGACAAATCCCGTCACTCATGTGGTTGATTAAAAGTTCTTTTTAATGGAGGTCCACATACAAAACATTTCAGCCCATCCCAGACTTTTGTCAATCATTACATTACAAAGCTGACATCAACCTGATAAAACTACTACCCCAATTGCCACTGCACCATCGCAATCAGGAAAAGCCAGCAAAGAGCCTGAGTTGGCGCATCTCATCGATGCACCAATTCTGGGGTAACTGCAGGCTTTTATTTTTAGGCTAGGAAAGGGCCAATATCTATGGACCTTCCTATCTTGTTAATACAAGAGCACACCTCTGTTCTTTACATAGGCTGGTTATAAAAAGTAGGGGGGAACATACATCATTTTTTTTTATTTATTTATGATATGCATGTGTTTTTGGGTGCATTTGCGCTGTGAAAACACACGTTACAAAGTGTGTTCTTTTTTTACTGCAGTGCTGTTGGAAAGTTCTCACCGCACATGCGTTAATGTCAGTGAGGTGAACAGAGTTCATTGGATAAGGACTCCGATGACCTTTCTGCCAGCACGGGAGACACTGAGGTGCGCAAGCTTGCACAGCTAATTGTCTCTGCAGGATGGCAGACTGTATAGTCGTATCTTGCGACAATACAGCCTGCCATCTTGATGTAGCAGACCTAGACCTGTCGCGCAACAAATGGATGATTTTATTCACGTCAGGGACAGGTGAGGATGATGATGCTTTATTATTTTATTTCAATTGACATCGGCTTCAATGGAATGGGTGTTATGTTATTAGTTAAATTTAGATTTATTAAAGGAGTCTATGTGTTTCTTTCAAATAAATTAATTGATTCTAGGTATTTAAAAATTGAGCGGCACTCGCAAGGTCCGAGAGCCGTGTGATTTTATTTTTCTCGCACCCATTGACTTGCGATTTTTTTTCTAAGTCCGATTTCAGCTGTGAAAAAAATCACAGATGAGCTGTAACTCATAAATTAATATTGGTCAAAGTAGAATCCAATTTTTTATCGGATTGCACTCGTTCGTTTTCCTTGAAAATGAATGTGAGATAAAACATTTCCCTGCCTGTTTTTAAAAAATGTTTTACCTCAAAGAAAGAATTTTTTGTGATCCAGTCCTGTAATGTCTGTAGACTCTTTTGCGTCTCCCCCTTCCCAGGAGCTGTGGAATTATCTGTCCATGTCCCTGTACCGTCAGACAAAGCCATTACACAGTACACAGCAGGGGCCCATTTATAAGATTAAATAAAATGTTCCTGTGCTGAGATAAACACATCCAATTGTGGAATTTATTATTATCAAGATCTATTGATTAAAATGAACTTTGCGGGTAAACCCCTTTAACTTTTTTACTTTGGCTGTGTTCACACATGTTGTGTTTTTCAGCTTCAGAAAACTGCATCAAAACACAATCTCTGGCAGGAAATCAGCTGCGTCAAAAACGTTTTGCTGCGTTTTTTGAGTTTTTTCAGCGATTTTTTTCACTGTCCGGTCTCTATTTATGCATGTACATAAAGTTCTGTTAAAAAAGAACCCCATTCTATTTCACCATCAAAAACGCTGCTGCAAATTTTAGTGCATTTTTTCAGCGTTTTTTTCACCACTGTATAAGGATGCGATTTTCCTCCAAACTATCAGTAATTAATGGGGGAACTCTCCTACACCTCTATTGAGGTCCGATATTAACTATTAACATCAAACTTGACTATTAATAATTAATTTCCACTAACGTTATCTGAGCCCTATACTATATACCAACTGAGACAAAACCGTGTGCTAATAAAAGGTATTTATTACACAAAAGTCTACAGTTAATATACTGCTATGTATCACACTAACACAGTACACAAAACGGATTCACAATTCCCAATTACCTAATATATTTTCCACCCACGTTTGCTAATCACTCATGCAATATCGGCCCACCCAACTATACCAACTTTGCCTATATATATCTATCAATATCTAGGAGGGTTAGTACAGGGTATGTAGGGCTAGTAAGTAAAGAAGTTACAGGGGAAGAGAGATACTCAGCCATGTGTTGTTATGTCCATCTTCAAGAGTCTAAGGGGCCCTAGCACATGTGGATTCTGGGGTTTTAGGTCCAGCCAGTGTCCAGCTTCATGTCACAGGAAATGATGTATTATTCCCTGCTCACTGGCTAAGGTCTTTGTTCAAGTCCAACCATACTCGCAAAACCTGTTTTAGCACATGGCTGGACATTCTATTGAAACCTCCCCCAGCAGCAAACAGACTGAAACACATGGGGAGATGTGGGGCCAATATATACATGTATACTTATCTGCAAGCATGGCTAGCATGTATATACATGTACAACCTGGGACACTTCCCTTTACAACCACCCATTATTTCCCATGGGTGAAAAAACACTGACAAAAATGCTGAAAGAAGTGACATGCTCTATTTTCCAAAAACCCAACCAAGGCACAAAATACACAACAACAAAAAAGCATGATGTGTGAACAGACAATTCTGGTTTCTCATAGACTTTGCTGGTATTGCAAAACACAGCTGAAAATTTGCATAAAAATCTGCAGCAAAAAATGCTAAAAAAACACAACATGCGTGAACATAGCTTTTAAGTGAAGTTTAACTTAAACTTATTATATGTTGTCAAAATTACTCACAAAACGTCGCTTTCAAAAGCCACAAAAGACGACGGGGGGGTTTCCTCATTTCTTGTGAATTTCTTTCTGTAGAAACATACAAATCAAGGTCTGTGTTAAGAGTCAAAGTGAAAAGAAAAATACTATTTTAAATGATAAAACCATCAAGGTAGAGGGAGTTGTACTTGCAAAAGTGGAGTGAAGAAATGTTCATTGTTCTCATGGGTCTTAATTCACCAACAACGACTTGGATATTGCATTTTACCTAACCAGGTGGGTGTCAAAAAGGGCAGATAAGACACCTACACCATCACAAGACCCTACAATTACCATGAAAGGCAGCACCCACCACTTCCTCACTGATACCTCAGATGCCTCTCCTAGATAAGAGCGGTCTATGCGGTATGCAATGTATCGTCCTTCAGGGAGCGCTTCTTCCCAGACCATTTCAAGGTCTCCAGCATATCTAACTCCTTTTAAGTACCAGCCTACTGCTCCAATCATGCATTCCCCGTCACCTCTTTTGCCATACTTAGGGATGCAAAGTCTGCTTCCAATATCACGGGCTGGAGTGACTTGTAAGTTTCGTAATAGTGAGATCACAGATGTCTATGCAAGCACCGTGTAACGCATGTTACACAAGTCTTGAATGGTGGCTCAAAAAAAGATGAAGAAGCATCAACTTCAATATCATCATAAGAAGCGTCGACACAAGTTTGCAAAAAGGTATGAAAAGTGAACTGTAGAAGATAGGAAACGGGTGGTTTGGAGCTATGGGACAAAAGTCAATAGACTAGGCTATGATGGGTGCAAATGGGTCTGGAAGAAACAAAAGGAAAATGGGGCTAACGGATGGAGAAATTGAAGGAACTGTCAAGTTCGGTGAAGGAAGCCTGATGATATGGGGTTGTTTCACAGCTAAAGGCATTGGATACTTTACCAGAATCGATGGTGGTCTCAATGCTGAGCTATATGTGAGTATCCTACAAGACAAATTACTTTGTACACTCGAGTACCATCGGTATGAAAAGGACAACATAGTGTTCCAGCAGGACAACGACCCAAAGCATACGTTGAGATTGGCAAATAAATGGTTCAATGACAATGAAGTCGAAGTGCTGGATTGGCCCCCACAGACCTCAGACCTTAATCCAATTTAACACTTGTGGGTAGAATGGAATAAAAAACTATATACATGTCCAAGCGAGTCGAACAGCATGCACCAACTGGGAACATGTAAAAGAGAACCGGAATTAGATGTCGGTCAAGACATGTTTGAATCTGATCGAGAGCATGCCCAGAAGGATTCAGGCAGTGTTGAAAGCCAAAGGTGGATTTACAAAATACTAATAAAATAATAAAAAAATGTATTTAGATTTTTAGGAGCAAAACAGTAACAGTGCAGTGACATGACAAGAATCTGCATAATTAATCATATGCTAAATAGTTGCAACTCAAGTTTATATATGAGATAGACAAGATGATTGTCTATAAAATGAGGGTAGTCTCACAATAAAAGAAGTAGTGGATGGTGAGATATGGAGCCTGAAAGTCAAAAGTTCAAAACATTGATACTCTTTTGCTCTTCACTGTATTCATGTGCAGTTGGTGGTTCTGGCGATGTATTCAATTAATAATGATGGTCCCAGTGCTATATTCAATTACCGATTATGGTTCTAATAATGAATTAGTGTATTAATGGTTGTTTTGGTGCTGTATCTAAGTACTGATGATGATGCTGGTGCCATTCATGTACTGATGGAATGTTCTGGTGATGTATTCATTTAATGATCATGGATCTGGTGCGGTCTTCCCTCATTAAAAACAAATTAAACAATTAAAAAAAATTTGGTATGTCCACATCCTTAAAAGTCTGATCTATCAAAATATAAAAAGAACTAACATATGCAGTAAAGAGAAAAAAAATAGCAGAACTACATTTTTTTGTCACCACACCTCTTACAGCAAAAAGCCATCCAAATGTATGCACCCTGAATTGATAGCAATAAATATTTCAACTTACTATGCAAAAAACAGCTCTCACATAGCTTCATAGATATATTTTTATTGTTCTAACAGGTCCTAAAAAAAGCATCACAAGCTAAATGTTGGGTTTTTTTTTACAAAAATAAGAATCTCTGAAAGTTTGGGATTACTGTAATCACAAAGACCTGGAGAATCATGTTCACACGTCACTTTTACCACATAATGAATATCTTAAAAGCAAAACCTAAAAAACAATGATGGGATTGTGTTTATTCACTGCAGGTATACCATGAACTGCTGGGAGGGGTGCCACTTGAATTTTCGCCTTGGGCACCAAAAAAAAAGCTAGAATCAGGCCTGTCCCCACAGACGTTAGGAAGCTAACCGATTCAAGCCAAAATCACCGGGTTTAGCCAACTTCTATCTCATGAGTCTCAGGGCATTTAGAATTAAATAACTTTTTGATCGCTGGGCATCAAAACAGCTCAGACCCCAAGTGATAAAGTCACAATATGATGCTGTTTTTCAGTTACAGTATGGTGGTTCTAAAATCATGTTATAAAAGTATAATTTAGTAACTATATGGCAGTATTAGTTACGGTATTAACCACACATGGTATAGAGAGATTCAGTAATGCTATGGTGGTATGTGGTGGTACTGTTCAATCAATACAATCAATATAGTTGAGGATTTCTGTCCTTTAACCCTTTCACGACCTTGGGATTTTCCGTTTTTCGCTCCCCTTTTTCCCAGAGGCATAACTTTTTTATTTTTTAATATGTCCCTGTGATGGTTTATTTTTTCTGGGACGAATTGTAATTTTGAACGACATCATTGGTTTTACAATGTCGTGTACTGGAGAAAAAGGAAAAAATTCAAAAGTGCGTCAAAATTGCAAAAAAAGTATAATTCTACACTTGTTTCTTGGTTGTTGTTATTTTACCATGATCACTAAATGCTAAAACTGACCTGCAATTATGAGTTTGTAGATACCAAACATGAATAGGTTATTTTTTTTAAAGTGGTGAAATAAATTCCAAAGTTTGTAAAAAAAATTATAATGGCACCATATTCCGAGACCCGTAGCGTCTCCCTTTTTCAGGATCTGGTGCTGGGTGAGGGCTTATTTTTCGCACGCTGAGCTGAAGGTTTTATTGATAATATTTTTAGGTAGATATGTTTTAATCGCCGGTGATTGCGTTTTATTGCGATGTTGCAGCGACCAAAAAAACTTAATTCTGGTGTTTTGATTTTTTTTCTCGTTACACCGTTTACAATTTGGATTAATTCTTTTTATATCTTGATAGATCGGGCGATTCAGAATGCAGCAATATATGTATATTTTTGTTTTATTATTCATTTATTTTGAATGGGGCAAAAGGGGGGTGATTTGAACGTTTATATTTAAAAAAAAAATAATTTTTTTTTTTTACTTTTTTCTGGCCTTAATAGTTTCCTTAGAAGACTTGAAGGTGACTTCATCCGATCACTTGTGCTACACATGGTTAAAATGATCATCTGCTATGAGCGATGGCCAACGGGTAACGCTCATGGCAAATCGGCACATGATCCTGCTAAAAAACAGATTGCAGTAAAAAAGAAAACTATTTAAGACATTCCCGTCCTTATTTGAATGAACTAATTTTGCATTGTATCTTTTCATTTTTTATCACCCCTAACAAATCCAAAAACAGTTATAACTACCAGACATGTGAACATAGCCTTACAATACAATGTAACGAATGATAGTCGTATTTAGTGCTTACGTTGGCTGCACCTCATCCTCACTGTCTTCAATTATTGGGTGCTTTAAGCCTTTTATTCTGGACGTCCTTCCTAAAATATATAACAAAACTGATTATGATTCTCATTCACCTCCAGATTTACACATCATCAGAGAAGCAGTCTCCACCTCTCACCATGGAAGAAGCAGAACCTATTACACACTGTAGGGATAAAATTATTGGGACACATACACATTACTCCTGGAGGAAATTTTATGACATTGCTTTTTAAATCCAACATGGAGTTGATCTCCCTTTGCAGCTAATAAAGCTTCCACTCTAAAAAAAAAATTGGGGATATTTCTGTGCAATTTGTTGTCTATTCTTCCAGAAGAGCAGTTATCAGGTCAGACACTGATGTTGGACAAGGGGACCTGGCTTGTAATCTCTGGTTAATCCAAAAGGTATCTATCTGATGGAGTTGAGGTTAGGTCTCTTGAAGGGTCAGTCATGTTCTTCCACACCAAACTCACCCAGCCATGTCTTATTTGAACTTTCATGAACTGACTTGTGACAACATATGACAGCAAGATGCTGAATTCAGGGAGCTCTTTAGAACAAGCCATTTTATCACAACTGTTTGCACAGGCAGACTACATGTTTAGATGCTGGATTTTATACCCATGGCAATGAACCAAAAGAGAAAACCTTAATTCAATGATTAAGAGGTGACTTTTCATACTTGTTCACACAGTGTGTAAAGCTTCTGTAACGGGTCTGGGAGGCGGAACCTCTGAGCAACTTATACAAGGGGGCGGTCCTTGTAAGGAAGCGGGTGGCGACCAGGGAAGACAGGCAGGTAGTCACAGCAGGTGACCGGGACAGTCTATGGGTAAACGGGCAGGAGGTCACAGCAAGTGACCGGGGCAGTCTCTGGGTGAACGGGCAGGAGGTCACGGCAAGTGACCGGGACAGTCTCTGGGTGAACGGGCAGGAGGTCACGGCAAGTGACCGGGACAGTCTCTGGGTAAAGGGTAGGTACGACCTGTGACGGCTGAGCCTCCAGGTAGGCTAGCAGGCAGATGGCAGATGTGTGCTCCCAGGTGAGCAGGCGAGAGTCTCTGGATAAGCAGGTGGTCACAGCATGTGACGGCGGAGCCTCCAGGTAGGCTAGCAGGCAGATGGCAGATGTGTGCTCCCAGGTGAGCAGGCGAGAGTCTCTGGATAAGCAGGTGGTCACAGCATGTGACGGCGGAGCCTCCAGGTAGGCTAACAGGCAGGTAGCAGATGAGCGCTCCCAGGTGAGCGGGCAAGAGTCTCTGGACTGGCAGGTGGTCACAGCACGTGACGGCGGAGCCTCCAGGTAGGCTAGCAGACAGGTAGCAGATGAGCACTCCCAGGTGAGCGGGCAAGCTGGTCCATAGACAAACTGACAGGTGTCGGAAGGCAGACCGTCGGACCTCAGGCTAGCAAGCAGGTAAGCGGATAACAGGCAGGAATCAGACAGCAATCTGGCAGGAAACTGGCAGGTAACTGGAAACGGGACCTGAGGGCTGAAGCAGAGTAGTGAACAGTGCAACAACATTGCTCGGGCACCTCCATTTTGGAGGAGGTGCCTTACATATGGTGAAGTCCTCCAGCCATTGGCCGGGGACTCCTTAGGACTGCGCGCACGGCCCCTTTAAGAGGGGGGAGCGCGCGCGCCCTAAGCACGGCGGCCGGGAAGGAGCGCGCGCTGCCAGCAGAGCGGGAGGAGGACGCCGGGCTCGGAGCGGAGAGGTGAGGGGAACAGTGTCCCTGCCTACCAGAGGGCAGGGACGCCGACGCTACAGTACCCCCCCCCTTTAGGCCCCCCCTTTTTTACGCCAGACAGAAATTTAGCAAGGATGAGAGGGGCATGGATGTTCTCCCGGGGCTCCCACGTTCTCTCTTCAGGACCAAACCCCTTCCAATCTACTAGAAAAAAGGTCTTTCCTCTTACCCTTTTTGTGGCCAGAATGTTCTCTACCTCAAACTCGTTTTCAGCGGAAACCGGAGCAGGAGGCGTACCTGTAGACTTGGAAAAAGAGTTAAGTACCACGGGTTTGAGGAGAGATACATGGAAGGAGTTAGGGATCCGCAAGTTGGCCGGGAGTTTCAATTTATAGGCCACCGGGTTGATCTGACTGATGACCTCCAGAGGACCGATGAACCGAGGCCCTAACTTATTGGAAGGAATCATGAGCCGGACATACTTGGACGAGAGCCAGACATTATCCCCTGGACGGAATTGAGGAGGATCCAGACGTTTTTTGTCAGCATGTCTTTTCATACGCTCGGACGACTGAAGGAGTGCGGACCGGGTACTCTCCCACAAGGAGGAAAATTTGTTAACAAGAGACTCCGCAGCCGGATTATCCACCGAGGTGGAGACGGGAAATGGGATCCGAGGATGCTGACCGAAGACTACAAAAAACGGGGATTTGGAGGAAGATTCGCTCTCGTGATTGTTGTAAGAGAATTCGGCCCATGGCAGGAGATCCACCCAGTCAGAATGGTGGGCATTAACGAAGTGCCGGAGGTAACTGGTCAGGATCTGATTGATCAGCTCCACTTGACCATTAGACTGTGGGTGGTAAGCGGAGGAGAAGTCCAGGGTGACGTCTAGCAATTTACAAGTGGCTCTCCAGAAATGTGAGGTGAACTGTACCCCACGATCCGACACGATATGGAGGGGCAGGCCATGAAGACGGAAGATGTGGCGGATAAAGTCTTTAGCCAGCTCGGGTGCAGACGGAAGGCCTGGCAGGGGAATAAAGTGAGCCATCTTGGAAAGCGGTCAGCGACCACCCAAATGACCATACAACCGGCAGAGACGGGGAGATCAGTTATGAAGTCCATAGCAATATGCTGCCAGGGGGCAGCAGGCACAGAGGCGACCGGCTGGCAGGTGTCTCGGGACTTTGTTGCGGGCGCAGGACACACAGGCAGAAACAAAGTCTGTTACGTCCTTGTGCAGGGTAGGCCACCAGTAGTGCCGGGTAATAAGCTGGAGGGTCTTTTTCTGACCGGCGTGGCCAGCTAGTTTAGACGAATGGCCCCAGTGTAGGATCTTCTCCCGATCAGGTACTGAAACGAACGTCTTACCGGGAGGGAGACGATTTAGACTCACGGGAGCCACTTGCATTACTCTGGCGGGATCGATGATATGTTTGGGTTCTTCCTCGAGATCGGACACCAGAAAGGATCGGGACAAGGCGTCTGCTTTGATGTTTTTGTCAGCCGGGCGAAAATGAAGAACAAAATCAAAGCGAGCAAAAAACAAGGACCACTGGGCTTGGCGCGGGTTAAGTCTCTGGGCATGCTGGAGGTAAGCCAAGTTCTTGTGGTCAGTGTAGATTATTACCGGGTGAAGAGCCCCCTCGAGTAGGTAACGCCACTCCTCCAATGCCAGCTTGATGGCCAATAACTCTCGGTCTCCTATGGAATAGTTGCGCTCAGAAGAGGAGAAGAGTTTGGAGAAGAAGCCACAAGTTACCATTCACCCGGAAGACGATTTTTGGGTAAGTACCGCTCCGGCTCCAGAGGAGGAGGCGTCAACTTCCAGGAAGAACTGCTTGTTGCCGTCCGGGCGATGCAGCACCGGGGCGGAAGAGAAGGCCTGTTTTAAGGAAAGAAATGCCTCCTCTGCTTCGGGCGGCCACTCTCTGGGATTAGTGCCCTTACGAGTGAGCGCGGAAATTGGGGCAGTCCGGGAAGAGAAGTGCGGTATGAAGAGGCGGTAGTAGTTGGCGAAGCCCAGGAACCGTTGAATAGCCTTCAACCCCTCCGGTCGAGGCCATTTCTCGATGGCAGACAGTTTCTCTGGATCCATTCGGAGGCCGGTCTGAGAAATAATGTAGCCCAAAAACGGAAGCGAGGTCTGCTCAAAGAGGCACTTCTCATATTTAGCGAAGAGGTGATTCTGCCTGAGCCTGAGCAGGACCTGACGAACATCCCTCCGGTGAGTCTGGAGATCCGGAGAGAAGACCAAGATGTCGTCCAGGTACACCACTACGCAGGAGTAGAGAAGGTCCCGGAAGATGTCATTGACCAACTCTTGAAAGACGGCAGGAGCATTACAGAGACCAAAGGGCATTACCAGATATTCATAGTGGCCGTCCCGGGTGTTGAATGCAGTCTTCCATTCATCCCCCTGACGGATACGGACCAGATTGTACGCCCCACGGAGGTCCAGTTTGGTGAAGATTCTAGCCCCCCTCAGACGATGAAATAACTCCGGAATGAGCGGAAGGGGGTACTTATTCTTCACCGTGATCTGGTTAACGCCTCTATAGTCTATACAGGGACGGAGAGAGCCGTCCTTCTTTTTAAAGAAAAACAAGCCTGCTCCCGCCGGGGAGGTAGATTTCCGGATGAATCCCCGGGCCAGATTCTCCTCAATATATTCGGACATCGACCGGGTCTCAGCAGCGGACAATGGGTAAATACGCCCACGAGGAGGCGTAGTACCGGGTAACAGGTCGATAGGACAGTCGTATGGTCTATGAGGGGGTAATGTCTCTGCCTCCTTTTTATTAAAGACATCACAAATGACCAATAAGGAATCGGAAGTCCAGGTAGATTAGTTGGGGTAGGAGAAGGACGGACGGGATGAACGGGAACCAAACAAGTCTTATGGCAGTCCTGTCCCCAACGAAGGACTTCTCCGGTCTTCCAGTCAAGCACGGGTGCATGTCTCTGGAGCCAAGGTAGGCCTAGTAAGAGGGCGTGAGAGAGTCCAGGCAGAACATGAAAAGAGATGCTCTCAGAATGCAGCATTCCCACCTGCAGAGTAATGGATTTGGTGATGAGTTGGATGGGACGTGGTAAGAGGCCCCCATCCACGGCAGCGACAGATAAGGGTACAGCCAGAGGTTTGGTGGGAATGCGGTGTTTTTCTACCAGGGACTGTGAAATAAGATTCCCGGCTGCTCCAGAGTCAAGTTGGGCTAGTTCGAAAAAACGGTTCTCCCCGCAGATAATTGAGACTGACAGCAGCAGAGATGGAGAGGATTTATTCTTGTCTAGGTCGACCTCTCTGAGCGAACCTAGACACAGGCGTTTCCCGACCTCTCCGGGCAGGTACGGATCCGGTGCTCCTTGCTGCCACAGTAGAAGCAGCTCCCCTCGGCACGGCGTAAGTCCTGACGGGTTTTGACCATCTTGGTCTGGTCGACCTGCATAGGCTCAGGAGAGTGTACCTGGGGAGAAAAGGAGGTAGTGACGGGTTTCTGGAAGGTAGGAGCTAGACGTGGAAACCTCCTCTCACGGGTGACCTCTTTGGCACGCTCCTGGAACCGTAGGTCAATCCGGGTGGCAAGAGTTATTAAGTCATCGAGAGTGGTAGGAATGTCCCGACCGGCGAGTTCTTCTTTAATACGGCCGGACAGACCCTCCCAGAAGACAGACACCAGAGCGTCGTTATCCCAGGCCAGCTCCGAGGCAAGGGTACGGAACCGTATGGCATATTGGCCCACGGTGAGACTTCCCTGACGGAGGCGTAGCAGAGACGATGCGCATGAGGTCTTCCGTCCGGGTTCGTCGAAGACTTTCCGGAAAGCCGTGAGAAAGGCAGGCAAGTCGGACACCAGGGGGTCTCCTCTCTCCCATAGAGGATTTAGCCAAGCCAGTGCCTCCCCCGTGAGATGGGACATGATGAAGGCTACTTTGGCCCGGTCGGAGTTAAACTGGTGGGACAGGAGTTCAAAGTGCAGGGTGCACTGGTTTATGAAGCCCCGAACCAGAGCGGAGTCGCCTCCGAAGCGAGGAGGTGCAGAAAGCCGGGGTCCGGAGTAGGATACCATGGTATTAGTGGGCAGCGGAGCTGCCGGGTTGCGAGTCAAGACACTAGCGGTGGTTGCTGGTGGAGCAGTCAGAGTGTCCAGGCGAGAATTGACATTCCGCAGGTGACTCAGGATGGACTCCTGTTGGGACCTCTGACGGGACAGTTCATGACAAAGGTCCGAGAGCGAGGGAGCTTGGGTGCCACCGGGTTCCATGGCCCGAGCAAACTGTAACGGGTCTGGGAGGCGGAACCTCTGAGCAACTTATACAAGGGGGCGGTCCTTGTAAGGAAGCGGGTGGCGACCAGGGAAGACAGGCAGGTAGTCACAGCAGGTGACCGGGACAGTCTCTGGGTAAACGGGCAGGAGGTCACAGATAGTGACTGGGGCAGTCTCTGGGTGAAAGGGCAGGAGGTCACGGCAAGTGACCGGGACAGTCTCTGGGTGAACGGGCAGGAGGTCACGGCAAGTGACCGGGACAGTCTCTGGGTAAAGGGTAGGTACGACCTGTGACGGCTGAGCCTCCGGGTAGGCTAGCAGGCAGATGGAAGATGTGTGCTCCCAGGTGAGCAGGCGAGAGTCTCTGGATAAGCAGGTGGTCACAGCATGTGACGGCGGAGCCTCCAGGTAGGCTAGCAGGCAGATGGCAGATGTGTGCTCCCAGGTGAGCAGGCGAGAATCTCTGGATAAGCAGGTGGTCACAGCATGTGACGGCGGAGCCTCCAGGTAGGCTAACAGGCAGGTAGCAGATGAGCGCTCCCAGGTGAGCGGGCAAGAGTCTCTGGACTGGCAGGTGGTCACAGCACGTGACGGCGGAGCCTCCAGGTAGGCTAGCAGACAGGTAGCAGATGAGCGCTCCCAGGTGAGCGGGCAAGCTGGTCCATAGACAGACTGACAGGTGTCGGAAGGCAGACCGTCGGACCTCAGGCTAGCAAGCAGGTAAGCGGATAACAGGCAGGAATCAGACAGCAATCTGGCAGGAAACTGGCAGGTGACTGGCAGGTAACTGGAAACGGGACCTGAGGGCTGAAGCAGAGTAGTGAACAGTGCAACAACATTGCTTAGGCACCTCCATTTTGGAGGAGGTGCCTTATATATGGTGAAGTCCTCCGGCCATTGGCCGGGGACTCCTTAGGACGGCGCGCGCGGCCCCTTTAAGAGGGGGGGAGCGCGCGCGCCCTAAGCACCATGGCCGGGAAGGAGCGCGCGCTGCCATTAGAGCGGGAGGAGGACGCCGGGCTCGGAGCGGAGAGGTGAGGGGAACAGCGTCCCTGCCTAGCAGAGGGCAGGGACGCCGACGCTACAGCTTCCTTCACATGTACATGTTTTCAGCACGTGTGGCATTCGCTTTCACATGCATTGAAGACACGTATCCACACATACCTATCATAATCTATGGAGATCTTTGCATGAGACCCGTCCGCATGGATTACAAGGGCCAATACACATTTCGGGCTCCGTGTGAAACATCCTTGTGACAACCGTGTGCTGTACATGTTTAACATTGCAAAGTATAGGAGAAGCTTTGGAATTGATATTTAAGTCATGGTGGAAAAAAAATGAATTGCACACGGATGGAACACTGATGGCACACGGACGGCACACTGATCCAAAATACTTATGACACCGGTACCATTTTTCCAGTACCGGTATTATATGGACATGTGAAGGGTGGTTTAGTCAAAGGAATCTGTTAAACATGTCGTCGGTCGGGTAACAAACCCTGAGCTGGAGGTTTTCAGGAGGCAGACACAGAGCTTTTCCCCAGGATATTGTAACTTAGTTTTTCCTCTCCTTGTAACAAGAACCATAACCTTTCTAATATTTCGACATAGCCGCAAGAGGGCTTGTTTTTTGCAGAACACCACTTATTCTATGAAATAAGTGGAAACGGTGAGGAGAAAAACTGTAATTCCACATTTTCTTTTTCAAGGTTTTGTACTAGCGCCGCTTACTTTGTGCTAATCTAGTGGTGATCTGTTACCTTTGCTCTATGGGTCAGTATGGTTACGGGAAACCAAATCTATATATTTCTTTTCATGATTTACTAATTAAAAAAAAAATAAAACATTTACAAAAACAATTTGGCTTTTGTCACCATATTCTGAGAGCCATATATATATTTTTTTAAAGTGGTCATCCGGCAGTCAAGGTAACCCTTCGTCAATCTGCATTCATACTGCACGGTGGCCCCATGTTCATTAGAACTGATGGCCATTATGTTAAAGTCTGTTACATGTCACCATCACACTTGACAGCGGTATTAACCCCATAACGCCCAATGACGGACACTGCACGGCATGAGCAGGTGTAAGTTAATGCTCCTTGCCGTGCAGTGTCCGTTATGGCTTTAAACTGTCACAGCGTGTAAACACTCAGTGACAGATAAGTGCAGACAGCTATCTGTGACAGCTGAGCAGCACAAAAAGGGGTGCAGGGAGCCATATGGTCGGTCCGCACACCTAGATTGCTGCGATCGGTCAGTCAATCTGACTGACCGATCTCAGCATGATCGTGCAGGAGATACTGAAATATCAGCGTCTCCAGCCCGATCAGTGTCGGAGTTCAGCGCCGCCAGTGGCTGAGCTCCGGCACTAAACAGCTAGTAGCCGTGTCAGCACCACCCCTGGCTGTTAACCCCCTGACAGATCGGTGCCCCTGCGATGTCGTGGGGCCCAATCATTGCCATGGTGACCAGGGCTCAGGAACTTTCACTAAAGGTATAATGAATGCACTGCAATCTAGTACATTGCAATACATTATACCTGTGATCAAAGAGAAACAAGTGAAAGTCCCATAAAGGGACTAAGTAAAAAAGTAAAAAATAAATGGCAAAAAATGTGTAAAAATAGGTAAAAAAATAAATAAATAAATAAATAATAATAATTAAAAAAAATATTCACTAATAAATACACATTTTTATGTAAAAAAAAAAAAAAATAAAATAAAAAAAGTACACATATTTGGTATTGCCGAGTCTGGAACAACCCGACCTATAAAAGTGTCACACTAGTTAACCCCTTCAGTGAACGCCGCACAAAAAAAACGTAAAAAAACGAGACTAACGATGCTTTATCATCATGCCACTGGGAAAAAAAAGTGGAATAAAACACGATAAAAAAAACAAATATAAATAAAATTAGTACCACTGAAAACGTCATCTTGTCCCACAAGAAACAAGCCGCCATACAGCCCCATCAGTGGAAAAATAAAAAAATTATAGCTCTCAGAATAACGCGATGCAAAAAATATATATATTTTTTGTATAAAAACGCTATTAATGTGGTACCGCTGTAAACGTACAGAGCTGAAGAATAACTCTGCCTTATCAATTTTACCACACGCAGAACGGTATTAAAAAAAAAAAAACACAATTCCTGAATTGCCAGTTTTTGTTTATTTTCCCTCCCCAAATTTAGAATAGAAAGCAATCAAAAAATGACATGTGACCAAAAATGGTACCAATAAAAACGTCAAATCGTCCCGCAAAAAACAAGCCCTTACATGACTGTCCCAGAGGACGATTCCCTAAAACAAGGCAGATGGCAACACTGGATGCCGTCTGGCCTGTGAGTTGGTATTGTCCGTCTTTTTAGGTGTGCATAAATGCGCGATCGGCCGCAGTTTTGGACACCTCTGAAAAGTAGGACAACGCTGAACAGAGGTAAGATGGAGCCCAGAAGAGTAACTCTGCTGCCTCATTATAATGAATGGATCCACTGGGGGGTGTCACCTGAATCACGTCACCCAGAGATTTTGATGGAAACCCCAAAATAAGTGCTCAGCATAGAGCACAGGATAAATATGATCCAAAATGTTATGTTAAATGTTCCCAATAAAAGCTTCAATTCTATCCACAAAACAAACAAAACACTCAGATCCATAGAATCATACAATTGTAGAGTTGGAAGGGACCTCCTGGGTCATCTGGTCCAACCCCCAGCTCAAAGCAGGATTCACTAAATCATCTCAGACAGATGTCTGTCCAGCCTCTGCTTGAAGACGTCCATTGAAGGAGAACTCACCACCTCTCGTGGCAGCCTGTTCCACTCGATGATCATCCTAACTGTCAAAAAGTTTTTTATAATATCTAATCTGTGTCTCCTCCCATTCAGTTTCATCCCATTGCTTCTAGTCTTTCCTTGTGCAAATGAGAATAAAGATGATCCTTCTACAATGTGACAGCCATTGACATATTTGTAGACAGCTATTAAGTCTCCTCTCAGTCTTCTTTTTTGCAAGCTAAACATTCCCAAATCCTGCAACCGTTCCTCATAGGACATGGTTTGCAGACCGGTCACCATTCTGGTCGCTCTTCTCTGAACTTGCTCCAGTTTGTCGATGTCTTTTTTAAAATGTGGTGCCCAAAACTGGACACAGTATTCCAGATGAGGTCTCACCAAAGAGGAGTAAAGTCCGATAATGACTTCACGTGATCTAGACTGTATGCTTCTGTTAAAACATCCCAGAATTGTATTTGCCTTTTTTTGCTGCTGCATCACACTGTTGACTCATGTTCAGTCTATGATCTATTAGTATAACTAAGTATTTTTCACATGTACTGTTGCTTAGCTCTATTCCTCCCATTTTGTATATGCCTTTTTCATTTTTATTGCCCAGATGTAGTACTTTACATTTTTCCCTGTTAAAAAACATTCTGTTACTTGCTGCCCACTGCTCCAGATTATTTAGGTCTTTTTGAATCCTGTCTCTCTCTTCTCTAGTGTTAGCTATCCCTCCTAGCTTTGTGTCATCAGCAAATTTAATCAGTTTACCCTCAATTCCTTCATCTAAATCATTGCTAAAGATGTTGAACAATACAGGTCCCAGGACAGAGCCCTGTGGTACCCCACTTGAGACATTCATCCAGCTGGATGTGAAGCCATTTACGACCACCCGTTGAGTCCGATCACTAAGCCAGTTATGAATCCACCTAACAGTTGCCTTGTCCTTTCAATTCTTGATCATTTTTTCAATAAGGATGGTGTGAGATACTTTGTCAAATACTTTGCTGAAGTCAAGATATACTATATCTACAGCATTTCTGTTAGGCGTCGGGCGTTTGCTGGTTTCGAAAGGGGTTCAGAACCATCAGTGGATTCTGTAGTCTCCCATTCCAGTCCAGCCAGGGCTGATGCTGTTCAGCATCATCATCAGTCCCAACGCCTAGCTGGTGCACGAGATATACAGGTTGTCTCTTTGGTCTTTGTTCCTAGCAACATGAAGGATAGGTTGCGGAGGGAAACAGGGCTGCTAAAGCTTAAGTCCAGGATTCTCTGCACTGAGCATGCCCGTGACATGGTGGACCGTGATTGGTGGTTTGGGAGTCAGCTGATCCGGTGACCTGGCGCCGCCTGATTGGTTGCGGGTGACGTCACCTATAGTGCGACGGTGGGCAGGGCTTAATCTTTAAATAGCCCGCCCACAGATATGGCGGCGCGCTCTGATCATTGAGCTGTGATGGTGTTGTGTGGACGCTTGGTCTGTTGGGCTCCACGTGTGCTTTAGTTTCTGGCAGGCAGGTTTAGTGAAAATAGACAGGCTTAGATGAAATAGGCAGGTAGCTTCATCTGACAGTCTGGCTCCGACAAAGGGGTCGCCATACACCCCGAGCAGTCTGCAGACACCCTATTCCCGGCACCGCCTGTAAGCCACGTGGAGAGATACTCTTCAGTCCGGTAGCACGCCGGCTGGGAGCACGTATTCGCCGACGTGAGTCACACACGCATCCTAGCGTCTGCTGTGTAGTCCCTGTGCAGTTAACAGGGCTACAGATATATTATTTATCGCACATCTCTCGTGCTGTTAACGGAGATAGTGCGAATCCCTATTCCCGTTCCGGTGTGCAGTAACACGGAAGGGATTGTTATTTAAGTTGGTTGTTTTACCTTCTCACCCAGAAGGTGTTTGGCCGCAGTCCACCAGGCTGCATCGCGGACCCCGTGTAAGGTTGCTTTCCATTATTTAATAAAAGTTGTTTGCAACCGTCCCCTTAACAATTTCCCTGATCCACCCAGTCAGTGATTCTGTCGTAGAAGGAAATTAAGTTAGTCTGACATGACTTGTTAGTTACAAACCCATGCTGACTCTGGTTAATCACTTCATTCTTATCCAGGTACTTACATACATGTTGTTTAATAATTTGTTCAAAGATCTTTCCTGGTATAGAAGTCAGACTCACCGGCCTATAGTTCCCTGGGTCCACTTTCTTCCCCTTTTTGAAGATAGGAACAACATTTGCTCTTCTCCAGTCTTCTGGGACTTCTCCTGTTCTCCAAGAATTTTCAAAGATTATGGAGAGTGGTTCTAAAATTTCTTCTACGATCTCCTTCAGTACTCTGGGGTTTAATTCATCGGGACCTGTAGACTTGAACTCATTTATGTTAGCTAAATATTCCCTCACAATCTTTCTGTTTACAGATAACCTGGATTCTTCAATTCCTTTAATAGGACAGTGAAGATCAGTTGATGTTCCATTTTCTTTCTGAGAGAAAACAGATGCAAAATAGGAATTAAAAAGTTCGGCCTTCTCAACATCCTTTCTTACCATTTCACCATTTTCATCCTGTAAAAATCCTATAGCATCTTTGACTTTTCTTTTACTTTTGACATACCCCCAAAATCCTTTTTTATTGCTTTTGACATCTCTTGCAAGCCTTAATTCATTGTCAGCTTTAGCTGACCTGATACGTGCCCTGCAGGATCTGCAGACTGCATTATAATCTTCTTTAGATATGACTCCTTCTTTCCATTTGATAAACATTTCTTTCTTTCTTTTTAGCATGTGTTTAAGTGCTGTGTTCATCCATCCTGGTTTCCTTAAATGCTTCCCATTCTTCCTACTTTTCGGGATTGTTAACGATTGTGATTTGAGAATCTCATTTTTAAAAATTTCCCATCCTTCCTGGACATTTTTGTCCTTAAGGACATCCAGCCATTGGATCCCTCCTATTCTCTTTCTGAGTCTCTTAAAATCTGCCTATCTAAAATCTAACCTTGAAGTTTGAGTCTTCACATGTCTTCCTCCTCTAGTTATCCAAAATTCTATAATAGCATGATCGCTGCCTCCTACGGTCACAGCCACTTTTATCTCCTCAACCATTTCCTCCCTGTTTATAAGGATTAGATCCAAAGTAGCAGATCCCCTTGTTTTCTCCCCTACCTTTTGGAAGATAAAGTTGTCAGCAAGAGAGGATAAGAATTTGCTTGACCTGTTAGTTTTACTTGAGAGAGATTCCCAACAAATGTCTGGATAGTTGAAATCTCCCATGACCACTACGTCATATTTTTTGGAGAACTTGGTCATTTGATACATAAAGAGTTCATCCATATCTTCAGCTTGCCCAGGTGGCCTGTAGTAAATGCCTACAATGGTGTCCTTTCCGTTGTTCTCTCCTTGTATTCTGACCCAAACACTTTCCACAGAACTCGAAGTCTCTGCTTCAATCTCTCTGCAGATATACGCTTTTCTAACATACAATGCAACACCTCCTTCTCGTTTATCAAGTCTGCTTCTTGCAAATAAGTTGTATCCTTTTAGCCTTGCATTCCAATCATGTGTATCGTCCCACCAAGTTTCAGTGATTCCAATGACATCATATTTCTTTTCCTGCGTTAGTAGTTCCAATTCTCCTTGTTTCTTGCCCATGCTTTGTGCATTTGTATAAAAACATTTTAGTTTGTGATTGGTTTCTCTTCCTCCCATATTTTTATTACTTAGATTTTTTTGTCTTTGTTCTTCCTTTCCACTTCCAATAGCAGAGATCTCAATAGTATTTGTCAGCTGTATGGCTTTTTCTGGCCTTTTGCTTCCCTTCCCATATTGTTCTAGTTTAAAGCTCTCCTGATGAGTGTAGCAAGGCGACTTCCAAATACATGTTTTCCAGTCTTCGTAAGGGGCACCCCATCTCTAGCAAGTAGTCCATCATATAGGTAATTCATTCCATGATCCAGAAATCCAAATCCTTGTTGACAGCACCATCGACGTAGCCAGTTGTTTACCTGTAGAATCTTATTCCACCTCATTGCTCCATGGCCATCCACTGGGAGGATGGATGAGAAGACCACCTGCGCTCCCAATTCTTTCACTTTCTTGCCTAAGTTTTCAAAGTCACTGCAGATGGTTTCCAGGTCCTTTCTTGCGGTGTCATTTGTACCCACATGTATAAGCAGGAATGGGTAGTGATCTGTAGGTCTGAAAAGTCTTGATATTCTGTCAGACACATCTTTAATTTTTGCTCCTGGAAGACAGCACATTTCTCTTGAGGTTATGTCTGGTCTGCAGATAGCGGCCTCTGTTCCTTTCAACAGGGAATCCCCCATGACCACCACTCTCCGTTTTTTCTTCACAACATTTTCTTTCTCTATCCAGGAGGATTCTGAGGGCTTACAAGGTTATTCATTGTGGGCAAAGTCTTATCTTGCTGTATTTCTTCATGGTTCTCCTGTGTGAGAGCCTGGTACTGGTTCCTGAGCAGTATGGGTGCTGACTGCCTCTCGATACTCCTGCTTCTCTGGGTCACATGCTTCCATTCCTCTGTTTCATCAGGTGCAGTTCGAATTTCTTCTCTTCCTGTATCATGAAGAGATAATTCTCCTCTGTCTTAAGAACTCTTCACCTTCCTTAATGATTTTCAAGGTAGTTAACCTCTCGTCTAGATTTTGCAACTTTTCCTCCAACAGGGACACAAGCTTGCATTTCTGGCATGTGAAGTTTGGCTTTTCCCTGGCAAGTATGTGAACATGTATCAGGATATGCAGCTCACCAAATGGCTCCTGGACTCTTCCATGTTCTTATTGTTAATGTGTTATGAAAACAGTGAAAAACGCTCCAAAATTCGGTTTACCGATATCCTCCTTTCAGCTCCAACGGCCAAAATCCAGTGTTCTTTGAGCTCGCGGAGACTCTTCACTTATCCCAAAATGCAGTGGGAATATGCAAATTATCTCCTCAAGACTCCTCCCCTGGTTTCATCTGTCAATGTAAATATAGGGTGCTTCCACGTTACTGGTAGCACAAGGGCACTGGAAAAGTGAAATAACTCCTCGCCCCCAAAAGAAATATAGCAAATTCTGTGCTCCTCGAAATTTTAATGCTACCCCCCCCCTCATCCCGCCCTCCAGAGCTCCAGTGTGTGCCTACATCAGATTTACCATCCACATGTTTGTCAGTGGTATAACTTACAAAATGGGGTCACTTGAGGGGGGGTATTCTGCTCTTTTAGCATTTAGGGTCTCTGTATATGGAGTCCGCAAACTATTCTAGGAAAACCTATACTCCAGCAGTCAAATAGCGCTCCGTCCTTCCCGAGTGTCGCCGTGTGGCTAAGCAGTACTGTACAGCCACATATGAGGTATTGCCACATTCAGCAGAAATTGTGGGCCACATTTTAGGGGCCAGTTTTATCCATTAACCCCATTTAAAACGTAAAATCTGGGGCTAAAACAAAATATTTGAGATAAAAATGTAATTATTTTTTCTTCACTGCCCAATGGTATAAAATTCTGTGACACACCCATGGTGTTAATATGATCATTGCACCCCTAGAAGAGTTCACTGAGAGGTGTACTTTGTAAAATGGGGTCCTCAGGCTGTTATGGCACCTTAGGGGTTCTCCCAGTGTATGATGGCACCTGATGCAGATCACGTAGGAGAGGGAGCCCTCTCCCTCCTCAAGCCTTCTAAATGCTGTTATTTCTATTGATAACGACATTTAAGGGGTTAAAAAGCTGGGAATGGTGAGGGCAATGCTCCTGACAGTGACAGCCGAGGCTTTGCTATCACTTAAGCCAAGCTCCCGATGATGATGGTGAGGGCAAAGCCCCTGGGCCCGGCACAATCGTCATGATGTTACTGTATGTCAGTGGTCGGGAATCCCTTCCCGATCAGGACGTATAGGTATGTCAAAGGTCATGAAGGGGTTACAATTTTAGCAGCAATTTTTCATATTTCCAAGGAAATTTAAAATAAACTGCATTTTTATGGACCTATTCACTTTTGAAGTGACTTTGAAGGGCCTTTTATTGTAACCCCCTAAAAATCACCCCAATTTAAAGAATGGAGGTTTCAAAGCATACAAGAAGTTTGCTATTCCTTGAGTTGCTTTGCATTAACGAAAATAGAAGAAAAAAAATTAATAATTCCATTTAGCCAAATTCCATTCAGCTAAAATGTTACTTCAGCCCTAATTTTTAGACTGCACAATTTATTACGCAATTTCTCCTGAATGCAGCATTACTCCTTGTATAGCAGACACTAATATTGTATAGCTACTGTACGGTTTGGTACTCACTCGGCTGCAGCTGAGGTAGGCACAGGAAGCATTTTCATTGAAATCCAGGCTAGTTTATTCAGACAGCATAAATTGCTCAGGTAGCAAAACAAAAACACCCTTTTCCGGCACAAAGTGGAAATACAAAGTAAAATGTCCATACAATGTTGCGGGTTCGCCCGCTCAGGTCAGTTTCCAATCCTTAGGTGTTTAGCACAGACCAGCATCCTGGAGATCCACACATCTCCAGACACAGAATGACACAATTGGTCTCCATTTTATTTACCAAACCACGCCCCTGGGTTGGGGAGATGTGAGCAGCCATTCCCACCCATCTCTTATGACTGCTCGTAAAAGCGGCCCTCATACGACCTATTAACCCTTTCAGTACTATATGTGCTGGAGCATGCTTTTCTGGGTTTACATCACCGAAGCTAACAACCTCGAGGACCTGTCCGGTGGCCATCTTACATACCCTCCTCTGCCCAAAGCTGGCGGGCTTGGCTATCAATAAGCAAAAAAGCTCAAAATTCGAAAATCACGATACACATGAAGATTAGAAGAAGAATAATCAGTTCTGAGAAGGAAATGCATTAAGTATAACACTGTGTGTGTGTGTATGTATGTATGTATGCATGCATGCATGCATGTATGTATATATATATATATATATACATACATACATACACTACCTAGTCAGGATGCATGTTTAAAAACGACTGTATAGACCAATCGGTAACGAAAACACAGAAAACCAATGATATAGAACCAAAAAGAAGACCAGAGTATGCTAAAATATAACAAATTTTAATGGATCAAGCTAAAATACGAATAGGGGTGGGAACAAAGCAACCAGGAGAAAGCGCTGAACAACATGTGTTTCCCACATGCAAATGTACAGTACAAATCAATGGAATATATACCATTGCCACCAGAATACATATATATACATACAGTGGGAATGGAAAGTATTCAGACCCCTTTAAATTTTTCACTCTTTGTTTCATTGCAGCCATTTGATAAATTCTAAAAAGTTCATTTTTTTCTCATTAAAGTACACTCTGCATCCTATCTTGACTGGAAAAAAAACAGAAATCTAGAAATTTTTGCAAATTTATTAAAAAAGAAAAACTGAAATATCACATGGTCATAAATATTCAGCCCCTTTGCTCGGTATTGAGTAGAAGCACCCTTTTGAACTAGTACAGCCATGAGTCTTCTTGGGTATGAAGCAACAAGTTTTTCACACCTGGATTTGGGGATCCTCTGCCATTCTTCCTTGCAGTTCCTGTCCAGTTCCGACAGGTTGGATGGTGAACGTTGGTGGACAGCCATTTTCAGGTCTCTCCAGAGATGCTCAATTAGGTTTAGGTCAGGGCTCTGGCTGGACCAGTCAAGAATGGTGACAGAGTTGTTGTGAAGCCACTCCTTTGTCATTATAGCTGTGTGCTTAGGGTCATTGTCTTGTTCGAAGGTGAACCTTCGGCCAAGTCTGAGGTCCAGAGCACTCTGGAAGAGGTTTTCACCCAGGATATCTCTGTACTTGGCCGCATTCATGTTTCCTTCAATTGCAACCAGTCGTCATGTCCCTGCAGCTGAAAAACACCCCCATAGCATGATGCTGCCACCACCATGTTTCACTGTTGGGATTGTATTGGGTAGGTGATGAGCAGTGCCTGGTTTTCTCCATTATCATCAAAAAGATCTATCTTCATCTCATCAGTCCAGAGAATCTTATTTCTCATAGTCTGGGAGTCCTTCATGTGTTTTTGAGCAAACTCTATGCGGACTTTCATTTGTCTTGCACTGAGGAGAGGATTCCGTCGGGCCACTCTGCCATAAAGGCCTGACTGGTGGAGGGCTGCAGTGATAGTTGACTTTGTGAAACTTTCTCCCATCTCCCTACTGCATCTCTGGAGCTCAGTCACAGTGATTTTGGGGTTCTTCTTTACCTCTCTCACCATGGCTCTTCTCCCACAATTGCTCTGTTTGACTGGATGGCCAGGTCTAGGAAGACTTCTGGTGGCCCAAACTTCGTCCATTTAAGGATTATGGAGGCCACTTTGCTCTTAGGAACCTTGAGTAATGCAGAAATTATTTTGTAACCTTGGCCAGATCTGTGCCTTGCCACAATTCTGTCTCTGAGCTCCTTGGGCAGTTTCTTTGAGCTCATGGTTTTCATTTGGTCTGACAAGCATTGTGAGCATTGTGAGCTGTGAGGTCTTATACAGACAGGTGTGTGCCTTTCCAAATCAAGTCCTATCAGTTTAATTAAACACAGCTGGACTCCAATGAAGGAGTAGAACCATCTCAAGGAGGATCACAAGGAAATGGAAAGCATTTGACTTAAATATGAGTGTCTGAGCAAAGGGTCTGATTATGATAATGTGATATTTCAGTTTTTCTTTTTTAATACATTTGCAAAAATTTCTACATTTGTTTTTTTTTTCAGTCAAGATGGGGTGCAGAGTGTACTTTAATGAGAAAAAAAAATGAACTTTTTAGAATTTACCAAATGACTGCAAAGAAACAAAGAGTGAAAACTTTGAAGGGGTCTGAATACTTTCCATACCCATTATGTATATGTGTGTATATATATATATAATACACATATAAATAAAACAATAAGAAACCAGGTGTATATCAATACAGACTATATGTAGTAGATATGGGGAAAACATATGTACTACCTCTATCAGGGTGTAAATAAATATTGTGCAAAAGAACCACAGGATGCAAGAGAGGGGCAATGATGGAAATAGCTCCTGACGTATAAACTATTCCATAATAATAAACCAATATAGGCGGGTATAGAATAGTCTATAAACCTGTGTACGAGTCTGGAGTAGAGGGGGCATACAGTGCAGCGTCTCCACCCCGACACGCTATCAAGCAGTGGACCCTCGACAGTGCGTCAGCATTGCCATGCAGTTTCCCGGGCCTATGCTCTGCATGGAAGCTAAAATCCTGAAGGGCTAGGGACCATCTGGTCACTCCGGCATCATTCCCCTTCTTGTCACTCATCCACCTTAGTGGGGCATGGTCTGACACTAGCCTGAACTTCCTGCCTAAGAGGTAGTATCTTGAAGTGTCCAACACCCACTTGATGGCCTTTTCCACTATGGAGTAATTCTTCCCACAGGATGTCACATTCTGACTTAAATACATTATGGGATGCTCTTCCCCGTTCACTTCTTGTGATAGGACAGCACCCAGCCCGACATCTGACATGTCTGTCTGGACCACAAACTTATTTGAGAAATCCGGTGCCACCATAACTGTCTGTTTACACAGAGCTACCTTCGAAGGCAGTCTCAGCTTCTGGAGATTACTTAGCCATAACCGACTTTGTCCCTGTAAGGAGGTCTGTCAAAGGGGCCGCTATCATGACGAAGTTAGGGATGAACCGGCGGTAATAGCCCACGATGCCTAGGAACGCTTTGACCTGTTTCCCTGAGAGGGGTAGTGGCCAACTCTTCTTGATCACGTCGACTTTATTTGGGGCTTTATTTCACCTCTCCCTACGACATAACCCAAGTATTTGGTTTCTTCAATGCCCATGGCACATTTCTTCAGGTTTATAGAAAACCCTGCCTTCTTTAAAGAATCAAGTATCGCCTGGACTTTGCTCAGATGGCTTCCCCAATCCTGGCTATAGATCACGATGTCATCCAAGTAGGCTGCTGCATACTTCTTGTGGGGAGCTAGAATCAAGTCCATGGTCCTCTGGAAGGTAGCCAGGGCTTCTTGCAACCCAAACAACATCCTTGTGTACTAGAATCAACAATCTGGCGTTGAGAAGACAGTCTTCTCCTTGGCATCTTGGGACATGGGTATTTGCCAATTCCTTTAGCGAGGTCAAGGGTGGTAATATACCTGGCTGGCCCCAACCTTTCAAACAGTTCATCTACACTGGGCATTGGGTAGGTGTCAAACTTCAAGAATTTGTTGAGTTTCCTATAGTCATTGCAAAACTGCCATTCTCTATTTGGTTTTGGCACTAAGACTATGGGACTGGACCAGCCACTCCTGGACTCCTCAATGACTCCCATGCTCAGCATCCGCTTCACCTCTTTTGCAATCACCTCTCGGTGGGCTTCGGGAATCCGATACGGCTTCATATTTACTTGGACATGATGACCCGGAAGAAACTCATGCTCTATGATCCGAGTACGCCCTGGTAGTTCTGAGAACAGGTCTCAGTTCCGCTATAGCAACTCTCGGCACTGTGGCATCTGGGCATGTGACAGCGACTCTGCCAGCTTGACTTCCTTCACGTGGGCTTTGGTCTTCGCCACCAAACAGGAGCTTCCACAAACTCCCTATGTCGCCATGGCTTGATCAGGTTGACCTGGTACACCTGGTAGGGCTTCCTTTTCCCTGGTTAGTGGACTCTATAGTTGACATTGCCAAGCTTTTCAAGAACTTCATAGGGGCCCTGCCACTTGGTCAGGAATTTGCTCTCCACCGTAGGCACTAGTACCCAATTTCCAAGGTGGAAGTGTCTCACCCTCGCTGATCTTTAGTACACCCTTGACTGTGCCTCTTGTGCTTTGAGGAGGTGTTCTTTCACAATAGGCATCGCCTCAACAATCCTTTCTTGCATCTGGGCCACATGTTTGATTACATTCCTGTAGGGTGTAGACCCCGCCTCCGAAGTCTCCTTTGCTACATCCAGGAGTCCAAGGGGCTGTCAGCTATATAACAGCTCAAATGGTGAGAAGCCAGTAGAGGCCTGTGGGACTTCTCTAATAGAAAACAGAAGGTACGGCAGTAGACAGTACCAGTTCCGGCAGTCTTTCTCTACGACCTTCTTCAACATGGCCTTCAAGGTTTTATTAAACCTCTCCACTAAGCCGTCTGTCTGGGGGTGGTAGACTGAGGTCCTGAGTTGTGTGATTTGCAGGATTTTTCACAACTCCCTCATCCCCCTTGACATAAATGGGGTCCCTTGGTCCGTTAGGATCTCCTTAGGCAACCCCATTCTAGAAAAGATGTGGACTAGCTCCTGGACTATGCACTTGGCAGAGGAGTTTCGTGGTGGTACAGCCTCCGGGTAACATGTAGCATTGTCCAGTACCACCAAGATATACTGATGTGCTCTGGCGGACTTGACCAGGGGTCCCACTAGATCCATGGTGATGCGATCGATTGGGACCTCAATGACAGGTAGTGGCACTAAAGGGCTACGGAAGTGAGCCACAGGGGAGGTCAACTGATAGGTGTGACAGGACCTACAGTAATTCACAATCTCTCGGTGACAACTGGGCCAGTAGACCCTCTGGAAGATTCTTTCCTGGGCTTTTTCTACCTCCAGATGACCACCTAAGACATGTACATTGGCCATATCTAACACCCTGCGTCTGTACGGCCCTGGCACTAGTAACTGATCGATTACCTCTCTTCTGAGCTTCGTGACCTGACATAGTAACTCCCCAATTCCAGCAAAGTACGGATATCAGGTATCAGCCCTAGACTCTTGAGCAACACCATTCAGAACAGTGACATTATTAAACACACCTTTTAGAGTTCAGTCCCTGAGCTGGGCGTTTCCAAAGTATCCCCACCTCCAGCTCAGGGATGCTGCTTCATCCTCACCCCCAACAAGCACATGAAAGGGAAAACTGTCGGTTGCGGCCTGCGACGAGGTTTCTTTAGGAGCGACCTGGTTGTGGTCTGGACAACCCAGCTTCCTCCCTTTCTCCCACAAGTCCCAAAGCAAGGCAAAGTCCTGCCCTATTATAACAGGGTGCAACAGGTCCTTGACTACGCCCACCTCATGGGACTCGGTGCTAAAGTTTGTGCCTATGACCACTAGGACCACAGGGTAGTCCTTAGCGTCTCGATGGATACAGCAGATGTCCACTTTTTTCTGCAGAATCAGACGATGAGGAATTATGGCCCTCACTAGGGTTACCAAACTCCCAGAATCGAACAGACCAGTCATTTGCGCTCCATTCACTGACACGGGGCATGCCTGTGGTCCCACGCCTCGTGGAGGGACAGCACTACAAGCAGGATATGCAAAGTAGCGCCGTCCTGTGCTGCAGTCTACTGGCTCGTTGGTCATAGGGCAACAGGCCACTATTAGACCCGGGGTGTGACATCGCCAACAAATTAAGTTATTGGATGGGGCCTTTGGTAGCAACTCGGGACCCCTCCTGAACTCTAGGATGCCCCCCAGATGTGGTTCTAGTTCCCCACTTTTGGGTGTCCATCCCCCCTGTTGGTAACCACAGTATGGAGATGCTCCCACCCCTTACTTCCCCAAAGCACTCTCGACCGCCTGGTACCTTTCTACCAACCTCACAAGGTCATTGGCATTATGGGGATCTCCCTGTGCAACCCAGGATGGCACCAGCCTTGGAAGGGAGTGTATGAACCTGTCCATCACAATCCTCGCCACTATATGTGCTGGAGAGGAAGATTCCGGTTGCTACCACTTTTGGACCAAGTGTAGGAGGTAAAACATTTGGGACCGGGAAGGTTTGTCACTGCAATAGGCCCAGTGGTACACCCGCATCATGTCAGTCAGAGTCACTCCTAAGCACGCCAAAATCTCAGTCTTCAACTTGATGTACTCTTTTGCATCTTGCAAGGCCAAGTTATAATAGGCCTTCTGCTGTTGCCCTGTTAAATATGGTGCCAGAACCTCCGCCCACTGCTCTGGAGGCAATATCTCTCGCTCCGCCACCCTCTCAAAAATTGTCAGAAACGCCTCGTCCTCATCACCCGGGATCATCTTTTGTAAGGCTCTTCTTAACGTCTTCCTGGCAAGTGAGTCATCACTTGGACTTGGGGGTGGGGCGATTGAACTGCCATGGATTAACTCGGCTAGGAGGTTTATCTGCTGCTTGTACTGCTGCTGCTGCCACTGCTGCGGTTGATGCTGCCGGAGATTAGCCTGCACCAGTTGCTTTATCAGCTCCTCCATGATGCCAGACGTCCCCTACTGGCTGACGGCCTTCACCCAAGACATAAAAGGTTTCCTGTAGCAGTCACACTGCCCCTTGGGATTTGTGACTGTGCTTCTAGCACCAATTGTAGGGTTTAATACTCACTCGTCTGCGGTTGAGGTAGACACAGGAAGCATTTTCATTGAAATCCAAACTGGTTTATTCAGACAGCATAAACAAAAATAGCGTTTTCCGGCACAAAGTGGAAGCACAAAGTAAAATGTCCACACAATGTTACCGGTTCGCCTGCTCAGGTCAGTGTCCAATCCTTAGTACAGACTAACGCCTTGGAGATCCACAGGTCTCCAGACACAGACACTGAATGAGACATTTGGTCTCTATTTTATTTACCAAACCACGCTCCAGAGGTGGGGATATGTGGGCAGCCATTCCCACCCATTTTTTATGACTGCTCTTAAAACCGGCCTGATACGCCCTATTAACCCTGTCAGCAGTATACGTGCTGGAGCATGCTTTCTCGGGTTTACATCACCGAAGCTACCAACCTCGATGATACATATTTCCCCTCAAGGACCTGTCCGTCAGCCATCTTACACTATATACATGTCATTAAGGGTATACAAGTTTAAAGATTGCACATTTTTCAAAATTTTCAGAAAATTTGGAATATTTTCATGAACAAAGACAAAACAACAGATCTGAATTTACCGGTAGTAACAGGTAAAATGTTTTACAACAACAAAATCACAATCTCAGAATCACTGACAGAAGCATTTTAAAGTTATTACCGCAGAAAGTGACGTATCAGACTTGAAAAATGGGGCTATCAGGAAGGTTAATGCTGATTTACACGAGACAGGGTTAAGAAACATGGAATGGTATTGTGCAGTACATACCTATAGGTGAAGCATCATCTCCCTCAGAATCTTCCTCTGTATAGTAATGAAACACTTATTAGTAAGGGTGAAAAAATAATATATATATACATTATATATATACAGTACAGACAAAAAGTTTGGACACACCTTCCCATTTAAAGATTTTTCTGTATTTTCATGACTTTGAAAATTGTACATTCACACTGAAGGCATCAAAACTATGAATTAACACATGTGGAATTATGTACTTAACAAAAAAGTGTGAAACAACTGAAAATATGTCTTATATTCTAGGTTCTTCAAAGTACCCACCTTTTGCTTTGATGACTGCTTTGCACACTCTTGGCATTCTCTTGATGAGCTTCAAGAGGTGGTCACCGGAAATGGTTTTCACTTCACAGGTGTGCCCTGTCAAGTTTAATAAGTGGGATTTCTTGCCTTATAAAAGGGGTTGGGACCATCAGTTGTGTTGTGCAGAAGTCTGGAGGATACACAGCTGATAGTTCAACTGAATAGACTGTTAGAATTTGTATTATAGCAAGAAAAAAGCAGCTCTTCTAGGAGTGGAATAAACAACTTGGCGGCATAAAAGCAATCTTTTTAGAGACTGGATGCTGGATGCAGCGTGATGCTCAACTTATCTCTTCAGAATTTCTCCCATAGGTGTTTCATTTGGGTTCAGATTAGAAGACATACTCACTGAATCATTTTCAATCTGTTCTTCAGAAATGCAACATATGTGTGCTTTGGATCATACTCATGTAGCTCCCGACATCAGCAGCACTCATGCAGCCTCACTTAAGGATACTGATGCAACCACCATGTTTTACTGTAGGCATCATGCATTTTTCTAATTTCATATTTGTAAATGCATAATGCCAACACTAAAACATGGTGGCAGCAGTATCCTTATGTGGAGCTCTATGAGTACTGCTGGTGCTGGGGAGCTATATTTCATTGAAGGTATCATGAGTTCAAAGATGTACTGCTCTATATTGAAAGAAAATCTGCAACCATAACTCTGTGCCCTTGGTAGACATGCAATTTCCAACATGACAATGATCCAAAACACACATAAGTTGCATTTTTGAAAAAGAACAGGGTGAAAGAGATTCAGTCGCCAAGAATTAATCTGAGCCCAATCAAAAGACCTTCAGGGAATTCTGAAGAGACAAAATAAAGGGGTTTTCCCACAAACAATAGTACATTTTAATCAATATATCTTGGAATACTAATAATTTCCACAATTGGATATGTTTAAAAAATGTTCCTGTGCTGAGATAATCTTATAAATGTGCCCCTGCTGTGTACTGTGTAATGGCTGTGCCTGACCAGGAACGAACATGGTCTGATTATACCACAGCTCTTGGGCAGGGGGTAGAAAAAAATGTGCACTGATATTACATCAGGGGATCGCAGATGATTCTTTCTTTGAAGTAAAACATTGTTTAAAAACAGGCAGGGAAATGTTTTACCTCACAAAAAGAATCAGTTGTGATCCCCTGCTGTAATGTTTGTATATTCTTTTGCTTCCCCCTGCCCAGGAGCTATGGAATGATCAGACCAGGTCCCTGTACGATCAGACACGGCAATTACGCCATACATAGCAGGGGCACATTTATAACATCATCTCAACACAGGAACATTTTATTTAAACACATACAATTGTGGAACTTATTATTACAAAATCTATTGATTAAAATGTACTTTTTTTTGTGAGGAAAACCCCTTTAAGCATCACTCTCCATCCAGCATCCAGGCTCTAAAGAGGTTGTTCTTGAAGAAAGGGAAAAAATAGATGCTGCAGTATGTCTCCAACTTGTTCATTCCATGCCTAGAAAACTTGTTGCTGTCCTTAAAAGTCATGGCGGTCATACAAAACACTACAAGTAGTAGTTTTTGATGTGGGGTGTATACATTTTTGCATTAACAAATTTGAGAAAAACTGAAGATTTTGTAAAAAAAAAATCCTATTTTTATTCTTAATTTAACTGCTGGATACAGACAAACTCCAGGGATAAAAGATGGGAGGTAGCACAGGTGCAACATACTGATGAACAACCACTCACACCGACCATTCATAGGGAAAGGGGTGAATGATTAGAATTTAAATGCACATGAATAAAACCTGTATAATGTGCCAGTCACATAGATGCATGTAGTGCACCATGCTGGCTTATTATGTATAAGAACACACTACAGGGACAAGCATCCTATTTCCCCAACCAACACTACAGAGCCTGGTTGTATCCTGCAAAGATGAAAAATACTAGAGTTATTGGTTTATATTTTGATTATATTAAGAGGAATCTTTGTGTGTGTGAATGAATGCAGAATGGGATGGGGGCCTGGCTGGATACACAAGGGGGGGCCTGGCTGGACACACAAGGGGGGGGGCCTGGCTGGACACACAAGGGGGGGCCTGGCTGGATACACAAGGGGGGGCCTGGCTGGATACACAAGGGGGGGCCTGGCTGGACACACAAGGGGGGGGGGCCTGGCTGGACACACAAGGGGGGGCCTGGCTGGACACACAAGGGGGGGCCTGGCTGGACACACAAGGGGGGGCCTGGCTGGACACACAAGGGGGGAGGCCTGGCAGGACACACAAGGGGGGCCTGGCTGGACACACAAGGGGGGGGCCTGGCTGGACACATGGGAGGGGGAGCCTCCCTGGACACATAAGGGGGGGGCCTGGCTGGACACACAAGGTGGGCCTGGCTGGACACACGAGGGGGAGCCTGGCTGGACACACAAGGGGGGGGGGCCTGGCTGGACACACAAGAGGGCCTGGCTGGACACACAACTGAGACCTGGCTGGACACATGGGAGGGGGAGCCTGCCTGGACACATAAGGAGGGAGCCTGGCTGGACACATAAGGAAGGAGCCTGGCTGGACACATAAGGAAGGAGCCTGGCTGGACACATGAGGGAGCCTGGCTGGACACACAAGGGGGTGCCTGGCTGGACACATGGGAGGGGTGGCTGGCTGGACACATAAGGGGGAGATTAGCTGGACACATAAGGGGGGAGCCTGGCTGGACACATGGGAGGGGAGGGAACCTGGCTGGACACATAAGGGGGAGCCTGCCTGGACACATAAGGGGGAGCCTGCTGGACACATAAGGGGGTGCCTGGCTGGACACATGGGTGAGGGGGCCTGGCTGGACACATAAATGGGGGGGCTGGCTGGATACATAAGGGGGGGCCTGGCTGAACATGTAAGGATGGGGGGTTTGGCTGGACACATGGGAAGGGGGGCAGGATGGATATATGGGGGGGGCAGGTTGGATATATGGGGGGGCAGGCTGGACACATGGAGGCCAGGATGGATATATGGGGGGGCAGGCTGGACAGATGGAGACCAGGATGGATATATGGGGGGGGGAATGGACACAGAGGCCAGGATGGATATATGGGGGGCAGCTGGACACATGAAGGCCAGGATGGATATATGGGGGGGGGCAGGCTCGACACATGGGGGCCAGGATGGATATATGGGGGGGGGGGGCGCAGGCTCGATACACGTGGGCTAGGATAAATATAAAGGGGCCACGCTGGACATATGGGGAACAGAAGGGATATATGGGGGGGAGCCAGGCTGGACAAGCGACTTAATTACTGTTTATGGTGGCGAGTGGGGAACATAATTACTTTAGATTCCAATTATGAACATTATTACTTCTGTAATATAATTTACTTTTTAGGAAACTGTTTTCCATGGGAGGGACCAAAAGTGGGGTCCTGTTACTGTGCAGGGCGGCACTATGTCGCTTTTTTTTCTTCAACTGGTGTAGTGTAGAAGTCAGGGGGGAAAAAGTGGGAATGTGCTCTAGAAGAGATCAGTTATTGATAACTGTGTGTTATTTTCTGCAGAGATGATTCATGACTGGAAGAAGTGATGGCGGTCTGTACCAGATGAAGAAGAAAAGCGAAGATGAAGGACTTCACCTAGAGACATCATTGGTGAGTCAGTGTATTACATGAACACTTACACTATATAGTATATACAGAGCTCCTGTGTATAATGTCACTGGTGATCACTGTATTATTTGTACACTATACACAGAGCTCCTGTTTATAATGTCACTAGTGATCACTATATTATCTGTACACTGACACTACACTGTGTGCAGAATTATTAGGCAAATTGTATTTTAGAGGATTATTTTTATTATTGATCAACAACTATCTTCTCAATCAACCCAAAAGACTCAAATATCCAAGCTTAATATTTTTGGAAGTTGGAGTGGTTTTTTTTTTAGATCTTAGGAGGATATCTGTTTGTGCAGGTAACTATTACTGCGCAGAATTATTAGGCAACTTAATGAAAAAATGAAAAACAAATATAATCCCATCTCACTTGTTTATTTTCACCAGGTAAACCAATATCAGTGCACAAAATTTAGAAATAAACATTTCTGACATGCAAAAACAAAAAAATTAGTGATCAATATAGCCACCTTTCTTTATGATGACACTCAACAGCCTTCCATCCATAGTTTCTGTCAGTTGCTTGATCTGTTGTCGATCAACATTGCGTGCAGCAGTCACCACAGCCTCCCAGACACTGTTCCAAGAGGTGTACTCTTTTCCTTCCCTGTACATCTCACATTTTATAATGGACCACAGGTTCTTTATGGGGTTCAGATCAGGTGAACAATGGGGCCATGTCATTATTTTTTCTTCTTTTAGACCTTTACTGGCCAGCCACTCTGTGGAGTAGTTGAATGCATGTGATGGAGCATTGTCCTGCATAAAAATCATGTTTTTCTTCAACGATACCGACTTCTTCCTGTACCACTGCTTGAAGTGAAGAAGTTGTCTTCCAGAAACTGGCAGTAGGTCTGGGAGTTGAGCTTCACTCCATCCTCAACCCGAAAAGGTCCCACAAGTTCATCTTTGATGATACCAGCCCATACCAGTACCCCACCTGCACCTTGCTGGCGTCTGAATCGGAGTGGAGCTCTCTGCCCTTTACTGATCCAGCCTCTGGCCCATCCATCTGGCCCATCAAGAGTAACTCTCATTTCATCAGTCCATAAAACCTTTGAAAAATCAGTCTTAAGATATTTCTTGGCCCATTCTTGAAGTTTTATCTTATGTTTCTTGTTCAAAGGTGGTCGTTTTTCAGCCTCCCTTACCTTGACTATGTCCCTGAGTATCGCACACCTTGTGCTTTTTGATACTCCAGTAACGCTGCAGCGCTGAAATATGGCAAAACTGGTGGCGAATGGCATCTTGGCAGCTTCACGCTTGATTTTCCTCAATTCATGGGCACTTATTTTGCGCCTTTTTTGGCCAACATGCTTCTTGCGACCCTGTTGGCTATTTGCCATGAAACGCTTGATTGTTCGGTGATCACGCTTCAAAAGTTTGGAAATTTCAAGACTGCTGCATCCCTCTGCAAGACATCTCACAATTTTGGACTTTTTAGAGCCAAACAAATCTCTCTTCTGACCCATTTTGCCAAAGGAAAGGAAGTTGCCTAATAATTAAGCACACCTTATATAGGGTGTTGATGTCATTAGTCAACACCCCTCCTCATTACAGAGATGCACATCACCAGATTTACTTAATTGGTAGTTGGCTCTCAAGCCTATGCAGCTTGGAGTAGGACAACATGTATAAAAAGTATCTCGCGATCAAAATACTCATTTGCCTAATAATTCTGCACGCGGTGTATATACAGAACTCCTGTGTATAATGTCGCTGGTGGTAATAACAGTGTTGTTAGTATTGTGGTTTGTATTCATGATCAGCATTGTAGTATTTGGTCACTTTGTGGTGGTGGTAATATGTAGTCCGGTCATGGCGTGGCAGTATTTTTTCCTTGCATGTGGTATTATTGTCACTTTGTGGTGGTAATATGTGGTCTGGTCATGGTGTGGCCGTACTTGTTCTTTGTATGTGGTATTATTCGGTCAGTAAGTGGCGGTAATATGCAGGGCTGTGGAGTCGGTAAGCCAAACCTTCGACCCAGACTCTGATTCCTCAATTTCCATCTTTCCGACTCCGACTCCCTCATACATGGTTCATATTTAAGTGATGAATTTAAAAAAGTCTAGATCCTTAGAACAGGAATAGGACAGACATTTATAGAACATTTCATAACTTTCCCAAATTCTTATGAAAAAAATATTTTCCACAAACTGCATTGAACTACTGTACCCAATTTAGTATATATTTTAGGAGTTGTACCAGAGCGTCAGAGGTACACTTACAAGGGTCTCTGGTGAAAACAAGTAATCACCTCTCCACAGGATAAGTGATAAGTTACTGATTGGTCGGGTCCTGACTGCTGGCATACAATCGGCAGAATGTGAAGCTTTTCTCCCCATTAGACTGGAGCTCATGTGCGACTCGATCACTGATCCAATCATTCCCACAGTGGCTGCGAGCGCTGCTCTTTTTTTGGAAGCCCCCAAGAGAATGAATGGAGCTGCGGTCAGACATCCCATCTGTCACTGCATTTTAAAATGGGGATAAGTGTCCTGACAGGGATAAAACTTCCCCATGCTTCCGATGCTTTTCCAATGTTCGGACCAAAACGATCAATAAGTGATCACCTATCCTGTGGAGCCCATGGATCGGTGATAACTTGCTTTAACCAAAGAACCCCTTTAATGCATACTATCGTAATTGTACATCCCAGTTATAGTATATGCACGGCAGATGTGCCGGAGCCGTCAGTCAATGCTCCACTATAACAGGGATAGCGGATAACAGATATTTGCATATTGCTGTAGGTGGGCACCTAGAGTCAATTACCCCTGTGGGCCCCAGACTCCCCAGTCCGATCCTGGACTACGTCTGGAGACCAGGCTTTTCTGAAATGGAAAACCCCTTTAATAAGTGTTATTTAGTAAAATCATCTTTGATGAATATTAGTATTCAAGCTATATCAAATGGACAGTCATATTTTCTGTGTCCTTCCAATCTCACCTTCTTTATAGCTCGCTCTCCTGCGGTTCGGAGACGTCTTTTCTAACAGCTTCCTAACCTGTCATGTAGAGAGGAGAAAATCTTCTAACATGGAGCACTTAGGCAGACTTTCTTTTTAATGAAACATGAATAGAACCAATCTATCACAACAAATATTGGCAGAATGTAAATTTAAATATAGACATCAACATGAAGGATGAAACAATGTAGTGCTTCACTTGGTCATGCCCATACCCAATACATTTAAATTATGTGTTGAAACAGTTCAAAATGCGTCACACAGACTATCATACACAGTATTTTACCTGCGGTATAAGGAATGGTTCTGGCAATTCGGGAGAGCTGTTCATATTCCCAAAATAAGGATCCGGGTCATCCTCCAGCATGTCAGGAAGTAAGTAGTGTCTAAATATGCACAAAATGTGTCACTATATAATGCAGAAACTAGTTTTACCTTCTATAAATACAGTATTTGCAACAACACATACTACATTAGGAAAAAATATTAGTAATTTAACTAACTACATGGAAAGGTATTATGCCATTCAATATGAGTGCTTTCATTTCCACATACAGTACAGACCAAAGGTTTGGATACACCTCATTTAAATATTTTTCTGTATTTTCTTGACTATGGAAATTGTACATTCACACTGAAGGCATCAAAACTATGAATTAACACATGTGGAATTATATACTTAACAAAAAAGTGTGAAACAACTGAAAATATGTCTTATATTCTAGGTTCTTCAAAGTAGCCACCTTTTGCTTTGATGACTGCTTTGCACACTCTTGGCATTCTCTTGATGAGCTTCAAGAGGTAGTCACCAGAAATGGTTTTCACTTCACAGGTGTGCCCTGTCAGGTTTAATAAGTGGGATTTCTTGCCTTATAAATGGGGTTGGGACCATCAGTTGTGTTGTGCAGAAGTCAGGTGGATACACAGCTGATAGTCCTACTGAATAGACTGTTAGAATTTGTATTATGGCAAGAAAAAAGCAGCTAAGTAAAGAAAAACGAGTGGCCATCATTACTTTAAGAAATGAAGGTCAGTCAGTCCAAAAAAATGGGCAAACTTTGAAAGTGTCCCCAAGTGCAGTTGCAAAAACCATCAAGCGCTACAAAGAAACTGGCTCACATGAGGAGCACCCCAGGAAAGGAAGACCAAGAGTCACCTCTGCTTCTGAGGATAAGTTTATCCGAGTCACCAGCCTCAGAAATCGCAGGTTAACAGCAGCTCAGATTAGAGACCAGGTCAATGGTACACAGAGTTCTAGCAGCAGACACATCTCTTCAACAACTGTTAAGAGGAGACTTTGTGCAGCAGGCCTTCATGGTAAAATAGCTGCTAGGAAACCACTGCTAAGGACAGGCAACAAGCAGAAGAGACTTGTTTGAGCTAAAGAACACAAAGAATGGACATTAGACCAGTGGAAATCTGTGCTTTGGTCTGATGAGTCCAAATTTGAGATCTTTGGTTCCAACCACCGTGTCTTTGTGCGACGCAGAAAAGGTGAATGGATGGACTCTATATGCCTGGTTCCCACCGTGAAGCATGGAGTAGGAGGTGTGATGGTGTGGGGGTGCTTTGCTGGTGACACTGTTGGGCATTTATTCAAAATTGAAGGCATACTGAACCAGCATGGCTACCACAGCATCTTGCAGCGGCATGCTATTCCATCCAGTTTGGATTTAGTTGGACCATCATTTATTTTTCAACAGGACAATGACCCCAAACACACCTCCAGGCTGTGTAAGGGCTATTTGACCAATAAGGAGAGTGATGGGGTGCTACGCCAGATGACCTGGCCTCCACAGTCACCAGACCTGAACCCAATCGAGATGGTTTGGGGTGAGCTGGACCGCAGAGTGAAGGCAAAAGGGCCAACAAGTGCTAAGCATCTCTGGGAACTCCTTCAAGATTGTTGGAAGACCATTTCTGGTGACTACCTCTTGAAGCTCATCAAGAGAATGCCAAGAGTGTGCAAAGCAGTCATCAAAGCAAAAGGTGGCTACTTTGAAGAACCTAGAATATAAGACATATTTTCAGTTGTTTCACACTTTTTTGTTAAGTATATAATTCCACATGTGTTAACTCATAGTTTTGATGCCTTCAGTGTGAATGTACAATTTTCATAGTCATGAAAATACAGAAAAATCTTTAAATGAGAAGGTGTGTCCAAACTTTTGGTCTGTACTGTATGTAATCCATGTCAATAAAGTATTAGAAGACAATAATACAGCTGAGACTGTGCACCACTAAAGTAGTGTTTTCTCCAATAGACAAATATGATTAAAAGTGCAGAACAGAGGCTCATTTTTAGGCACCGTGCTATGTAAGCGCATGACTGAGGACATAAACCAGCTTATTCCAACGCATTGTCTACTATACCTCATGGGTTATATATACTGAAAGTGAATGAAGTGAGGCTGAATGGCACCAGCCAAGACGTGGAGAGATGAAACCAAGACTAATTGCCCCAACTACTCCCCCATAAAGCCCTCTATGCTCTCCAGCTTAACCTGTCAGAATTTGCCACCACCAATACATGATTAGATTACAACTATTTAGTGAGGATGGCTAAACTGTCTTTATCTTCTTCATACATGTGTGCCAGGAGCAGTCTTATTCTCATCAGTAACTGTCATAGGTCATTTTGCTTTTCACAGTGTAGATCTTGTGTGGTACAGACCATGCAATTCAATCAAATGCACTCATTTCTTGTGACCCTCCTCAGGAAAGACAAAGACATGTAATTCTGAAGGAGTCTCTATGAGAACAACTTAATAAATTAATACTAGCAAAATGATGTAGTCTGGTGGACAAGTGACCGAATTAATTAAAAAAAAAAGTTTTACTAGGCTGCTACTTTTAGTTAAAAAATATCTACAAATTGTAAAACACTTACTGTACAGTAGGTGGTAAATCCAGGTGGGCTGTAGATAGAGGGGTGACAAAAAAGGGAAGGGATGGTCACTTCCTCTGAGAGATGAACAGATTTTTAAAGGATGAAAATGGCACAAATAAAACAGCAACAGGAGACATCAGAAAACATGTTTGAAATAAAAGAAAACTCTCTTCTAAACTCTAGCAGCTCTGGGCCTAGCTGGTTTGATTCACATCCCTTGCCTGGCGCATGTGCTGAATTTGGTGGTGTAGAGCTTCCTTAAAAATGACCCACATATGTCAGAGGTGCTGCTGAAAGTGAGGGCAGCATGTGCATGCTTTTGGCGTTCTCACCCTGCGGCTGCCGACCTGCCTGCGCTGCAGCATCACTTCTACCTTCACACTCACTGCCTCATATGCAATGTGCCAAGATGGAACTGCACCTTACATATGCTGGAGAGACTGTGTGAGCAGCAGCAGGCAATGGTGGAGTTTCAGCTGCAGCACGCACGGGGGTGAGATGCTGTGAAGAACAACACCACTTAACCACCAATGAATGGGCTTCCATGAAGGACGTTTGTGCCGTGTTGCGCTGCTTCGAATACTCCAATATAGCCAGTGCTGATGACACCATCATGAGCGTTACTATACCTCTTCTATTAAGAAATTGAAAAAACTGATAAATAGCCTATTTTGGGGAAAAGGGGTGGTTATGTGGGAGAGAATAATCGCCCTAGTAGTCTATATCCCAATCCACGTGTTAGTGGACCCCAGAAGGACAAAAGAGGGATTTAATTCCAAAAATATCAATTTTATTAGAAATTTTAAAAATTACATCATAATTCACAATATAAGAGAAGGGAAGAAGAAGAGGTGGTAGGTAAACCATAGGGGCAGGTTTTAAGGAATAAAATCCTGCCAGGAGACTAATATCCCTAAACCAGCATAGAAGGTAAGCCAGGTACGCGTACTAGCTGCTATTTAAAAGATAATGGAAGGATCATATCAATCTATGTCCACACTAGTAATAACAGTGAGGTATAAAGCATGGTATACAAGATAATAATATTGATATGTGGGCATATGGCAGCATATATCAGATCATATAGCAGTGATATATGGGTAAGAGCATTAAACAAATAGCATTAGATAGATAGCATAAAACATGTACACCGGTGATACATAAGTGTAAATAGATCGATAGTGCTATTGATATAGTATTACTGTCTAGTCTGGAGCTGCGGCTCTATAGAAAATCAATTACCTTGTGCCATATGAGAAGTGAGCTCCACATCCCCCCCAGCTCTCCAGGACACGCTGCTTTATCACTTCTCATATGGCACAAGGTAATTGATTTTCTATAGAGCCGCAGCTCCAGACTAGACAGCTCCAGACTAGACAGTAATACTATATCAATAGCACTATCGATCTATTTACACTTATGTATCACCGGTGTACATGTTTTATGCTATCTATCTAATGCTATTTGTTTAATGCTCTTACCCATATATCACTGCTATATGATCTGATATATGCTGCCATATGCCCACATATCAATATTATTATCTTGTATACCATGCTTTATACCTCACTGTTATTACTAGTGTGGACATAGATTGATATGATCCTTCCATTATCTTTTAAATAGCAGCTAGTACGCGTACCTGGCTTACCTTCTATGCTGGTTTAGGGATATTAGTCTCCTGGCAGGATTTTATTCCTTAAAACCTGCCCCTATGGTTTACCTACCACCTCTTCTTCTTCCCTTCTCTTATATTGTGAATTATGATGTAATTTTTAAAATTTCTAATAAAATTGATATTTTTGGAATTAAATCCCTCTTTTGTCCTTCTGGGGTCCACTAACACGTGGATTGGGATATAGACTACTAGGGCGATTATTCTCTCCCACATAACCACCCCTTTTCCCCAAAATAGGCTATTTATCAGTTTTTTCAGTTTTCTAGGGATTACTGACCATATATATATTCTATATGGCCAGCTTGTAGGTTTTCATTCTATTAAGAAATTGACAGAGAAATTAATTGGGTATCTTGAAAATAATTTCATGTAAATATCATTATACCCTATTTACATTAATTTCAAGGATCACATTTAGAAGAAATTCATATTCAATTATATAAATATAATGAAAAAAATGGGGTGCTGACTTCATACAATGCTGGCCAAAAGTATTGGCACCCCTGCAATTCTGTCAGATAATACTCAGTTTCTTCCTGAAAATGATTGCAATCACAAATTCTTTGGTATTATTCTCTTCATTTAATTTGTCTTCAATGAAAAAAACACAAAAAGAATTGTCCTAAAGCCAAATTGGATATAATTCCTCACCAAACCTATAAATGGGGGTGGACAAAAGTATTGGCACCCTTTGAAAAATCATGTGATTCTTCTCTAATTCGTGTAATTAACAGCACCTGTAACTTACCTATGGCACCTAACAGGTGTTGGCAATAACTAAATCACACTTGCAGCCAGTTAACATGGATTAAAGTTGACTCAACCTCTGTCCTGTGTCCTTGTGTGTACCACATTGGGCATGGAGAAAAGAAAGAAGACCAAAGAACTGTCTGAGGACTTGAGAAACCAAATTGTGAGAAAGCATGAGCAATCTCAAGGCTACAAGTCCATCTCCAAAGACCTGAATGTTCCTGTGTCTTCCATGCGCAGTGTCATCAAGAAGTTTAAAGCCCATGGCACTGTAGCTAACCTCCCTAGATGTGGACGGAAAAGAAAAATTGACGAGAGATTTCAACGCAAGATTGTGCGGATGGTGGATAAAGAACCTCGACTAAAATCCAAACAAGTTCAAGCTGCCCTGCAGTCCGAGGGTACAACAGTGTCAACCCGTACTATCACTCAGCGTCTGAATGAAAAGGGACTGTATGGTAGGATACCCAGGAAGACCGCACTTCTTACCCCGAGACATAAAAAAGCCAGGCTGGAGTGTGCCAAAACTTACCTGAAAAAGCCTAAAACGTTTTGGAAGAATGTTCTCTGGTCAGATGAGACAAAAGTAGAGCTTTTTGGGAAAAAGCATCAACATAGAGTGTACAGGAAAAAAAAAGAGGCTTTCAAGAAAAGAACACGGTCCCTACAGTCAAACATGGCGGAGGTTCCCTGATGTTTTGGGGTTGCTTTGCTGCCTCTGTCACTGGACTGCTTGACCGTGTGCATGGCATTATGAAGTCTGAAGACTACCAACAAATTCTGCAGCATAATGTAGGGCCCAGTGTGAGAAAGCTGGGTCTCACTCAGAGGTCATGGGTCTTCCAGCTGGACAATGACCCAAAACACACTTCCAAAAGCACTATAAAATGGTTTGAGAGAAAGCACTGGAGACTTCTAATGTGGCCAGCAATGAGTCCATACCTGAATCCCATAGAACACCTGTGGAGAGATCTCAAAATGGCAGTTTGGAGAAGGCACCCTTCAAATATCAGGGACCTGGAGCAGTTTGCCAAAGAAGAATGGTCTACAATTCCAGCAGAGCATTGTAAGAAACTCATTGATGGTTACCGGAAGCGGTTGTTCGCAGTTATTTTGGCTAAAGGTTGTGCAACCAAGTATTAGGCTGAGGGTGCCAATACTTTTGTCTGGCCCATTTTTGGAGTTTTGTGTGAAATGATCAATTATTTGATTTTTGCTTCATTCTCTTTTGTGTTTTTTCCTTGCAAGCAAATTAAATGAAGAGAGTAATACCAAAGAATTTGTGATTGCAATCATTTTCAGGAAGAAACTGAGTATTATCTGACAGAATTGCAGGGGTGCCAATACTTTTGGCCACCACTGTGTATACATGGATTGGTGGGGGGGAGGAAGCATATATACATGGATTGGTGGGGGGGGGGGCAACATATATACATGGATTTTGGCATATACCAAGATGGGAGTGAGCACATTCTTTATTTCTGCAGTCTCATACCCTGCTCCTTTCTGTGGCTGCTCTATGCTGCCCTCACCAGCTCTCTGTACGAGTTGTTTTTCCTAAACTAAATCCTCAGTATTCGGGTTAATTTGCCATATTGGCACTTTACGATAAATAAGTGGGTTTTGGGTTGCAGTTTGGGCACTCGGTCTGTAAAAGGTTTGCCATCACTGCAATATACTGTTGAGACAGTTGACCCCCGAGAGCATGGATTGGGACACTCCGCTACCATCCCAGAAACAACAAAGGTGGGAGATATGGAAGAAGTCTCTGAAGGTCTTAGAGCATGTCCAAGTCTCACGCAGTTATTCCCTAAGCACCCTTTCAGCCTCCACCAGGAGAGAAATCCACATTTTCTCTGACGCATCTACAGAGGCCATAGCTGCAGTAGCCTACCTGAAAACCTCAGAAAGCAACAACAAGGTACATTGTGGATTCATCCTTGGCAAGGCAAAACTAACACTGAAACCGTCTCACTCTGTACCAATACTCAAACTTTGTGCTGCCGTACAGGCAGTGGAATTAGCTGAAGCTATAAAGGATGAAATTGACATTGTGATTGATTCATTTACATTCTACACAGACAGTAGAGCGGTACTTGGTTACATTTACAACCAAAAAAACAATTTTACGTCTACATCAGCAATAGAGTAGAGCGTATCAGAAGCTTTTCTATCCCTGAATACTGGCACTACGTCTCTACTGACCTGAACCCAGCTGACCGAGGGACAAGATTCACAGCCGCGTCTAAGCTCAATGACAACATGTGGCTGTCACCTCCAAGTCTCTTATATAAGGATTCTAGTTCAAAGGACATCAACAACACTTATAAGCTGGTGGAACCGGAGTCTGAAAAAGAGATCAGACCAATCACCTCTACTCGCTACACTTCTGTGATGCCAAAATCAAAACTAAGATCTCACCGCTTTGAAAGCTTCTCAAAATGGTCAGCTGTTGTGCGGGCCATAGCTCGTCTTGTTCACATCGCTCATTCCTTTGCCAGTGACAAATCATCAGTGTTGTGGCTGGCACATGTGTAGAGGATACCCTACTGTTGCTGACATCAGACATGCCGAGCAATTCAGCGGTGAGTGCAACAAGAATATGGTCACGAGATCGACAGTATCACAAAAGGGTACCAGCCTGTCCAAGAACAGTTTACTGCTTGAATTGAACCCAGTGGTCGATCATTACGGACTGTTAAAGGTGGATGGTCATATAGAGAAGTCTGATCTATGTAATAAGGAGCAGAATCGTATCATCATTCCGGGTCGGCACTACAATGCTACGCTATTGTTCCATCACCATCATGAAAAAGTGCAGCACCAAGGCAGACAGTTTACCGAAGGCATCATAAGGTCCGCTGGCCTCTGGATCGTGGGGATGAAGAGATGTGTCTCCTCAGAGCTCCATAAATGCTTTATGTGAGAAAAAGTAAGAAGAAAACACTAACATCTACAGATGGCAAATCTCCCAGCAGATCAGCTAAACACAGACCAGCCATGCACATATGTCGGAGTAGATGTTTTTGGACCATGGTCGGTTGTTACAAGAAGGACCCGTGGTGGAGCCGCAAAAAGTAAGTGGTGGGCTGTGCTTTTCACCTGTCTTAGCATCCAAGCAGTTCACATTGAGGTAATTGAATCCATGGATTCCTCTTGCTTCATAAATGCTCTCAGAAGATTCTTTTCTATCTGGGGACCAGCCAAATAGCTCAGATCTGACTGTGGCACTAACTTTGTGGGAGCGTGCAAGGAACTACAGTTAGACAACTTCTAGACTGACAATGGGTGCACTTGGGTGTTCAACCCTCCTCATTCATCGCATATGGGAGGATCCTGGGAACGCATGATTGGCATTGCTCGAGGAATCCTTGATTCGATGTTGCTGGATCATAAGCTACCTCTCACCCATGAAGTCCTGGTTACCTTCCTTGCTGAAGTGTCTGCTGTGATAAATGCAAGACCATTGGTACCATTATCATCGGACCCCAAAGCTCCAATGATTCTTACTCCTGCCACACTTCTTACTCAGAAGGTTGGAGATGCTGAAATCCCTCCAGGGAAGTTTGTGGACAGAGACATTTACAGGTGTCAGTGGAAACAGGTACAACACTTTTCTAATGTCTTTTGGCACCGCTGGAAGGCTGAATACCTGCACTTACTTCAAACCAGTCACAAATGGCAGACTGCAAAACCTAACCTCCAAGAGGGAGACCTCATCCTCCTTAAAGATAAAGAAGCTCATCGCAATGACTGGCCAATGGGTCTTATCACCAAGGTTACACCAAGCAATGATGGAAAGACTTGTAAGGTAGAAGGCAAGGTCATCTCGCGTTTTCTTTCGTCCAGTCACTGAACTTCTACTCCTTTTACAAAAGGAGGTCATCACATGAAAGACACTGCTTCAGGACACAGCTTACGACGGAGAGCCTACCGCCATATACTTCCAGCTGTGTTGGGACATTTGAACTTTTCCCAGTGGATTCTTAGGTTGGTGGAAGTGTTTGCACATTGCGGCTTCCCCAATCCGAAGATGGGTTTCTGTTTTGGACTCGGATTATCCGGCTGTTGAAGACTTCAATGGAAAATTGGACTACAACTATTACTGTTATTGTTGTTTGCTTGTGTATTTTCTTTTGTCTTTCAGGTCTACCATGACATTCCCAGAAAACATCACATTAAACGAATCATTAAAATCTAAAGATTTCAGACGGGGAGTGTTACGTCCCATGAATGGGAAATTTGCTGACTATATACTGAACTTTTTACAGTTGCTGTGTATTACTGTTTGATTGCATTGCTGCAAGGTTCACCTTCCTTGAAGTTTGTCCCTTCTCTCTCCCTGTCTCCCTCTTATGTGACTGTGATGTAGCTAGCCCCTCCCTTCTTCTTCCAGCCTTTCCTAATTCTCAATCTTGCAACAATTAGGAGCTCATGTGCTTACAGCCTGTCTCAGGAAAAGTTATTTTTACTTGCTGTTGATGCATGCATTCTTACAAGATTTCTCAAGATAAATAAAGCTTCTTCTGAATTCTTTACAACGTGCCTGCCTGCAGCCGAGTTAAAGCTATCTGTGTCCATCTCCCTTGTAAGTAAAGGTGAAGACACAGCACCCTATATTTACAGCACAGCCATGGGGACAGAATATTCCTCTTGGAGATTATTGTAGGTTTAATCGTTTTCTTTTTGTTTGACAGCTGTCACACACTAAAAGACACTTTTTTTTTGGCATCACTATATTTTGAGAGCTATAATTTTTCCAGATTTTGTCCAACAGCGTCATGTGAGGGCTTGTTTTACGGAACGAGTTGACATTTTATTGGTATCATTCTCAGGCACATGACATTTTTTGATCGCTTTCTATTCTGATTTTTGGGGCGCCAATCCAAGGGCAGAGAGGGCTTCCTCCCTATACAAGCTCTCTAAATGCTCCGATCGATGTCTATCGCCATGAGGTATCCATACGTCCAAGTTTGTTAAAGTGAACCTGTCAGCAGGATTGTGCTTAGAAAACTACATACACTGTCAGGTGGGCGCCGTTAAACTGAGTAAAATGATACCTTGGATGTTGTAATACGTCCAGTGGTTCTTTTATCATCTTTAGTTTCAGTTCTGCTGCCATAATGATATGTATGTGCTCTGGTGCTCTGCTTCTGTATTCATGTATTCCTATCTCTTTCCTCTGACAGGTCACTGTGCTTTCAGTGACCTGCCTACTCTTTTACATACTGCCTGTGTAATTTCTCTGCCCATGTGAAATTTACATCCCCAACATGGACGCCCGCGCATGTGCAGTAGCATCTTTTGGTTGCCGAGAGATGCTACTGTGCACACGCGAGCACCATTTTACTCAAAAGTCTGAGCATAGGGAACATGGTACCATAGAGCAGGACTTGAAAGAAGAGCACCATGAATCTAGCACTCAAGGTTAAACGGCGCACACGCGAACAACATAATTAAAGAAATAGGGCATGGTAGATGTGTAGAATGAGTCAGAAGGATAAAACAAAGAAAAAGAAAGAATACAGAAAAGGGGAAATGGGATGGCAAACATAGACAAGAAAAGTAAGAGCCAAAAGTAAGTTTTTTTTTATACCTGGTGAAGCGTTCAAATGACCTAAAGGAAGACAAAAGGGGGAAAAAAACAATTAGGATATATATGTAGGAAACACATAAAATTACAGTACAGACCAAAAGTTTGGACACACCTTCTCATTTAAAGATTTTTCTGTATTTTCATGACTATGAAAATTGTACATTCACACTGAAGGCATCAAAACTATGAATTAACACATGTGGAATTATATACTTAACAAAAAAGTGTGAAACAACTGAAAATATGTCTTATATTCTAGGTTCTTCAAAGTAGCCACCTTTTGCTTTGATGACTGCTTTGTACACTCTTGGCATTCTCTTGATGAGCTTCAAGAGGTAGTCACCGGAAATGGTTTTCACTTCACAGGTGTGCCCTGTCAGGTTTAATAAGTGGGATTGCCTTATAAATGGGGTTCGGACCATCAGTTGTGTTGTGCAGAAGTCAGGTGGATACACAGCTGATAGTCCTACTGAATAGACTGTTAGAATTTGTATTATGGCAAGAAAAAAGCAGCCAAATAAAGAAAAATGAGTGGCCATCATTACTTTAAGAATTGAAGGTCAGTCAGTGCGAAAAATTGGGAAAACTTTGAAAGTGTCCCCAAGTGCAGTTACAAAAACCATCAAGCGCTACAAAGAAACTGGCTCACATGAGGACCGCCCCAGGAAAGGAAGACCAAGAGTCACCTCTGCTTCTGAGGATAAGTTTATCCGAGTCATCAGCCTCAGAAATCGCAGGTTAACAGCAGCTCAGATTAGAGACCAGGACAATGCCACACAGAGTTCTAGCAGCAGACACATCTCTACAACAAGTGTTAAGAGAAGACTTTGTGCAGCAGGCCTTCATGGTAAAATAGCTGCTAGGAAACCACTGCTAAGGACAGGCAACAAGCAGAAGAGACTTGTTTGGGCTAAAGAACATAAGGAATGAACATTAGACCAGTGGAAATCTGTGCTTTGGTCTGATGAGTGCAATTTGAGATCTTAGGTTCCAACCACTGTGTCTTTGTGCGACGCAGGAAAGGTGAACGGATGGACTCTACATGCCTGGTTCCCACCGTGAATTATGGAGGAGGAGGTGTGATGGTGTGGGGGTGCTTTGTTGGTGACACTGTTGGGGATTTATTCAAAATTGAAGGCATACTGAACCAGCATGGCTACCACAGCATCTTTCAGGGGCATGCTATTCCATCCAGTTTGCGTTTAGTTGGACCATCATTTATTTTTCAACAGGATAATGACACCAAACACACCTCCAGGCTGTGTAAGGGCTATTTGACCAATAAGGAGAGTGAAGGGGTGCTACGCCAGATGACCTGGCCTCCACAGTCACCAGACCTGAACCCAATCAAGATGGTTTGGGGTGAGCTGGACCGCAGAGTGAAGGCAAAAGGGCCAACAAGTGCTAAGCATCTCTGGGAACTCCTTCAAGATTGTTGGAAGACCATTTCCGGTGACTACCACTTGAAGGTCATCAAGAGAATGCCAAGAGTGTGCAAAGCAGTCATCAAAGCAAAAAGTGGCTACTTTGAAGAACCTAGAATATAAGACATATTTTCAGTTGCTTCACACTTTTTTGTTAAGTATATAATTCCACATGTGTTAATTCATAGTTTTGATGCCTTCAGTGTGAATGTACAATTTTCATAGTCATGAAAATACAGAAAAATCTTTAAATGAGGTGTATCCAAACTTTTGGTCTGTACTGTATGTATTTAACAGTAAAATTATGTCAACAGATATCGCTAATCCACTGGTTAAATAACACAGAGGAAACAAAGGAATATGTTAATCAATAAGACAGTTCATACTCTGGATTGAGGCCATATGCCTGCCTCTCCTTCAATCTGTGTATTCTGTTGCCACCTCGCCTTTTCAAAGGAATAGACTCCAAGTAGCGTAATTGTGAAACGTTATGTCCGGCAGAAACAAGATGAAAGGGAACTGGCAGCATTGTCCTCTTACACCTAATGGTAGATTTATGCTGAGGTGCGCTTTTAAGGGGTTGTACACTAATATTTAAAATATGCCAAAGCGTTTTTATAATGAAAAGCAACTTCTTTATAATTACCTTCCTCTGTCAGTGAGCGGCGCTATCACTGGCCGCTCACAGGCAGCACGTGAACCCCCGCTGACGTCCCGTTTATTGAGGCGTGACTCAGCGCTGGGGTCCCCGTGGTGGCTTCTGGGTTGAAGGCGGGGTTACCCCACCGTGTCACACCCAGCATCCACCGCGCGTTTTCCCAATGAATGGGGAGAGGGACAGCATGCGGTGGATGCTGGGTATGACTTGAGGGGATAACCCCGCACACAACCCAGCAGCCACCATGGAACGCGGAAGAGAGAGATCCCCGGCAGCAGTCTGGACTTGTCGTGACATCAGCGGATGTCAGAGCCGGCTGCAGCCGGGGGTTAAGTGATGCCTGTGAGCGGTCAGTCATAGCGCCACTCACAGGCAGAAAAGGAAGAGGGAGGCAATTACAAAGAAGCAGCTTTTCAACATAAAAATGCTTTGCCATATTTTACATAGTAGTGGACAACCCCTTTAAGTACCAGGGACCTGGGTGTATGGATATGTCCAAATCCATAAAGGGGTTAATTAATGCAAAATGGAATGAAAGAATTAAAAATGCCATTAAGTCAAATTCCATTTAGCTAATATGTTACTTTAGACCCAAATTTTAGCCTGCACAATTTATTATGTAATTTCTCCTAAACGCAGCATTGCCCCATACATAGCAGACACTAATATTTTCTAGCTATATACAGTACATAGCATTAAGGGTAAACAATTAAAGCGGTTGTGCCACCATAAAGAATACAGTTAACCAACCAGAAAAGGTGGAAATAAATAGTTTTGTAATTTACAGTGATTCAAAATTATGCTTCATTCAAAAGTTACCAAGCTTTTACTTTTATGAATGCTGCTCTCTGGCGCCCCCTGGCGTTATTCCATTACGTTCTGGTAGTGGGTGATCAGCTGGTCGGGTTTGGGCAGTTCCTGTCATAAGAGCTCCCAACCGGCAGTCTGCACAATGTATTGTAAGAAAAGAAATGAAAAATTCCATCTCCAAAAACGTTGTATTAAAAAATTCCAAGTTGTTATTACATCATTTTAACATCTGATGAGGTCACAAGGTACATGGGGATTCACATAGCAACGCGTTTCCAATGCCAACCAGCTTTCTTTGTCAAGCTACTATGACATGATTCTGTGATCTTTTAAATATTTCTGAAACCAATATGATGCAGTGACTGGGATTGTATACGAGGGATGTGATATATCCCCCAGAATGTGTACAGAGACCTATTAAATCCATTGGAGTGCATTGCAGTCACACGCTCACCTCCGGCTGCAATGCAGGAATGAAGGTGAGCATTGACCTGGTCAGGCTATCTGGCTAAGGCAGATTAAGTAAAACCCGGCAGGGCCTTCATTTCTTGGGGGAGGCTACAGGAAGGCAGTGGGGCGGCCTCCTCCCTCCAAGCCGGGTTTTCCAGTGGCTCTTGCCACAGGTCCTTTAAAAACCCTGCACTAAGGATTAGTGTGGTTCTATGTTGGAACCTGCTAGGAGCATAGCAGGAAAGCTCATCAGGATTGAGTGTGGCTGAACCCACGCCTGGGAAGGCTCTGCACCTGTCAGGCTCTGAGTGGCCCGGCGCGGCCGTTGCCTATGGCAACCGTTGTTTAAGGACTTGTGTTATCCCAGAGGACTTTTCTGTTTACCGGTGAGTTGCTGAATAAAGCTGTTTATATTGGACTTGCTTGGGTCACTGCCTCAGTTACTGCAGGTTGTGAACACCGCTGCCTTACAGCTTGGTGGAGAATGCGGGCATAGTGACTGAGGCATACCCCACTGGCCGCTGCATGACCACAATCCGGCCGGCCACCTTTCAGCCCCACCCCGTGGACAAAATGGAGGAGCTGTTAAAGCAGCTGGTACTTACCCAGCAGCAGCAGCTGCAGTCTCAGAGGTAGGAGCTGGAACAGCAGCATAATCAGCAGCAGCAGCTACTGTACCAGCAGCAGCAAAAACCAAAGAACTGTTGCTGCAACAGATTGCTGCCCTGCGGGAGACGCCGACGGCACCAGCCCCGGAACGTCGCGAGGCCAGGGACAAGGTTCGCTCAGCGTTGAGGAAGATGGGACCGGAGGACGATGTGGAAGCCTTCCTGACCATTTATGAGCGCACAGAGGAGCGGGAAAACCTACCGGATGGCCAGTGGGCAGAAGTGGTGGCTCAGTTTCTGGTCGGCGATGCCCAAAAGGCCTTCTTCGACCTAAGTCGGGAGGACGCCCAGGACGACCAGAGACTGAAAGGTGAGATCCTTGCCCGACTGGGAGTCAATACATACGTGAGGGCTCAGCATGTAATTTCATAGGCTTATGTGGAGACCCGACACGCCCGGTCTCAGGCTTATGAACTCCTGCAGCTGGTAAAGAGGTTGCTCCAGCCTGAGACTTTGTCTCCAGCCCAGATGGTGGAGAGGGTGGTGGTTGACCGGCTGGTGAGGACTCTGCCAGCCGCTATCCAAAGTTGGCTGGGGCAAGGGGACTCCAGCACACTCGACCAGGTGGTCAGCCTGATCGAGCGCTACTCGGCCATTCAGGACTTTATCCAGGACTCTGCCCCCTGTCACACCGATCCCTGCCAACTCAGGAACCTGGAAAGGGGTCGCGCCCCTCTGCTGAGGACAGTCAGCACCGTACCCGTGCTGAAGGGGTACCCCGAAATGAGAGTCGCAGGAGACCTGTTCCCTCCCAAACAGTCATAAGACCTAACAGTACCTCCACCATTAGGTGCTGACGGTGTCAGGGGAAGGGACATGTGGTTGCTAACTGCCCCCTAACTACGGAACCCATGGACTGCGGGATTATCCACCCGGTCTCAATGTACGCCCAGACTGTCTGCACTGCGAGCGCCGACCCCTCTGACAGTGAACCCCAACTGTGCCAGGTACTGGTTAATGGGTACCCCACAGAGGCCCTCCTAGATTCGGGGAGCCTAGTGACTTTGGTACATGGGTCGATGGTGGCAGGAGACAACCTCAGTGGACGGACTGTCGGGGGTTGTGTGCATCCATGGGGACCTCCGAGAGTACCCAACCACAGGTAGTTTTATCCAAGCCATGTGGAGACATAAAACATGTGGTGGGGGTGGTAAAAACTCTTCCCTATGGGACTGTGTTGGAAAGAGACTTGCCCCTGTTCTGGACTCTGTGGAAAAACAAAATCCACTCTCCCCCGATAAAATGTATTACAGGCGCTGTACCCGACGAACCTGATTCAGGGGTACCTGCCGTAGTGGTATCCAACCTAGGGACAGAGTGTGACCCCGATAGGTTTCCCCTAGAGGTGCTGGCAGGAGAGGTCGAGGAGACCCCATCGATCCCCGAGCTGGAAGTGTCCCGGGACACGTTTGGGACAGTTCAGCTACAGGATGCCACTCTGACTCGCAGGAAAGGGTGTTAGAGGTAAATGGCGTAGCTCAACAGCCCCGTGCAGATACTGTATTTACACGCATGGTAGTCAAGAGTGAGTTGCTCTATAGGGTAGACAAAATCAGGGACCAGGTCGTGGAACAGTTAGTGGTATCTCAGTTGTACCATCTGCAGTTGGCACACACACACCAGCTGGGTGGACAATTGGGGGTTAAAAAGACGTAAGAGCGTATCTTGCAGCGGTTCTTTTGGCTGGGGATTTACGCGGAGGTCCAAAAGTACTGTGAATCCTGCCCTGAATGTCAGTTGACCACACCCACCGCAAGTTTCCGTAGCTCATTGGTACCCCTGCCAGTAATAGAGGTACCTTTTGAACGGATTGCAATGGACTTGGTAGGGTCCATTGTAAAATCCGCTCGTGGCCACCAACATATACTGGTGGTCGTTGACTGTGCCACCCGGTGCCCGGAGGCTATACCGATACGCCACACCTTGGCATAACAAATTGCACAGGAGCTGTTTGCTATGTTCTGTCGCCTTGGACTACCTAAGGAGATCCTGATGGATCAGGGGACCCCTTTTAAGTCCAAAATCACAAGGGAACTGTGCAAACTGCTAAAAATTAAACAATTGCGCACCTCGGTGTACCAACCTCAAACCGACGGGCTAGTAGAACGGTTCAATAAAACCCTCAAGTTCATGTTAAAAAAGGTGGTTTCTAAGGACGGAAGGGATTGGGACATGTTGCTACCCTATTTGATGTTCGCCATCCGTGAGGTACCCCAGGCTTCCACAGGGTTCTCTCCCTTTGAGTTATTGTACGGCAGACACCCTAGAGGTCTGTTGGACGTAGCCAAAGAGACGTGGGAACAAGAGCCGACTCCACATAGGAGTATAACTGAACACGTGGCTAGCATGCAGGACCGGATCGCGGCGGTCATGCCCATCGTGAAAGAACATTTGTTAGATGCCCAGGCAGCCCAGAGGTGCACATATATTAAAAGAGCCAGAGTCAGGTCTTTTAACAAGGGCGATTGGGTGTTAGTACTTGTACCCACAGCCGAGAGTAAGCTCATGGTCAAGTGGCAAGGGCCATATGAGGTTCGAGAAAAGGTGGAGGAGGTAAATTACCGGTGTATCAGCCCGGAAGGAGGAAACGGGAGCAGCTTTATCATGTAAACCTGCGAAAACCTTGGAAAGATCGAGAGTGGTTAGTTACAGACATCACTCCGGGCATATCACCAGAGAGTTCTCTACCTTCAGCAAGGGATGCGTCCGGGGGAGAGGTCAGGATAAGTGATGCTCTCACTAAACAGCAGCGACGGGCGGCTCGCTCACTGGTGCAGCAGAATACCGACGTGTTCTCAGAGCTACCGGGTAGGACTACAGTTCTCCAACATGACATTGTCACCGAACCTGGGGTAAGGGTGCGAATGAGACCGTACCGGGTACCCGAAGCCCGGAGGCAAGCCATCACGGCTGAGGTAAAACAGATGCTCCAGTTAGGCGTCATCGAGAAATGACGGAGTGGGCTAGCCCCATCGTACTGATTACGAAACCAGACGGATCGTTACGCTTCCGTAACGATTTCCGAAAACTAAATGAAGTGTCGAAGATTGACCTTTATCCAATGCCCAGGGTGGATGAACTGATTGAGAGACTGGGGTAGGCCCAGTACTTTACCATGCTCGATCTCACTAAGGGTTACTGGCAGGTACCTCTCACGAAATCGGAGGAGGAAAAGACCGCCTTCATAACTCCGGAGGGTCTATATCACTATGCGGTCTTACCTTTTGGGTTACATGGGGCCCTGGCTACATTCCAGAGGTTGATGGACATAGTGCTCAAGTCTCATCAGGAGTACGCCTCCGCATATCTAGATGATATTACCATCTTTAGCACCGACTGGCATACGCATCTATCCCAGGTACAAGCAGTGCTGGATTCTCTCAGAGCAGCGGAGTTAACGGCAAACCCGAAAAAATGTGCGATAGGGTTAGAGGAAGCCCGATATTTGGTGTATGTGATTGGCCGAGGATTTATCAAGCCCCAAATCAATAAAGTTGAGGCCATAAAAAATTGGCCTAAACCGTCAAGTACACAGCAGGTGAGGGCGTTCCTTGACATCCTTGGGTATTACCGCCGGTTTATACCTAATTTTGCTGGGAGAACGGCGGCCCTGACCGATCTCTTGAAAGGAAAAAAATCAGTAATGGTTCAGTCGAACCTTCAGGCAGAAGAAGCCTTTCAGTTCATGAAGTTGGCCCTGTATGGACAGCCGGTCCTCATCAGCCCCAACTTCAAGGAAACTTTCATTGTACAGACAGATGCCTCAGAAGTAGGCCCAGGGTGCCAGTGGCAACTTTGCCAATCCTGGTGTTATGTGGCAAATGCCAAGCGTCCTGCACGGTGTTGGGCTGTGAGCACAACCCCCATCTGTGGACGTCAGACCATCATACCACCCTCATGGAGTCGGTTTCCAACCGATTGTGCAGACACATGCACATTTGTGACCTGCTGGAGGTCATTTTGCACGGCTCTGGCAGTGCTCCTCCTGTTCCTCCTTGCACAAAGGCGGAGGTAGCGGTCCTGCTGCTGGGTTGTTGCCCTCCTACGGCCCTCTCCACGTCTCCTTTTGTACTGGCCTGTCTCCTGGTAGTGCCTCCAGCCTCTGGACACTACGGTGACAGACACAGCAAACCTTCTTGCCACAGCTTGCATTGATGTGCCATCCAGAATGAGCTGCACTACCTGAGCAACTTCTGTGGGTTGTCGAGTCCGTCTCATGCTACCACAAGTATGAAAGTACAACCAACATTCAAAAGTGACCAAAACATCAGCCAGAAAGCATTGGTACTGAGATATGGTCTGTGCTCCCCACCTGCAGAACCACTCCTTTATTGAGGGTGTCTTGAAAATTGACAATCATTTTCATCTATTGTCTATTCCATTTGCAAAACAGCATGTGAAATTGATTGTCAATCAGTGTTGCTTCCTAAGTGGACAGTTTGATTTCACAGAAGTTTGATTTACTTGGAGTTATATTCTGTTGTTTAAGTGTTCCCTTTATTTTTTGAGCAGTGTATTTGATATGTAACTTTCTATGTATTTGTCTCTACTTGTTCTTATTGGGGTGTGTTGTTCAGAGTTTTTTTTTAATATGGGTGTGATCTCATTGGTCATGTAATCGGTGTATTATTTGTAATTGGTTTCGGAAATATTTAAAAGATCACAGAACCATGTCATAGTAGCTTGACAAAGAACGGTGGTTGGCATTGGAAACGTGTTGCTATGTGAATCCCCATGTACCTTGTGACCTCATCAGATGTTAAAATGATGTAATAACAACTTGGAATTTTTTAATACAACGTTTTTGGAGATGGAATTTTTCATTTCTTTTCTTGCAATACATTGTGCAGACTGCCGGTTGGGAGCTCTTATGACAGGAACTGCCCAAACCCGACCAGCTGATCACCCACTACCAGAACGTAATGGAATAACGCCAGGGGGCGCCAGAGAGCAGCATTCATAAAAGTAAAAGCTTGGTAACTTTTGAATGAAGCATAATTTTGAATCACTGTAAATTACAAAACTATTTATTTCCACCTTTTCTGGTTGGTTAACTGTATTCTTTATGGTGGCACAACCGCTTTGTTTACCCTTAATGCCATGTACTGTATATAGCTAGAAAATATTAGTGTCTGCTATGTATGGGGCAATGCTGCGTTTAGGAGAAATTACATAATAAATTGTGCAGGCTAAAATTTGGGTCTAAAGTAACATATTAGCTGAATGGAATTTGACTTAATGGAATTTTTCACTTCTTTTTTTGCATTGATTCCAAGTGTGACCACACGTTGTTCCTGGCTTCAACACACTGAAATCCCTGGAGGGTGAGCTGACTTCCATTTGTTCTCTATTGTTATGCACCATGTACTCTTGGTCACAAGGCCCCCTGCTGTAAGCACAGAGTGTCTGTCATTCACCCCCTCCCCCTGTGCTCATAGCTGATCTCCAGGTGGGACACCTCCTCCCCCTGCTTCATAGCTGATCTCGGGGTGAGACACTCCCTCCCCATGCACTCACAGCTGATCAACGGGTGAGATACTCCACTGCCCTCACAGCTCATCTCCGAGTGAGATACTCCACTGCCCTCACAGCTCATCTCCGAGTGAGATACCTCCCCCCCTGTGTTCACAGATGATCTCCAGGTGAGATACTCCCTCCCATTGTGCTCACAGCTTATAGCTCATCTCCAGGTTAGACACCCTCTCCCCCTGCGCTCACAGCTCATCTCCGGGTGAGATCATCTGCTTCACAGACTTGAGAGCCCGATAGCAGGGAAACACTTCCCATGCTTAGTCTGTGAAGCAGATGATCTCATCCAGAGCTGAGCTGTGAGCACAGGGGGAGGAGGTGTCTCACCCGAAGATCAGCAGTGAGCGCAGGGAAAGGGTTTATCTCACTCAGAGATGAGCTGTGAGGGCAGGGGAGTATCTCACTCGGAGATGAGCTGAGAGGGCAGTGGAGTATCTCACTCGGAGATGAGCTGTGAGGGCAGGGGAGTATCTCACTCGGAGATGAGCTGAGAGAGCAGTGGAGTATCTCACTCGGAGATGAGCTGTGAGGGCAGGGGAGTATCTCACTGGGAGATGAGCTGTGAGGGCAGGGGAGTATCTCACTCGGAGATGAGCTGAGAGGGCAGTGGAGTATCTCACTCGGAGATGAGCTGTGAGGGCAGGGGAGTATCTCACTCGGAGATGAGCTGTGAGGGCAGGGGAGTATCTCACTCGGAGATGAGCTGTGAGGGCAGGGGAGTATCTCACTCGGAGATGAGCTGTGAGGGCAGGGGAGTATCTCACTCAGAGATGAGCTGTGAGGGCAGGGGAGTATCTCACTCGGAGATGAGCTGAGAGGGCAGTGGAGTATCTCACTCGGAGATGAGCTGTGAGGGCAGGGGAGTATCTCACTCGGAGATGAGCTGTGAGGGCAGGGGAGTATCTCACTGGGAGATGAGCTGTGAGGGCAGGGGAGTATGTCACTGGGAGATGAGCTGTGAGGGCAGGGGAGTATCTCACTCGGAGATGAGCTGTGAGGGCAGGGGAGTATCTCACTCGGAGATGAGCTGTGAGGGCAGGGGAGTATCTCACTCGGAGATGAGCTGAGAGGGCAGTGGAGTATCTCACTCGGAGATGAGCTGTGAGGGCAGGGGAGTATCTCACTCAGAGATGAGCTGTGAGGGCAGGGGAGTATCTCACTCGGAGATGAGCTGAGAGGGCAGTGGAGTATCTCACTCGGAGATGAGCTGTGAGGGCAGGGGAGTATCTCACTCGGAGATGAGCTGTGAGGGCAGGGGAGTATCTCACTGGGAGATGAGCTGTGAGGGCAGGGGAGTATGTCACTGGGAGATGAGCTGTGAGGGCAGGGGAGTATCTCACTCGGAGATGAGCTGTGAGGGCAGGGGAGTATCTCACTCGGAGATGAGCTGTGAGGGCAGGGGAGTATCTCACTAAGAGATGAGCTGAGAGGGCAGTGGAGTATCTCACTCGGAGATGAGCTGTGAGGGCAGGGGAGTATCTCACTCGGAGATGAGCTGTGAGGGCAGGGGAGTATCTCACTCGGAGATGAGCTGTGAGGGCAGTGGAGTATCTCACTCGGAGATGAGCTGAGAGGGCAGTGGAGTATCTCACTCGGAGATGAGCTGTGAGGGCAGGGGAGTATCTCACTCGGAGATGAGCTGTGACGGCAGGGGAGTATCTCACTCGCAGATGAGCTGTGAGGACAGGGGAGTATCTCACTCGGAGATGAGCTGTGAGGGCAGGGGAGTATCTCACTCGGAGATAAGCTGTGAGGGCAGGGGAGTATGTCACTCGGAGATAAGCTGTGAGGGCAGGGGAGTATGTCACTCGGAGATGAGCTGTGAGGGCAGGGGAGTATCTCACTCGGAGATGAGCTGTGAGGGCAGGGGAGTATCTCACTCGGAGATGAGCTGTGAGGGCAGGGGAGTATCTCACTCGGAGATGAGCTGTGAGGGCAGGGGAGTATCTCACTCGGAGATGAGCTGTGAGGGCAGGGGAGTATCTCACTCGGAGATGAGCTGTGAGGGCAGGGGAGTATCTCACTCGGAGATGAGCTGTGAGGGCAGGGGAGTATCTCACTCGGAGATGAGCTGTGAGGGCAGGGGAGTATCTCACTCGGAGATGAGCTGTGAGGGCAGGGGAGTATCTCACTCGGAGATGAGCTGTGAAGGCAGGGGAGTATCTCACTCGGAGATGAGCTGTGAGGGCAGGGGAGTATCTCACTCGGAGATGAGCTGTGAGGGCAGGGGAGTATCTCACTCGGAGATGAGCTGTGAGGGCACGGGAGTATCTCACTCGGAGATGAGCTGTGAGGGCAGGGGAGTATCTCACCTAGAGATCAGCAGTGAGCGCAGGGGGAGGGGGTATCTCACTTGGAGATGAGGTGTGAGTGCAGAGGGAGGCCATGTCTCACCTGGAGATCAGCAGTGAGCTCAGGGGGAGGGGGTATCTCACCCGGAGATTAGCTATGAGCTCAGGGGGAGGGGGTATCTCACCCGGAGATCAACTGAGAGCTATGAGCAGAGGAGGAGGGGGTTTTCTGACCCAGAGGTGAGCTGTGAGTGCATTGGGAGGGGGTATCTCACCCGGAGATCAGCTGTGAGCTATGAGCACAGGGGGAGGGGGTGAATCACACACACTCTGTGCTTACAGCAGGGAGTGTTGTGACAGAGAATACATTTTGCATGCTGCGGGTAGAGAGCTCTTACGCAAGGAACTGCGCAAACCCGACCAGCTGATCACCTACTACCAGGACGTAGTGGAATAACGCCAGGGGGCGCCAGAGAACAGCATTTGAAAAATAAAAGCTTAGTAACTTTTGAATGAAGCATAATTTTGAATCACTATAAATTACAAAACGATTTATTTCCACCTTTTCTGGTTGGTCAATTGTATTCTTTATGGTGGCACAACCGCTTTAAGTTTAAAATTTCACATTTTTCTAAATTTTTAGAAAATCTGGGATATTTTCATGAATAACAACAAAACGTATTAATTTAAAATTTACCAGCTGCAACAGGTACAATTTGTTCCAAAAGGAAGATCAGAAATATCAGAATGACTAGCAGAAGCATTTCAAAGTTATTACCAAATAAAGTGACGTTTCAGATATGAAAAATGGGGCTGTCAGAAAGGTTAATACTGATTACCACGAGACAGGGCTAAGAAACATGAAATGGTAATGTGCAGTACATACCTATGCTCAAAAGTGCAGGCATATCATGCCAGTAATAAAAGGAAATACTGATTAGTCAGGGTGATAAAACAATGTATGTAACATGTAGGTGAGTGGTATGTATAAATATCTTTTTTTTTTTTCAGTACCCAGCATAAAGTGACTACAAGAAGTAGGATTTTAGTTAATACCTCACTGAACACAAGAACAGTTTCCAAAATACTGACAAGACGGAGTTTCACAGAACATTTTTTTCACCCATAGCATGAAAGTAATGTTAATATTATAACTTTCATTACAAAATCTTCAGTTTTACCCAAATTCAGTGATGCACCCTACACCAAAACTACTACATGTAGTATTTTGTATGACCTCTATGATTGTTAAGGACAGCACCAAGTCTTCTACACATGGAACGAATAAGTTGGTGACATAAAGTAACATCTATCTCTTTCTATTCCTCCAGAACGACCATTTTAGAACCTGAATGTAGAGCCCTTCTAACTTGTCTCTTCAGAATTCCTCGGTATGTCCTGCACTTCTGTGATGCGTGTTGGAGTACTTGTAAGATGTGTGCAGCTTATTCTTGTGATCTTTCTGATATGTGCACATCTACTTGTGTGATTTGTGCACTGTGCTTGTGTGACATCTCTCAAGTCTGCGCTGTGCTTGTGTGACATCTCTCAAGTCTGCGCTGTGCTTGTGTGACATCTCTCAAGTCTGCGCTGTGCTTGTGTGACATCTCTCAAGTCTGCGCTGTGCTTGTGTGACATCTCTCAAGTCTGCGCTGTGCTTGTGTGACATCTCTCAAGTCAGAGCTGTGCTTGTGTGACATCTCTCAAGTCAGAGCTGTGCTTGTGTGACATCTCTCAAGTCTGCGCTGTGCTTGTGTGACATCTCTCAAGTCAGAGCTGTGCTTGTGTGACATCTCTCAAGTCTGCGCTGTGCTTGTGTGACATCTCTCAAGTCTGCGCTGTGCTTGTGTGACATCTCTCAAGTCAGAGCTGTGCTTGTGTGACATCTCTCAAGTCAGAGCTGTGCTTGTGTGACATCTCTCAAGTCTGCGCTGTGCTTGTGCGATTTGTCTGGTGTGTGACAAGTGATTTTTTGATGTGTGCCTAACATGTTTTTATTGCATCAAATAATGTTGCTTAAAGTGAATTTCTGTTTTAATTCTTTTACTGTCCTTAGGCTTGCCCTAGAGAAAAACAATAAAATCAGGGATACTCTCAGGGTCAGCAATTCCTCTTCCGCTACTGCCCTGGTCTTTGTTTTCAGGCTGCAGCCGTGATGTCCTGACTAAAACACGTGACTGCTGGAGCTTAAAGGGGTTTTCCCACAAACAAAAGTTCATTTTAAAAATGGTCTGTGTCTGACCGTGTATGGAAAATACCACAGCTCCTGAGCGGAGGAGGAAGCCAAAGACAATACAGACATTACATCAGGGGATCACAAAGGATTCACATAGGATTCATTTTGAGAGGTAAAATATTGTTTAAACACAGGCAGTGAAATATTTTACCTCACAAAATGAATCAATCCTATGCGATCCCGTGCTGTAATGTCTGCATTGTATTTTGCAGCCTTCCCTGGTAGATGGAACAAGCTGCTGACCCTATGATTGGCTACAGTGGTCACATGAGATATTACCACTGCAGCCTGTAAACACGGACAGGCCAGGAGCACAAAGACATCAATAGACTAGGTGAAAATGAGTAACGCTGATTTTATTATTTTTAGACCAGGTGAAAATGAGTAACGCTGATTTTATTATTTTTAGACTAGGTGAAAATGAGTAACGCTGATTTTATTATTTTTAGACTAGGTGAAAATGAGTAACTCTGATTTTATTATTTTTAGACCAGGTGAAAATGAGTAACTCTGATTTTATTATTTTTAGACTAGGTGAAAATGAGTAACTCTGATTTTATTATTTTTAGACTAGGTGAAAATGAGTAACTCTGATTTTATTATTTTTAGACTAGGTGAAAATGAGTAACGCTGATTTTATTATTTTTAGACTAGGTGAAAATGAGTAACTCTGATTTTATTATTTTTAGACTAGGTGAAAATGAGTAACTCTGATTTTATTATTTTTAGACTAGGTGAAAATGAGTAACGCTAATTTTATTATTTTTAGACTAGGTGAAAATGAGTAACTCTGATTTTATTATTTTTAGACTAGGTGAAAATGAGTAACGCTGATTTTATTATTTTTAGACTAGGTGAAAATGAGTAACTCTGATTTTATTATTTTTAGACTAGGTGAAAATGAGTAACGCTAATTTTATTATTTTTAGACTAGGTGAAAATGAGTAACTCTGATTTTATTATTTTTAGACTAGGTGAAAATGAGTAACGCTGATTTTATTATTTTTAGACTAGGTGAAAATGAGTAACTCTGATTTTATTATTTTTAGACTAGGTGAAAATGAGTAACGCTGATTTTATTATTTTTAGACTAGGTGAAAATGAGTAACGCTGATTTTATTATTTTTAGACTAGGTGAAAATGAGTAACGCTGATCTTATTATTTTTAGACTAGGTGAAAATGTGTAACTCTGATTTTATTATTTTTTTTCCCTAGCGCAAGCCGATGAGCACAAAAATAATTAAAATGAAAGTCCCCTTTAAGAAGGGGGGGGGCATACACAATTCTTGCACAGGGACCCTTTGGTCTCAGTGCCCGCCCCTGCATGAGACGTTATAATAATTCATAAATCATATGGTTTTGATTGGCTGCTCCTAGTAAGAACACAATAAAATAAGCTCTAGTGGGCTGTGTGCCCACTATGCATCTTTTAAGCGTTTCCGCAGCGGCAATTACGCTTAAAAAACGCTTGGTAGGAGGTCTGCAATGTTCCCCAATGATAATCCACATGTGCTGTGCACATGCTGCAGAAATTTCCGCTGCGGATTATTATTACGGAAAAAAGCGCAGCACTACCAACTATTTTGCGTAAGCGCAGCGTTTTTGCCGCCATTGACTTGCATTGAATCGCATAATATCCGCATGACTACATGAACACATGTGGAAATTAAGCAATTCAATGTGCGGATGGAGAAGAGGAGACTCTCATCCAGACCCGGGTACCATAGTACCTGTAAAAAAAAAAATTAAAATAAAAAAAAACATTATACTCACCTTCTGATGGCCTGCGGTCTTCTCTCCGGTGTGTCTTGGCTCCCCGGTGGCTCGTCAACGTCAGCGGTCATGTGACCTGTCACCTGACTAAATTACATCATGGAAGGTCCTTTTACACCACCGCGGGCCACCAGGGAGAACGGAGAAGGAAACCGGGGGCCATCGGAAGGTGAGTATAATGTTTTTTTTTATAGTTTTTACCATTTTTATTCTTTTTTTTTAACTAACTTGGTCACACGGTTGCATGGATTTATATAGTGTGACCAAGTTGTCAAGCACTTTTCCAAGCCAAAATCTTTTAGAAAACGCTTGACAACCCGCATGGGAAATCGCATGTGCTAAACGCGTGACAAACGCTTGTTCCGGGCTGAAAATACGCATGTAAAATCCTCATGAGTTTTTTCTGCCAAGGAGATGCAGAAACGCTCAGGAAAAATCCAGAGCGTTTCTGCATTGTGGGCACATTGCCTAATAGTGGCAGTGGATCAACATACTTAATTCTCATCAATAGTAAGCAGTATAAATTAATATAACTTTGCTTAATATTTCCAGTAATATTCTTAAATTCAGTGTGTTGGTTTAGCCCTGCACTACAGTCACAGTATTTCATGTGAGCCCTTGAGAAAACTAATTGCCGACCCCCGATCCATGCTCTGTTAACCCCTTTACACCCCTTTACAGCATTTCTCACTGTTTCCGGCAATGTGATTGCCGGAAACAGAGGAGCACTGATCCTAGGCTGCAGATCAAAGAACACCTCCTTGTGACCGCCCGGTCACCTGTATTCAGGAACTCTGATTGGAGCAATCATTGGTGACATTGATTGCTCCAATCAGATTACCTGACTACCTCCACCTGTCACCACCCCATCATCTCCCTGTGACCGCCCTGCAGACCCTCACACTTGGTGAGGATTTCTACAGAGCGGTCACATCTGATGTGTCTGTGCTGGGCCTTGTAGTGCCACAGAATATTCTGTGACACTACAAGACCATTTTCTCACCTGTTCCAGTCGCTGCTGCTGCTGCTCCTGGATCTTCTGCTCCAGCGTCCTGGGTATCCTGCTCCAGAGCCTGCTGCTGATCCTGCTGCTGATCCTGCAGAGAAGACTTTGGTAAGTCTGTTCTCCCCTCATCCACCCCAATCCCCCCTCCCCCCTCTTTTTACCCCTCCCCCCCTACCACCATTTTTTTTTTTTGCGTCTGCAGCAGTCTCCAGCTCCGGTCCGAGTCTCCAGCTCCGCCCCCGGTTACCAGCGCCGGGCTCCGGCGCCGGGCTCCCAGTCACCAGCGCCGGGCTCTCGCTCCGGGCTCCCGGTCACCAGCGCCGGTCTCCTGCTCCGGGCACCGTCTCCTGTTCTGGTCCTGCTGCTGATCCTGTTGACCCCTTGGTAAGTCCATCTCTGATCTCCCCTCATCCACCCCAATCCCCCTCTCACCACTCCCCCATCTTTTTACCCCCCTTCCCACCCAATCTCCCTCACTTCAGTGTCCCTGTTAATTATCTCGGTTCTGGTCTCCAGCTCCAGTACCGGACTCCTGCTCTGGGCTCCCGGTCTCCAGCGCCACTCCCGGTATCCTGCTCCGGGCTCCTGCTCTGGGTCTTCTGTTCCAGTCCTGGTGACCCTTTGGTAAGTCCATCTCTGATCTCCCCTCGTCCACCCCAATCCCCCTCTACCCACTCCCCCATCTTTTTACCCCCCTTCCCACCCCAATCCGCCTCACCCCAGTGTCCCTGTTAATTCTCTTGGTTCTGTTCTCCAGCTCCAGTATCGGTCTCCTGCTCCGGGCTCCCGGTCTCCTGCTCTGGGCTCCCGGTCTCCTGCTCCGCGCTCCTGGTCTCCAGCGCCGCTCCTGGTCTCCAGCGTCGGGCTCCCGGTCTCCTGCTCCGGGCTCCCGGTCTCCTGTCCTGGGTCTTCTGTTCCAGTCCTGCTGACCCTTTGGTAAGTCCATCTCTGATCTCCCCTCGTCCACCCCCATCCCCCTCTCCCCACTCCCCCATCTTTTTACCCCCCCTTCCCACCCCAATCCGCCTCACACCAGTGTCCCTGTTAATTCTCTTGGTTCTGTTCTCCAGCTCCAGTATCGGTCTCCTGCTCCGGGCTCCCGGTCTCCTGCTCTGGGCTCCCGGTCTCCTGCTCCGCGCTCCTGGTCTCCAGCGCCGCTCCTGGTCTCCAGCGTCGGGCTCCCGGTCTCCTACTCCGGGCTCCCGGTCTCCTGTTCTGGGTCTTCTGTTCCAGTCCTGCTGACCCTTTGGTAAGTCCATCTCTGATCTCCCCTCGTCCACCCCAATCCCCCTCTCCCCACTCCCCCATCTTTTTACCCCCCCTTCCCACCCCAATCCGCCTCACACCAGTGTCCCTGTTAATTCTCTTGGTTCTGTTCTCCAGCTCCAGTACCGGTCTCCTGCTCCGGGCTTCCGGTCTCCTGCTCCGGGCTCCCGGTCTCCTGCTCTGGGCTCCCGGTGACCAGCGCTGGTCTCCTGCTCCGGGCTCCCGGTTTCCTGCTCCAGGCTCCCAGTCTCCTGCGCCGGGCTCTTGGTCACCAGCACCGGGCTCCCGGTCACCAGCGCAGGGCTCCCGGTCACCAGCGCCGGGCTCCCGGTCACCAGCGCCGGGCTCCCGCTCCAGGCTCCTGATCCTGAAAGAAGAACAGAGAGGACTTTGGTAAGTCATCTCTGATCTCCCCTCATCCACCCCAATTCCCCTCTTCCCACTCCCCACACATCCGTGCGCACATCCAGCAGCCGCCGAGTATTGATCAGTGACATCGTTGCTGTTTGCACCACATACAGTATTTCCTTTTTCCACACACTCTAAAAAAAGTATTGACACACACACACTCTAAATAAAGTATTGACACACACGCACCACATACATAACAAACAATGTCCCGCTCATCCCAAACTTGCTATTCAGCGGAGGAGGCATACGCTATTCTTGCCACCGACACTGACAGCGAGGGCGAGGATCCCACATTTATTTATTTTTCCGACTCCTCGTCGTCTTCCTCTTCTTCCTCCGGTTCTGCTGGACTGCCCCGCCGTCGTCGCAGGAGAGACAATGATCCAGCGCTCCCCACTACTGATCCCATATGGACCTCGCCCCCCGAAAATTATGAACCACTGATTTCTGATTTTGTGGCGGAATCAGGAATCAAGTTTGACACCACCGGCCTCACAGAAATAGACTTTTTCAAAGTCTTTTTCTCTGAGGATTTTGTAAACCTCACGGTGGGCCAAACTAATTTATACGCTCATCAATTTTTAGAACAAAACTCCTCTTCATCATTTTCTAACTGGTCTCCTGGAGACACAGTAGAAATGATGAAGTTTTGGGGCCTGGTCCTTCTTATGGGGATCCTGAACAAGCCCGAGCTTCGGCAATACTGGAGTGTTGACGTTTTGTATAACACTCCAGTGTTCCGAATGGCCATGATCTGGAGACGCTTTCAGGCCATCCACAAGTTCTTGCATTACCAAGATAATGCAAGGTGTCCTGCACGAGATGACCCAAACTTTGATCGTCTTTTCAAAGTTCGGCCGGTCATCGAACACTTCAACAACAAGTTTGCTGAAGTGTACGTGCCCCAAAGGGACATCTGTGTGGATGAGTCCTTAATCTCTTTTAAAAGGCGGCTTGGATTGCGGCAGTACCTGCCCAGTAAGAGGTCCAGGTACGGGATCAAGCTGTATAAACTTTTTGAGAGTACCTCAGGGTACACTCACAAGTTTAGAGTTGATGAAGGGAAGGACTCCCGGATTGAACCCCCTGAATGCCTCCCCGTTCTGGGAGTGAGTGGGAAAATTGTGTGGGACTTGGTGCACCCACTGCTGGATAAAGGTTATCACCTCTTTGTGGATAACTTTTATACAAGTATCCTGCTCTTCAAGTCCCTCTCTGCGCGACGTACTGCAGCCTGCGGTACTGTCCGCAAAAATTAGAAAGGCCTCCCAAAGACGCTAATTGGGCAGCTGCTCAGAAGGGGTGAGAGCAGAGCCTAATGTAGCGACCACCTGCTGATGGTCAAGTACAAGGACAAAAGGGATGTCCTTTTGTTGACCACCATACATGGTGATGGCAGCACCCTCAGCTCTGTAAGAGGTTCCACTACACAGGTCGCCAAACCAGACTGTGTAGTGGGGTACAACAAGTACATGGGGGGAGTTGATCTTTCAGATCAAGTCCTCCAGCCGTACAGTGCTTTGAGAAAGGCCAAGGTATGGTATAAGAAGCTGGCCGTGCACATTGTACAGATGGCAATGCACAACGCTTTCCTTCTGTCACAATGTGCAGGCCAGACTTCTACGTCGTACCTTCACTTCCAGGAGACTGTTATCAAGGCCCTGATATTTGGCAGCGGAGACAGAGCAGGCCCTAGTAGTTCCAGAATTGAAGGACTGAGAATTGTACCAGGCCAGCATTTCCCAGGGCAGATCCCTCACAGCGGAAAAAAGGAAAGTCACAAAAGAGGTGCCGAGTGTGTTATAAAAGTGGAATACGCAAGGACACCCATTTATCAATGTGACAACTGCCCTGACAAACCTGGCCTGTGTATGAAAGACTGCTTGAAAAGGTACCATACTTTGATGGACTATTAAATTAATTTCTGACGTATGAGAACCTGACAAACACTACACAACTGACGTAGTGTTCGTCAGGTTGTCATACGTCAGTTGTGCAGTGCTCGTCAGGTTGTCCTACACAACTGATGTATAACACTACTGTTAGGTGTCGGTCTGGTGCTGGATTCGAAATGGGTCCAAGACCTTATATGGTCTCCCATTTCAGTCCAGCCAGGGATGATTCTGCTCAGAATCACCATCAGCCCCAACGCCTAGCTGGTCCACGAGCACTGTTTATCTCCCAGGTAGTTGTGCCTAGCAATGTTAAGCCTGGGTTGCAGAAGGAGACAGGGCTTGTGGAATCTAAGTCCAGGATTTGCCGAACTGAGCATGTCCGTGACCTGGCGGATCATGATTGGTGGGTTGGCACTCACCTGACCCGGTGACCTGCCACCGCCTGATTGGTCCACGGGTAACATCACCAATGGCGCGTCGGTGGGCAGGGCTTAGTCTTTAAAAGACCCGCCCACAAACATGGCGACGCGCTCAGATCATTTTGCAAGTGTTGTTTGTGTGGACGAGTGTATTCCACGTGCTCTCTAGCTGCTCTCTCCGTGACCTGCCGATGCCAGAGTTAGCTCGGCTAATTAGCGTAGGTCACTCAGGCAGGCTTAGATTTGCTTAGGCAGGAAGCTACGTCTAGCAGCCTGGCTCAGCCAATGGGGTTTCCTAATACCTCGAGCAGCCTGCAGACACCCTGTCCACGGGTATCGCCTGTCAGCCACGTGGAGTAGTACCCTTCAGTCCGGTGGCACGCCGGCTGGAGGCACGTGTACCCATCGCGTAGTCACACACGCATCTAGCGCCAATCCCTACAGAGTAGCGCCTGTATCGAAGACAGGGCTACTGCTTTCCCTCCAGTCGCACGTCTCCCTGCAGTTCTTAGAGATTGTGTGAACCGCTGAAGCCCGCTCCGTGTGCATTAACACGGAGTGGTTCTTCAGTTAAGTAGGTGCTATCCCGGTCACTCTTCTCCCGTGCAGTTAACGGAGATAGAGCGAACCGCTACACCCGTTCCTGTGTGCGGTAACACGGAAGTTGGTTGCGTACCTTTCCACCCGGAAAGTGTTCGGCAGCAGTCCTCCAGGCTGAATCGCGGACCCCGGGGTCGGTTGCGTTCCATTTTAATAAAGTTGTCTGCAACCGCCCTCCTAACAACTACATTATAAAATTCAAAAATCAACTACCACTACCAAAAGGGGGGCACTTGTTGGGCATTTCCACTGTTTAGGCACATCAGGGGTTCTGAGAACGTGACATGACGCCCGCAGACAATTCCATCAAAGTCTGCGTTCAAAAGCGTCACTCCTTCCCTTCCGAGCCCTGACATGCGCCCAAACAGTAGTTTTCTCCAACACATGGGGTATCTGCGTACTTAGGAGAAATTGCACAACAACTTATGGGGTGCAATTTCTCCTGGTACCCTTGTGAAAATAAAAAAATTGGGGTCTAAAATAAAATGTTAGTGAAAAAAAGTTAAATGTTAATTTTTTCCTTTCATGTTCAATTAATTGGTGTGAAGCATCTGAAGGGTTAATAAAGTTCTTGAATGTGGTTTTGAGCACCTTGAGGGGTGCAGTTTTTAGAATGGCGTCACTTTTAGGTATTTTATGTCATATAGACCCCTCAAAGTGACTTCAAATGTGATGTGGTACCTAAAAAAAATGTTTTTGTAAATTTTGTTGTAAAAATGAGAAATCGCTGGTCAACTTTTAACCCTTATAGCTCCCTAACAAAAAAAAATTTTGCTTCCAAAATTGTGCTGATGTAAAGTAGACCTGTGGGAAATGTTATTTATTGCAAAATTTTCGCCAAATTTCCATTTTTTTCACAAATAAACGCAAGTGATATCGAAGAAATTTTACCACAATCATGAAGTACAATATGTCACGAAAAAACAATCTCAGAATCAGGGGGATCCGTTGAAGCGTTCCAGAGTAATTACCTCATAAAGTGACAGTGGTCAGAATTGTAAAAATTGGCCCGGTCATTAACGTGCAAACCACCTTAGGTTGTAAAGGGGTTAAAGGGAATCCGTCAGCAGGTTTTTGCTATGTAATCTGAGGACAGCAGGAGATAGGGGCTGAAACACAGAATTCAGAGATGTGTCACTTGTCAAAGTGCGTGCGGTGTTGCTTAGTAATTGTCAAGGATTTATCACGAAGAGATTAACATTGCCGGACAACACTAGTCCAGCAACGCCCCCTGCTGTGATAAGCAGCACACCGTCTATGGACTTTGTACATGGAGAGCCTGGTGTGGGTGGGGACAGCTTTCTCAGCTCTGCTTCATTCTAAATCTAAAAGCTCTGATTGGGTCAGAACTGCTGCACCCAGTAATCTAAGTGATACATTGATAGATTCAGCTTCTATTTGTCTACATTACGCTCCTCTCAGATGAGTAGAAAAAACCTGCCGACAAATTCCCTTTTAGATTTTGTTGCCGGTGTCAAGCTATTGTTTATATGTACCTTTTATAAAACCTATAAAAAGTTTGGAATCAATAAAATATAAAGTCATAGATTTCATTATACCTTCTGAATGCTCGTAGAGTTGTCCGCTAGGCCCACTTGCACTGCAGATTTAAGAAAAAAAAAGACATTACTACATGCATGTAAGAATTATTAACTACAATAAAAAATGGTTCTTTCCTTAAAGGGAACCTGTCACCTGAAAAAAACACAATCAGCCTGCAGATATGGGGATAATCTCCAGATTAACCCTGCTCTGAACTTTATTTCTCCCGGCATCCATTGGATTCAGTCACCGCTCTGCGTATAGTGAGAAGTGGCTGCAAACACTCCCCCTGCACTGACTTACAGCAGCTCAGCAGTAGGGCCGGCTGTCAATCACTGGCGGGGACGAGGTTACAGCCGCCGCTCTCTATACAGAGAACGGTGACTGAACCCACGCCGGCGCCACCCGTGACTGAAACCAGAATGCTAAAAGGAGGAATAAAGATCATTTCCTCATGACAGTAGGGGTCTAAGTGCTGGGCAGGTTCAGAACGCTATTAATCTGCAGATTAACTCCATATATGCAGAAAAATAGCTTCTTTCATGTCACAGGTTCCCTTTAAGGAAAGAAAAAATAATATTACATCAGTTGAGACACTAGAAAGACCTAGGTGTATTCTGACCATAGGAAGAATCACCAAATACCAAGGTTCAGGAAGAACCAAATAGAGGACAATATACAGTAGGTACGGAAAGTATTCAGACCCCTTTAAATTTTTAACTCTTTGTTTCATTGCAGCCATTTGGTAAATTCTAAAAAGTTCATTTTTTTCTCATTAAAGTACATTCTGCGCCCCATCTTGACTGAAAAAAAAACAGAAATGTAGAAATTTTTGCAAATTTATTAAACAAGAAAAACTGAAATATCACATGGTCATAAATATTCAGCCCCTTTGCTCGGTATTGAGTAGAAGCACTCTTTTGAGCTAGTAGAGCCATGAGTCTTCTTGGGAATGATGCAACAAGTTTTTCACACCTGGATTTGGGGATCCTCTGCCATTTTTCCTTTCTCCAGTTCTGTCGGGTTGGATGGTGAACGTTAGTGGACAGCCATTTTCAGGTCTCTCCAGAGATGCTCAATTGGGTTTAGGCCAGAGCTCTGGCTGGACCAGTCAAGAATGGTCACAGAGTTGTTCTGAAGCCACGCCTTTGTCATTATAGCTGTGTGCTTAGGGTCATTGTCTTGTTCGAAGGTGAACCAAGTCAGAGGTCCAAAGCACTCTGGTAGAGGTTTTCATCCAGGATATCTCTGTACTTGGCCACATTCATGTTTCCTTCAATTGCAACCAGTCGTCATGTCCCTGCAGCTGAAAAACACCCCCATAGCATGATGCTGCCACCACCATGTTTCACTGTTGGGATTGTATTGGGCAGGTGATGAGCAGTGCCTGGTTTTCTCCACACATACCGCTTAGAATTATCACCAAAAAGTTCTATCTTCGTCTCATCGGTCCAGAGAATCTTATTTCTCATAGTCTGGAGTCCTTCATGTGTTTTTCAGCAAACTCTATGCAGGCTTTCATATTTCTTGCACTGAGGAGAGGATTCCATTGGGCCACTCTGCCATAAAGGCCCAACTGGTGGAGGGCTACAGTGATAGTTGACTTTGTGGAACTTTCTCCCATCTCCCTACTGCATCTCTGGAGCTCAGCCAGTGATCTTGGGGTTCTTCTTTACCTCTCTCAACAAGGCTCTTCTCCCATGATTGCTCTGTTTGGCTGGACGGCCTGGTCTAGGAAGACTTCTGGTGGTCCCAAACTTCTTCCATTTAAAGATTATGGAGGCCACTTTGCTTTTAGGAACCTTGGGTAATGCAGAAATTCATTTGCAACCTTAGCCAGATCTGTGCCTTGCCACAATTCTGTCTCTGAGCTCCTTGGGCAGTTCCTTTGAGCTCATGATTCTCATTTGGTCTGACATGCACTGTGAGCTGTGAGGTCTTAAACAGACAGGTGTGTGCCTTTTCAAATCAAGTCCTATCAGTTTAATTAAACACAGCTGGACTCCAATGAAGGAGCAGAACCATCTCAAGGAGGATCACAAGGAAATGGACAGCATGTGACTTAAATATGAGTGTCTGAGCAAAGGGTCTGAATACTTATGACCATATGATATTTCAGTTTTTATCTTTTAATAAATTTGCAAAAATGTCTACATTTCTGTTTTTTTTCAGTCAAGATGGGGTGCAGAGTGTACTTTAATGGGAAAAAAATGAACATTTTAGAATTTACCAAATGGCTACAATGGAAAAAAGAGTGAAAAATTTAAAGGGGTCTGAATACTTTCCATACCCACGGTATCTGTTTGCACTTAGCAGTGAGAGATGTCACCAGTAGCAGTGCAGGAAGGATTGTGAAATCTGGAGACAGATCCACTTTAACCATTCACATACACATACATGAAACCAAGTAAATTTAAAGGGGTTGTCTGGTCAAAAGTGATAAGTCTGCAGTCACTCTATGTGACTTCAGACTTATGAATCCCAACCCCCAGCACAGGCACTGTGCGATGCGGTGATTTGCCGGTATGAGACCTGGTAATGGAGGGTATGCATGTGTTATACATACCCTTGGCCAGTGGACAGGCCTCACTCTCCATACACTTGTATTGAGAAAGGCTGCGTCTTCTAGTCGAAGCTCCTACTGGCAATCCACGGCACTAGACAGGGCCTGGCCTCACTCCATACAAGTGAACGAAGCGAGGCGGCGCTGACTGGCCAGGGGTATGTATAACACATACATAGCCTCCGGTCCCGGGTCTCATATCGGCAAATCCCCATAGCGCAAAGTGCCTGCGCTAGGGGGATTCATGAGTCTGCAGTCACACAGTGTGACTGCAGACTTATCCATTTGGACCGGACAACCCCTTCAACATTTAGAACTTCAGGATATATGAGAAAAGAGGACAGCTTCTTGAGTAATAAATTACAAAGAGAAGAAAAAGTAACAGCACTGAAGGGGTTCACTATAAAGGGATGCTCATGTACAATACCAATAAAAAGTTTGAACACAACAGTTGATGAAATAGTTTACCTTCATTTTATTGGAATGGGCTCATAGGTCTCTGTGTCTCTGAAGGATGACAAGCTGGATGGCAGCGCTCAGCTTACTGTACTTGTCATTTAGTGTAAAGGATTTATTAAAAAAAATAATAGTGTTTTCATGCACCGTATCTTAAAAAAAGCCGGCCGGCAATTCAGCAGCGGTACCCGACAATTTAGAATAGAAAGAATAGAGCATTACACATAGATTAGATACATAGAAACATGTCAGTCACATATATAATAAGTACAGTGACAGTGTTGCTTACTGTACTTGTCATTTAGTGTAAATGATTTATTTAAAAAAATAATAGTGTTTTCATGCACCGTCTCTTTAAAAAAGCCGGCCGGCAATTCAACAGCGGTACCCGACAATTTAGAACAGAAAGATAGAGCATCACACATAGATTAGATAGATATTATGTATGTGACTAACATGTTTCTAAGTACAGAGACAGTGTTGGTTACTGTACTTGTCATTTAGTGTTAAAATAAAGGATTTATTACAAAAAAAATTGGCGTAGGGTTCCCCGTAATTTTAGGCTCTAGCGGAGGTTAAGCAGACGACTGGGGCAGATGTTTGAAGTCTGGCAAGGGGGTAATACCCATGGAGCTTCCTAGGCTACTAATGTCAGCCCCCAGCTGAATACCTAGCCTTTACTAGCTATTAAAATGGGGGACCCCCCAAAAAAAATGACGTGGGGTCCCCCCTATTTTAATAACTAGCAAAGGCTAGGCAGACAGCTGGGGGCTGATATTAATAGCCCAGGAAGGGTGCCATGAATATTGGCACCCTCCCAGGCTAGAAACACCAGCCGTCAGCCGCCCCCAGATATTTCCTGATACCGGAAGGTATCACTCAACACTACTCATGAGCGATGACATTACTAAGTTACTGATGTTATCGGTTGTGAGTAGTGTTGAGCGATACCTTCCGATATCAGGAAATATAGTATGGATTGGATCGGACCGATACTCAAAAAGTATCGGATATCGCCGATTCCGATACCGGAAACCGGAAGTCAATGGGACACTAATATCGGAATGAAAATAAACCCTTTCTTTCCTTGTAGGTTAATTCTACATGAAGTAAAACAACTAAGAATAATGTAGAATGTATTATGCGAAAAGCCGGCAATTCAGCAGCGGCATACACCGGTACCTGACAATTTACAACAGAAAGAATAGAGCTTCACACATAGATTAGATAGATAGAAACATGTCAGTCACATATATATGAAGTACAGGGACAGTGTTGCTTACTGTACTTGTCATTTAGTGTAAAGGATTTATTTAAAAAAACAATAGTGTTTTCATGCACCGTCTCTTTAAAAAAGCCGGCCGGCAATTCAGCATCTGTACCCGACAATTTATAACAGACAGAATAGAGCTTCACACATAGATTAGATAGATAGAAACATGTCAGTCACACATATAAGAAGCACAGTGACAGTGTTGGTTACTGTACTTGTCATTTAGTGTAAAGGATTTATTTAAAAAAATAATAGTGTTTTCATGCACCGTCTCTTTAAGAAAGCCGGCCGGCAATTCAGCATCTGTACCCGACAATTTAGAATAGAAGGAATAGAGAATCATACATAGATTAGATAGATAGAAACATGTCAGTCACATATATATGAAGTACAGTGATAGTGTTGATTACTGTACTTGTCATTTAGTGTTAAAATAAAGGATTTATTTAAAAAAAAATTGGCGTGGGGTTCCCCTTAATTTTAGTCTCTAGCGGAGGTTAAGCAGACAGCTGGGGCAGATGTTTGAAGCCTGGGAAGGGGGTAATACCCACGGAGCTTCCCAGGCTACTAATATCAGCCCCCACTGAATACCTAGCCCTTACTAGCTATTAAAATGGGGGACCCCCCCAAAAAAATGACGTGGGGTCCCCCCTATTTTAATAGCTAGCAAAGGCTAGGCAGACAGCTGGGGGCTGATATTAATAGCCCAGGAAGGGAGCCATGAATATTGGCCCCCTCCCAGGCTAGAAACACCAGCCGTCAGCCGCCCCAGAAATGGCGCATCCATAGGATGCGCCAATTCTGGCACTTAGCCTCGCTCTTCCCACTGCTCTGTAGCGGTGGCAGTGGGGTAATAGGGCTGGGGTTGATGTCAGCTTATAATGCCAGCTGACATCAAGCCCAGGTTAGTAATGGAGAGGCGTCTATAAGACACCCCCATTACTAACCCCATAGTGAAAGTTAAAAAAAAAACACAAACACCCAGAATAAAGTCCTTTAATTGAAATAAACACACAATTCTTTATTGTTCTAAATTAAACCATACTTACCGTCACGCCCATTCCAGCTGAAGCCAACGATCTCCTGCAATAAAAGAAAAACAATAAACCAACATCATCCTTACCTTTCCATGGTTCCCACGACGGCTCCAGCTCTGCTACATTGAGATGACAGGCTGGACCGCAGCAGAACGCTGCCATCCAGCCTGTCATCCCGCAGACACTGAGAAGCGCAGGCATGCTTGCGCTCCTGTGTCTCTCTGTGACGGCATCCAGATGAGCCGACAATGAACTCGGCTCACCTCATGCACGTCACTGACAGCGTGGGAGAATTCTCACGCTGAAGCGCTGAGTGCAGGAGAATTTTCCCACGCTGTCAGTGACGTGCATGAGGTGAGCCGAGTTCATTGGACATGACCTCACCTCATGCACGTCACTGACAGCGTGGGAAAATTCTCCTGCACTCAGCGCTTCAGCATGAGAATTTCCCCACGTTGTCAGTGACGTGCATGAAGTGAGCTCATGTCCAATGAACTCAGCTCACTTCATGTACGTCACTGACAGCGTGGGAGAATTCTCACGCTGAAGCGTTGAGTGCAGGAGAATTTTCCCACGCTGTCAGTGACGTGCATGAGGTGAGCTGAGTTCATTGGACATGAACTCGACTCATCTTTATGCCGTCACAGAGACACACTAAGGAGCGCAAGCATGCCTGCGCTTCTCAGTGTCTGCGGGATGACAGGCTGGATGGCAGCGTTCTGCTGCGGTCCAGCCTGTCATCTCGATGTAGCAGAGCTGAAGATGTCGTGGGATCCATGGGAAGGTAAGGATGAGGTTGGTTTATTATTTTTCTTTTATTGCAGGAGATCGTTGGCTTCAGCTGGAATGGGAATGATGGTAAGTATAGTTTAATTTAGAACAATAAAGAATTGTGTCTTTATTTCAATTAAAGGACTTTATTCTGGGTGTTGTGTTTTTTTTAAATACTTTACTAGAAATTCACGGTGGTCATGTCTAATATTGGCGTGACCCCATGAATTTCGGGCTTAGGGCCAGCTGATAATGCCAAGCTGGCCTTAACCCCTTTATTACCCAGTGAGCCACCGGACCAGGGCCCTGGATGAGTTGGGTACAGCGCCAGAAGATGGCGCTTCTATGAACGCGCCATTTTCCGGGGCGGCTGCGGACTGCAATTTGCAGCGGGTGGGGCCCAGAAAGCTTGGGTCTCCCTGCGCTGCAGATTCCAGCTGCCTAGTTGTACCTGGCTGGACACAAAAATAGGGCGAAGCCCCACGTATTTTTTTTTTTTCATTATTTCATGAAATTCATGAAATAATTAAGAAAAAAAGGGCTTCCCTATATTGTTGTGTCCGGCCAGGTACAAATAGGCAGCTGGTGGTTGGGGGAGCCCGTTCCTGCCTGCTGTACCTGGCTGGACACAAATATAGTGCGAAGCTCCACGTCAATTTTTTTTTAATTATTTCATGAAATAATTTTTTAAAAAAAGGGCTTCCCTATATTGTCGTGTCCGGCTAGGTACAAATAGGCAGCTGGTGGTTGGGGGCAGCCCGTTCCTGCCTGCTGTACCTGGCTGGACACAAATATAGGACGAAGCCCCACATCAATTTTTTTTAAATTATTTCATGAATTTTCTGAAATAATTAAAAAAAAATTGACGTGGGGCTTTGCACTATATTTGTGTCCAGCCAGGTACAGCAGGCAGGAACGGGCTGCCCCCAACCACCAGCTGCCTATTTGTACCTGGCCGGACACAACAATATAGGGAAGCCCTTTTTTTCTTTATTATTTCATGAATTTCATGAAATAATTAAAAAAAAAAATACGTGGAGCTTCGCCCTATTTTTGTGTCCAGCCAGGTACAACTAGGCAGCTGGGGGATGGAATCTGCAGCGCAGGGAGACCCAAGCTTTCTGGGCCCCACCCGCTGCAAATTGCAGTCCGCAGCCGCCCCGGAAAATGGCGCGTTCATAGAAGCTGGATGCTATACCTGGCTGGCATACAAAAATATGACAAAGCCCACGTCAAAATTTTGGGGAAAAATTAATTAAAAAATAAATAATAATTTAGGGACTGCATCTTTATTAACTCATCAAATGTCATTTAGTGTTAAAATAAAGGATTTATTTTAAAAAAAATTGGCGTGGGATCCCCTATAATTTTAGTCTCTAGCGGAGGTTAAGCAGACGGCTGGGGAAGATGTTTGAAGCCTGGGAAGGGGGTAATACCCACGGAGCTTCCCGGGCAACTAATATCAGCCCCCAGCTGAATACCTAGCCCTTACTAGCTATTAAAATGGGGGACCCCCCCAAAAAAATGACGTGGGGTCCCCCCTATTTTAATAGCTAGCAAAGGCTAGGCAGACAGCTGGGGGCTGATATTAATAGCCCAGGAAGGGTGCCATGAATATTGGCCCCCTCCCAGGCTAGAAACACCAGCCGTCAGCCGCCCCAGAAATGGCGCATCCATAGGATGCGACAATTCTGGCACTTAGCCTCGCTCTTCCACGCTGCCCTGGTGCGGTGGCAGGGGGTAATAGGGCTGGGGTTCATGTCAGCGCCAGCTGCCATGAAGCCCAGGTTAGTAATGATGGGCGTCTATAAGACACCCCCATTACTAACCTACAAAGTGTTAAAAAGAAAAAACACACTACACCCAGAAAAAAATAATTTATTTGAAATAAAACACACCATTTTATTTAATTCTTAGTTTACTAAAAAAAAATAGTTACCTGTCCACGTTCCTGCGCTGATCTCCCATGCACAGCTGTCACATCTGGAGAAGGTGACAGCTGTGCATGGCTGCTGTAAGCTCACGCTGCCGGGAACACGTCCGCTCCCGGCAGCGGGAGCCACTGACTGAGGTCACCGGAGTGCATTCAGGCAGCGCAGCTCCGGAGACCTCCTTTACGGCACTGCTGTACCATGGGAATTTCTCACGATACAGTAGGGCCGTAAAGCAGCTAACCGGAGCAGCGCTGCCTGAACTCCGGCGAACCCGCTTATGCAATGACGGGGCTGCTTTACGGCCCCATCATTCTAGCGGCGGCAGCGGTTCAGAGCGGTCACATTCTATGTGGCTGCTCTGAAATGGAGATCTTCGTGGGACACTCGTGGACTACTACGGAGGGGTAAGGATAAGGTTGTGGTTTATTATTTTATATTTTATTACAGGAGATCGATGGCTTCGGGGAATTAGGTGTCTAGGTGAGTATAGGTGTAGTTTTTTATTTTTTACTTTATTTTAGGTGGCGTTCGGCGGGGACAGGTAATGTATGAACTAATTTCTTTTAGGTAACCACTGGCCACCAATGACATGTATCTAACATTTATTGGGGACACAGTAGTGCAATTTAAATAGCAGGATCAGGCTGATGGGAACTACTGCTCCCATCAAGCTGATCCTGCTGGCACGAGTGGACGGGGGACAGACATAGGCCGATGGGAGTAGTAGTGTCACATCGGCCTATGTCTGCCTGCACGCACACACCCGCACACATCGCACAGACACCGCACACACCCGCACACATCGCACAGACACCGCACACATCGCACAGACACCGCACAGACATCGCACAGACACCGCGCACACCCGCACACATCGCACAGACACCCACACACACCTATCATGACGGGTCTGGGAGGTGTGGCTGACCTGTGCGGCCGTGGGAAAGTTCATGTGAGCTCATGCAGTCAAGCATGAACTCACATGAACCCTCTGAGGGCAACGCGGCGACTTCAAATGAACAGCTGATCGGCATCAGCTGATACCTCAGCTGTTCATTTGAAATATCCGGCGGGAAAGCGCAGCACAGAACGGGAAAGCCGGCGGTGAAGTCTTTTCACTGCCGGCTTCCCCGCCCGGGTCCTTCGCTCCCCGCTCCTTGGTGCTGTGCTCCCCGCCCGGTCCTAACTTACGATCGGGATGGGAGGTGGCGAGGGGAGCGGAGGATCGGGGTGGGAGGCTGCGGGGAAGCAGTATGGGACTGTGTGAATGTTTAAAAGCCGGCGGCTTTTTACCGCCCGCCGGCTTTTAAACAATCAGGAGAATTCTCTCACGCTGGGATGGCGTTCTGATGACAGGATGGATCGCAGCTGAGCGCTGCCATCCAGCTTGTCATCCTTCAGAGACACTGCAGAGCACAGGCATTATGGGAACTTCCGATTCCGGTATTCGATATTGTAAAAGTATCGGAATTAAGTATCGGAATTCCGATACCGCGAATATCGGCCGATACCCGATATTTCAGTATCGGAATGCTCAACACTAGTTGTGAGACATAACCGGGAGTGACCTATGAAGCATGGTTCTCAAAACGACGCTCCATAGCTTGCTGTACAGAATCGTTAGATGTCGTGGGAACCCCAATGGGTTACGTCGCAGGTGCAGAGATTGTAATTTAAAAATAAATTGGCGAATGAGCGAGAGTTTCTTCCTTTTATTTATTTAACTTTCCTTTTATGTCTTTCAGGTTCCCATTTTTGGACTTCTTCTGATTGGCTGGATTACGTTGGATCTTCATGTTTTTTTTTTGCTTTTTAATAAATAGGTGAACGAGGTGTGGGGGAGTGTTCTTTAAAATAAACTATGTTTTCCTGTGTGTGTGTTTTTTTTTATTTTTTATTACTGGGTTAGTAATGGGGGTGTCTGATAGACACCACTCCATTACTAACCCTTGGTTTTGATGCCAGCTGACATTACAAGGCTTAAAATGACAAATCCCGTCACTCATGTGGTTGATTAAAAGTTCTTTTTAATGGAGGTCCACATACAAAACATTTCAGCCCATCCCAGACTTTTGTCAATCATTACATTACAAAGCTGACATCAACCTGATAAAACTACTACCCCAATTGCCACTGCACCATCGCAATCAGGAAAAGCCAGCAAAGAGCCTGAGTTGGCGCATCTCATCGATGCACCAATTCTGGGGTAACTGCAGGCTTTTATTTTTAGGCTAGGAAAGGGCCAATATCTATGGACCTTCCTATCTTGTTAATACAAGAGCACACCTCTGTTCTTTACATAGGCTGGTTATAAAAAGTAGGGGGGAACATACATCATTTTTTTTTATTTATTTATGATATGCATGTGTTTTTGGGTGCATTTGCGCTGTGAAAACACACGTTACAAAGTGTGTTCTTTTTTTACTGCAGTGCTGTTGGAAAGTTCTCACCGCACATGCGTTAATGTCAGTGAGGTGAACAGAGTTCATTGGATAAGGACTCCGATGACCTTTCTGCCAGCACGGGAGACACTGAGGTGCGCAAGCTTGCACAGCTAATTGTCTCTGCAGGATGGCAGACTGTATAGTCGTATCTTGCGACAATACAGCCTGCCATCTTGATGTAGCAGACCTAGACCTGTCGCGCAACAAATGGATGATTTTATTCACGTCAGGGACAGGTGAGGATGATGATGCTTTATTATTTTATTTCAATTGACATCGGCTTCAATGGAATGGGTGTTATGTTATTAGTTAAATTTAGATTTATTAAAGGAGTCTATGTGTTTCTTTCAAATAAATTAATTGATTCTAGGTATTTAAAAATTGAACGGCACTCGCAAGGTCCGAGAGCCGTGTGATTTTATTTTTCTCGCACCCATTGACTTGCGATTTTTTTTCTAAGTCCGATTTCAGCTGTGAAAAAAATCACAGATGAGCTGTAACTCATAAATTAATATTGGTCAAAGTAGAATCCAATTTTTTATCGGATTGCACTCGTTCGTTTTCCTTGAAAATGAATGTGAGATAAAACATTTCCCTGCCTGGTTTTAAAAAATGTTTTACCTCAAAGAAAGAATTTTTTGTGATCCAGTCCTGTAATGTCTGTAGACTCTTTTGCGTCTCCCCCTTCCCAGGAGCTGTGGAATTATCTGTCCATGTCCCTGTACCGTCAGACAAAGCCATTACACAGTACACAGCAGGGGCCCATTTATAAGATTAAATAAAATGTTCCTGTGCTGAGATAAACACATCCAATTGTGGAATTTATTATTATCAAGATCTATTGATTAAAATGAACTTTGCGGGTAAACCCCTTTAACTTTTTTACTTTGGCTGTGTTCACACATGTTGTGTTTTTCAGCTTCAGAAAACTGCATCAAAACACAATCTCTGGCAGGAAATCAGCTGTGTCAAAAACGTTTTGCTGCGTTTTTTGAGTTTTTTCAGCGATTTTTTTCACTGTCCTGTCTCTATTTATGCATGTACATAAAGTTCTGTTAAAAAAGAACCCCATTCTATTTCACCATCAAAAACGCTGCTGCAAATTTTAGTGCATTTTTTCAGCGTTTTTTTCACCACTGTATAAGGATGTGATTTTCCTCCAAACTATCAGTAATTAATGGGGGAACTCTCCTACACCTCTATTGAGGTCCGATATTAACTATTAACATCAAACTTGACTATTAATAATTAATTTCCACTAACGTTATCTGAGCCCTATACTATATACCAACTGAGACAAAACCGTGTGCTAATAAAAGGTATTTATTACACAAAAGTCTACAGTTAATATACTACTATGTATCACACTAACACAGTACACAAAACGGATTCACAATTCCCAATTACCTAATATATTTTCCACCCACGTTTGCTAATCACTCATGCAATATCGGCCCACCCAACTATACCAACTTTGCCTATATATATCTATCAATATCTAGGAGGGTTAGTACAGGGTATGTAGGGCTAGTAAGTAAAGAAGTTACAGGGGAAGAGAGATACTCAGCCATGTGTTGTTATGTCCATCTTCAAGAGTCTAAGGGGCCCTAGCACATGTGGATTCTGGGGTTTTAAGTCCAGCCAGTGTCCAGCTTCATGTCACAGGAAATGATGTATTATTCCCTGCTCACTGGCTAAGGTCTTTGTTCAAGTCCAACCATACTCGCAAAACCTGTTTTAGCACATGGCTGGACATTCTATTGAAACCTCCCCCAGCAGCAAACAGACTGAAACACATGGGGAGATGTGGGGCCAATATATACATGTATACTTATCTGCAAGCATGGCTAGCATGTATATACATGTACAACCTGGGACACTTCCCTTTACAACCACCCATTATTTCCCATGGGTGAAAAAACACTGACAAAAATGCTGAAAGAAGTGACATGCTCTATTTTCCAAAAACCCAACCAAGGCACAAAATACACAACAACAAAAAAGCATGATGTGTGAACAGACAATTCTGGTTTCTCATAGACTTTGCTGGTACTGCAAAACACAGCTGAAAATTTGCATAAAAATCTGCAGCAAAAAATGCTAAAAAAAACACAACATGCGTGAACATAGCTTTTAAGTGAAGTTTAACTTGAACTTATTATATGTTGTCAAAATTACTCACAAAACGTCGCTTTCAAAAGCCACAAAAGACGACGGAGGGGTTTCCTCATTTCTTGTGAATTTCTTTCTGTAGAAACATACAAATCAAGGTCTGTGTTAAGAGTCAAAGTGAAAAGAAAAATACTATTTTAAATGATAAAACCATCAAGGTAGAGGGAGTTGTACTTGCAAATGTGGAGTGAAGAAATGTTCATTGTTCTCATGGGTCTTAATTCACCAACAACGACTTGGATATTGCATTTTACCTAACCAGGTGGGTGTCAGAAAGGGCAGATAGACACCTACACCATCACAAGACCCTACAATTACCATGAAAGGCAGCACCCACCACTTCCTCACTGATACCTCTCCTAGATAAGAGCGGTCTATGCGGTATGCAATGTATCGTCCTTCAGGGAGCGCTTCTTCCCAGACCATTTCAAGGTCTCCAGCATATCCAACTCCTTTTAAGTACCAGCCTACTGCTCCAATCATGCATTCCCCGTCACCTCTTTTGCCATACTTACGGATGCAAAGTCTGCTTCCAATATCACGGGCTGGAGTAACTTGTAAGTTTCGTAATAGTGAGATCACAGATGTCTATGCAAGCACCGTGTAACGCATGTTACACAAGTCTTGAATGGTGGCTCAAAAAAAGATGAAGAAGCATCAACTTCAATATCATCATAAGAAGCGTCGACACAAGTTTGCAAAAAGGTATGAAAAGTGAACTGTAGAAGATAGGAAACGGGTGGTTTGGAGCTATGGGACAAAAGTCAATAGACTAGGCTATGATGGGTGCAAATGGGTCTGGAAGAAACAAAGGAAAATGGGGCTAACGGATGGAGAAATTGAAGGAACTGTCAAGTTCGGTGAAGGAAGCCTGATGATATGGGGTTGTTTCACAGCTAAAGGCGTTGGATACTTTACCAGAATCAATGGTGGTCTCAATGCTGAGCTATATGTGAGTATCCTACAAGACGAATTACTTTGTACACTCGAGTACCATCGGTATGAAAAGGACAACATAGTGTTCCAGCAGGACAACGACCCAAAGCATACGTTGAGATTGGCAAATAAATGGTTCAATGACAATGAAGTCAAAGTGCTGGATTGGCCCCCACAGACCTCAGACCTTAATCCAATTTAACACTTGTGGGTAGAATGGAATAAAAAACTATATACATATCCAAGCGAGTCGAAGAGCATGCACCAACTGGGAACATGTAAAAGAGAACCGGAATTAGATGTCGGTCAAGACATGTTTGAATCTGATCGAGAGCATGCCCAGAAGGATTCAGGCAGTGTTGAAAGCCAAAGGTGGATTTACAAAATACTAATAAAATAATAAAAAATTGTATTTAGATTTTTAGGAGCAAAACAGTAACAGTGCAGTGACATGACAAGAATCTGCATAATTAATCATATGCTAAATAGTTGCAACTCAAGTTTATATATGAGATAGACAAGATGATTGTCTATAAAATGAGGGTAGTGTCACAATAAAAGAAGTAGTGGATGGTGAGATATGGAGCCTGAAAGTCAAAAGTTCAAAAGATTGATACTCTTTTGCTCTTCACTGTATTCATGTGCAGTTGGTGGTTCTGGCGATGTATTCAATTAATAATGATGGTTCCAGTGCTATATTCAATTACCGATTATGGTTCTAATAATGAATTAGTGTATTAATGGTTGTTTTGGTGCTGTATCTAAGTACTGATGATGATGCTGGTGCCATTCATGTACTGATGGAATGTTCTGGTGATGTATTCATTTAATGATCATGGATCTGGTGCGGTCTTCCCTCATTAAAAAAAAATTAAACAATTAAAAAAAATTTGGTATGTCCACATCCTTAAAAGTCTGATCTATCAAAATATAAAAAGAACTAACATATGCAGTAAAGAGAAAAAAAAATAGCAGAACTACTTTTTTGTGTCACCACACCTCTTACAGCAAAAAGCCATCCAAATGTATGCACCCTGAATTGATAGCAATAAATATTTCAACTTACTATGCAAAAAACAGCCCTCACATAGCTTCATAGATATATTTTTATTGTTCTAACAGGTCCTAAAAAAAGCATCACAAGCTAAATGTTGTTTTTTTTTTTACAAAAATAAGAATCTCTGAAAGTTTAGGATTACTGTAATCACAAAGACCTGGAGAATCATGTTCACACGTCACTTTTACCACATAAAGAATATCTTAAAAGCAAAACCTAAAAAACAATGATGGGATTGTGTTTATTCACTGCAGGTATACCATGAACTGCTGGGAGGGGTGCCACTTGAATTTTCGCCTTGGGCACCAAAAAAAAAGCTAGAATCAGGCCTGTCCCCACAGACGTTAGGAAGCTAACCGATTCAAGCCAAAATCACCGGGTTTAGCCAACTTCTATCTCATGAGTCTGAGGGCATTTAGAATTAAATAACTTTTTGATCGCTGGGCATCAAAACAGCTCAGACCCCAAGTGATAAAGTCACAATATGATGCTGTTTTTCAGTTACAGTATGGTGGTTCTAAAATCATGTTATAAAAGTATAATTTAGTAACTATATGGCAGTATTAGTTACGGTATTAACCACACATGGTATAGAGAGATTCAGTAATGCTATGGTGGTATGTGGTGGTACTGTTCAATCAATACAATCAATATAGTTGAGGATTTCTATCCTTTAACCCTTTCACGACCTTGGGATTTTCCGTTTTTCGCTCCCCTTTTTCCCAGAGGCATAACTTTTTTATTTTTTAATATGTCCCTGTGATGGTTTATTTTTTCTGGGACGAATTGTAATTTTGAACGACATCATTGGTTTTACAATGTCGTGTACTGGAGAAAAAGGAAAAAATTCAAAAGTGCGTCAAAATTGCAAAAAAAGTATAATTCTACACTTGTTTCTTGGTTGTTGTTATTTTACCATGATCACTAAATGCTAAAACTGACCTGCAATTATGATTCTCCAGGTCATTATGAGTTTGTAGATACCAAACATGAATAGGTTATTTTTTTTAAAGTGGTGAAATAAATTCCAAAGTTTGTAAAAAAAATTATAATGGCACCATATTCCGAGACCCGTAGCGTCTCCCTTTTTCAGGATCTGGGGCTGGGTGAGGGCTTATTTTTCGCACGCTGAGCTGAAGGTTTTATTGATAATATTTTTAGGTAGATATGTTTTAATCGCCGGTGATTGCGTTTTATTGCGATGTTGCAGCGACCAAAAAAACTTAATTCTGGTGTTTTGATTTTTTTTCTCGTTACACAGTTTACCATTTGGATTAATTCTTTTTATATCTTGATAGATCGGGCGATTCAGAATGCAGCAATATATGTATATTTTTGTTTTATTATTCATTTATTTTGAATGGGGCAAAAGGGGGGTGATTTGAACGTTTATATTTAAAAAAAAAATAATTTTTTTTTTTTACTTTTTTCTGGCCTTAATAGTTTCCTTAGAAGACTTGAAGGTGCCTTCATCCGATCACTTGTGCTACACATGGTTAAAATGATCATCTGCTATGAGCGATGGCCAACGGGTAACGCTCATGGCAAATCGGCACATGATCCTGCTAAAAAACAGATTGCAGTAAAAAAGAAAACAATTTAAGACATTCCCGTCCTTATTTGAATGAACTAATTTTGCATTGTATCTTTTCATTTTTTATCACCCCTAACAAATCCAAAAACAGGTATAACTACCAGACATGTGAACATAGCCTTACAATACAATGTAACAAATGATAGTCGTATTTAGTGCTTACGTTGGCTGCACCTCCTCCTCACTGTCGTCCTCAATAATCGGACGCTTTCTGCCTCTTATTCTGGACGTCCTTCCTAAAATATATAACAAAACTGATTATGATTCTCATTCACCTCCAGATTTACACATCATCAGAGAAGCAGTCTCCACCTCTCACCATGGAAGAAGCAGAACCTATTACACACTGTAGGGATAAAATTATTGGGACACATACACATTACTCCTGGAGGAAATTTTATGACATTGCTTTTTAAATCCAGGGTCATTAACATGGAGTTGATCTCCCTTTGCAGCTAATAAAGCTTCCACTCTAAAAAAAAAAATTGGGGATATTTCTGTGCAATTTGTTGTCTATTCTTCCAGAAGAGCAGTTATCAGGTCAGACACTGATGTTGGACAAGGGGACCTGGCTTGTAATCTCTGGTTAATCCAAAAGGTATCTATCTGATGGAGTTGAGGTTAGGTCTCTTGAAGGGTCAGTCATGTTCTTCCACACCAAACTCACCCAGCCATGTCTTATTTGAACTTTCATGAACTGACTTGTGACAACATATGACAGCAAGATGCTGAATTCAGGGAGCTCTTTAGAACGAGCCATTTTATCACAACTGTTCGCACAGGCAGACTACATGCTTAGATGCTGGATTTTATACCCATGGCAATGGAACCAAAAGAGAAAACCTTAATTCAATGATTAAGAGGTGACTTTTCATACTTGTTCACACAGTGTGTAAAGCTTCCTTCACATGTACATGTTTTCAGCACGTGTGGCATTCGCTTTCACATGCATTGAAGACACGTATCCACACATACCTATCATAATCTATGGTGATCTTTGCATGAGACCCGTCCGCATGGATTACAAGGGCCAATACACATTTCTGGCTCCGTGTGAAACATCCTTGTGACAACCGTGTGCTGTACATGTTTAACACTGCAAAGTATAGGAGAAGCTTTGGAATTGATATTTAAGTCATGGTGGAAAAAAAATGAATTGCACACGGATGGAACACTGATGGCACACGGACGGTACACTGATCCAAAATACTTATGACACCGGTACCATTTTTCCAGTACCGGTATTATATGGACATGTGAAGGGTGGTTTAGTCAAAGGAATCTGTTAAACATGTCGTCGGTCGGGTAACAAACCCTGAGCTGGAGGTTTTCAGGAGGCAGACACAGAGCTTTTCCCCAGGATATTGTAACTTAGTTTTTCCTCTCCTTGTAACAAGAATCATAACCTTTCTAATATTTCGACATAGCCGCAAGAGGGCTTGTTTTTTGCAGAACACCACTTATTCTATGAAATAAGTGGAAACGGTGAGGAAAAAAACTGTAATTCCACATTTTCTTTTTCAAGGTTTTGTACTAGCGCCACTTAGGGTATGTGCACACGATGCAGAAATGCTCAGGATTTTTTCCTGAGCGTTTCTGCATCTCTCTGGCAGGAAAAAACGCATGCGGATTGTACATGCGGATTGTACATGCGGTTTCCTGCCAGGGACATGCGGATGTGAAGCTTTCTTCACATGCATTTCCGCATGCGGGTTGACAAGCGCTTCCCAAGAGATTTTAGCATCACTTGGGGAAAGTGCTTGTCAACTTCACACTATATAAATCCATGCAAACGGCATGGATTTATATAGTGTGTGAATGTCAAAAAATAAAAAATAAATATATACTTTACCCTCTGATGGCCCCCGGTGTCCTGCTTCATCGGTCCCGGCTGCCGGCAGTGAAGACTGTAGGACCTTCCGACGTCAGCGTCACGTGACCCGTCACATGACTCTGACATCAGCGAAGGTCCTTCATTCAACCGCAAAGTGCCCGGGAAGCCTGGAGGACGCAGCGCGGGCCGTCAGAAGGTGAGAATATATGTTTTTTTATTTTATTCTTTTTTTTTTAATGGTACCTGGGTCTGGATGAGAGTCCTCTCCTCCACACCCGGGTACCATCCGCACATTAGACCGCATGAAAAGCGCATCAACATATACAGTGATGCGGATTTCATGCGTTCTAATGCAAGTTAATGGCGGCAAAAGAGCAGCGTTTCCCCAAAATTAATTGAAATGCTGCGGATTTTTGACCGCAGCGTTTACGCTGCGGAAAAATCCGCATCATGGGCACAGTACATGCGGATTTCAATTGGGGAACATTGCTGCCCTTCTACCATGCGTTTTTCATGCTTTTCCGCGGCGTTTACGCAACTGCAAAAACGCCGCGGAAACGCACGAAAAACGCATCGTGTGAACTCAGCCTTACTTTGTGCTAATCTAGTGGTGATCTGTTACCTTTGCTCTATGGGTCAGTATGGTTACGGGAAACCAAATCTATATATTTCTATTCATGATTTACTAATTAAAAATAAAATAAAACATTTACAAAAACAATTTGGCTTTTGTCACCATATTCTGAGAGCCATATATATATTTTTTTAAAGTGGTCATCCGGCAGTCAAGGTAACCCTTCGTCAATGTGCATTCATACTGCACGGTGGCCCCATGTTCATTAGAACTGATGGCCATTATGTTAAAGTCTGTTACATGTCACCATCACACTTGACAGCGGTATTAACCCCATAACGCCCAATGACGGACACTGCACGGCATGAGCAGGTGTAAGTTAATGCTCCTTGCCGTGCAGTGTCCGTTATGGCTTTAAACTGTCACAGCGTGTAAACACGCAGTGACAGATACGTGTGGACAGCTATCTGTGACAGCTGAGCAGCACAAGAAGGGGTGCAGGGAGCCATATGGTCGGTCCGCACACCTAGATTGCTGCGATCGGTCAGTCAATCTGACTGACCGATCTCAGCATGATCGTGCAGGAGATGCTGAAATATCAGCGTCTCCAGCCCGATCAGTGTCGGAGTTCAGCGCCGCCAGTGGCTGAGCTCCGGCACTAAACAGCTAGTAGCCGTGTCAGCACCACCCCTGGCTGTTAACCCCCTGACAGATCGGTGCCCCTGCGATGTCGTGGGGCCCAATCATTGCCATGGTGACCAGGGGTCGTCATGACGACCCCCTGGTCACCAAGCTACGGAAAGCTGCTGAGACCATGCTCACAGCATGGGCTCAGGAGCGTTCACTAAAGGTATAATGAATGCACTGCAATCTAGTACATTGCAATACATTATACCTGTGATCAAAGAGAAACAAGTGAAAGTCCCATAAAGGGACTAAGTAAAAAAGTAAAAAATAAATGGCAAAAAATGTGTAAAAAAAAAATAATAATAATAATAATAATAATTAAAAAAAATATTCACTAATAAATACACATTTTTATGTAAAAAAAAATAAAAAAATAAAAAAAAGTACACATATTTGGTATTGCCGAGTCTGGAACAACCCGACCTATAAAAGTGTCACACTATTTAACCCCTTCAGTGAACGCCGCACAAAAAAAACTTAAAAAAACGAGGCTAACGATGCTTTATCATCAAAAAAAAAAGGGGAATAAAACACGATAAAAAAACCAAATCTAAATAAAATTAGTACCACTGAAAACGTCATCTTGTCCCACAAGAAACAAGCCGCCATACAGCCCCATCAGTGAAAAAATAAAAAAATTGTAGCTCTCAGAATAAAGCGATGCAAAAAATATATATATTTTTTGTATAAAAACGCTATTAATGTGGTACCGCTGTAAACGTACAGAGCTGAAGAATAACTCTGCCTTATCAATTTTACCACACGCGGAACGGCATTAAAAAAAAAAAAAACACAATTCCTGAATTGCCAGTTTTTGTTTATTTTCCCTCCCCAAATTTAGAATAGAAAGCAATCAAAAAATGACATGTGACCAAAAATGGTACCAATAAAAACGTCAAATCGTCCCGCAAAAAACAAGCCCTTACATGACTGTCCCAGAGGACGATTCCCTAAAACAAGGCAGATGGCAACACTGGACGCTGTCTGGCCTGTGAGTCGGTATTGTCCGTCTTTTTAGGTGTGCATAAATGCGCGATCGGCCGCAGTTTTGGACACCTCTGAAAAGTAGGACAACGCTGAACAGAGGTAAGATGGAGCCCAGAAGAGTAACTCTGCTGCCTCATTATAATGAATGGATCCACTGGGGGGTGTCACCTGAATCACGTCACCCAGAGATTTCGATGGAAACCCCAAAATAAGTGCTCAGCATAGAGCACAGGATAAATATGATCCAAAATGTTATGTTAAATGTTCCCAATAAAAGCTTCAAATCTATCCACAAAACAAACAAAACACTCAGATCCATAGAATCATACAATTGTAGAGTTGGAAGGGACCTCCTGGGTCATCTGGTCCAACCCCCAGCTCAAAGCAGGATTCACTAAATCATCTCAGACAGATGTCTGTCCAGCCTCTGCTTGAAGACGTCCATTGAAGGAGAACTCACCACCTCTCGTGGCAGCCTGTTCCACTCGATGATCATCCTAACTGTCAAAAAGTTTTTTCTAATATCTAATCTGTGTCTCCTCCCATTCAGTTTCATCCCATTGATTCTAGTCTTTCCTTGTGCAAATGAGAATAAAGATGATCCTTCTACAATGTGACAGCCCTTGACATATTTGTAGACAGCTATTAAGTCTCCTCTCAGTCTTCTTTTTTGCAAGCTAAACATTCCCAAATCCTGCAACCGTTCCTCATAGGACATGGTTTGCAGACCGGGCACCATTCTGGTCGCTCTTCTCTGAACTTGCTCAGTTTGTCGATGTCTTTTTTAAAATGTGGTGCCCAAAACTGGACACAGTATTCCAGATGAGGTCTCACCAAAGAGGAGTAAAGTCCGATAATGACTTCACGTGATCTAGATTGTATGCTTCTGTTAAAACATCCCAGAATTGTATTTGCCTTTTTTTGCTGCTGCATCACACTGTTGACTCATGTTCAGTCTATGATCTATTAGTATAACTAAGTATTTTTCACATGTACTGTTGCTTAGCTCTATTCCTCCCATTTTGTATATGCTTTTTTCATTTTTATTGCCCAGATGTAGTACTTTGCATTTTTCCCTGTTAAAAAACATTCTGTTACTTGCTGCCCACTGCTCCAGTTTATTAAGGTCTTTTTGAATCCTCTCTTTCTCTTCTCTAGTGTTAGCTATCCCTCCTAGCTTTGTGTCATCAGCAAATTTAATCAGTTTACCCTCAATTCCGTCATCTAAATCATTGCTAAAGATGTTGAACAATACAGGTCCCAGGACAGAGCCCTGTGGTACCCCACTTGAGACATTCATCCAGCTGGATGTGAAGCCATTTACGACCACCCGTTGAGTCGATCACTAAGCCAGTTATGAATCCACCTAACAGTTGCCTTGTCCTTTCAATACTGGGTCATTTTTTCAATAAGGATGGTGTGAGATACTTTGTCAAATACTTTGCTGAAGTCAAGATATACTATATCTACAGCATTTCTGTTAGGCGTCGGGTGTTTGCTGGATTTGAAATGGGTTCAGAACCATCAGTGGATTCTGTAGTCTCCCATTCTGGTCCAGCCAGGGCTGATGGTGCTCAGCATCATCATCAGTCCCAACGCCTAGCTGGTGCACGAGATATACAGGTTGTCTCTTTGGTCTTTGTTCCTAGCAACATGAAGGATAGGTTGCGGAGGGAAACAGGGCTGCTAAAGCTTAAGTCCAGGATTCTCTGCACCGAGCATGCCCGTGACATGGTGGACCGTGATTGGTGGTTTGGGAGTCAGCTGATCCGGTGACCTGGCGCCACCTGATTGGTTGCGGGTGACGTCACCAATAGTGCGATGGTGGGCAGGGCTTAATCTTTAAATAGCCCGCCCACAGATATGGCGGCGCGCTCTGATCATTGAGCTGTGATGGTGTTGTGTGGACGCTTGGTCTTTTGGGCTCCACGTGTGCTTTAGTTTCTGGCAGGCAGGTTTAGTGGAAATAGGCAGGCTTAGATGAAATAGGCAGGTAGCTTCATCTGACAGTCTGGCTCCGACAAAGGGGTCACCATACACCCCGAGCAGTCTGCAGACACCCTATTCCCAGCACCGCCTGTAAGCCACGTGGAGAGATTCTCCTCAGTCCGGTAGCACGCAGGCTGGGAGCACGTATTCGCCGACGTGAGTCACACACGCATCCTAGCGTCTGCTGTGTAGTCCCTGTGCAGTTAACAGGGCTACAGATATATTATTTATCGCACATCTCTCGTGCTGTTAACGAAGATAGTGCGAATCCCTATTCCCGTTCCGGTGTGCAGTAACACGGAAGGGATTGTTATTTAAGTTGGTTGTTTTATCTTCTCACCCGGAAGGTGTTTGGCCGCAGTCCACCAGGCTGCATCGCGGACCCCGTGTACGGTTGCTTTCCATTATTTAATAAAAGTTGTTTGCAACCGTCCCCTTAATAATTTCCCTGATCCACCCAGTCAGTGATTCTGTCATAGAAGGAAATTAAGTTAGTCTGACATGACTTGTTAGTTACAAACCCATGCTGACTCTGGTTAATCACTTCATTCTTATCCAGGTACTTACATACATGTTGTTTAATAATTTGTTCAAAGATCTTTCCTGGTATAGAAGTCAGACTCACCGGCCTATAGTTCCCTGGGTCCACTTTCTTCCCCTTTTTGAAGATAGGAACAACATTTGCTCTTCTCCAGTCTTCTGGGACTTCTCCTGTTCTCCAAGAATTTTCAAAGATTATGGAGAGTGGTTCTAAAATTTCTTCTACGATCTCCTTCAGTACTCTGGGGTTTAATTCATCTGGACCTGGAGACTTGAACTCATTTATGTTAGCTAAATATTCCCTCACAATCTTTCTGTTTACAGATAACCTGGATTCTTTAATTCCTTTAATAGGACAGTGAAGATCAGTTGATGTTCCATTTTCTTTCTGAGAGAAAACAGATGCAAAATAGGAATTAAAAAGTTCGGCCTTCTCAACATCCTTTCTTACCATTTCACCATTTTCATCCTGTAAAAATCCTATAGCATCTTTGACTTTTCTTTTACTTTTGACATACCCCCAAAATCCTTTTTTATTGCTTTTGACATCTCTTGCAAGCCTTAATTCATTGTCAGCTTTAGCTGACCTGATACGTGCCCTGCAGGATCTGCAGACTGCATTATAATCTTCTTTAGATATGACTCCTTCTTTCCATTTGATAAACATTTCTTTCTTTCTTTTTAGCATGTGTTTAAGTGCTGTGTTCATCCATCCTGGTTTCCTTAAATGCTTCCCATTCTTCCTACTTTTCGGGATTGTTAACGATTGTGCTTTGAGAATCTCATTTTTAAAAAATTTCCCATCCTTCCTGGACATTTTTGTCCTTAAGGACATCCAGCCATTGGATCCCTCCTATTCTCTTTCTGAGTCTCTTAAAATCTGCCTATCTAAAATCTAACCTTGAAGTTTGAGTCTTCACATGTCTTCCTCCTCTAGTTATCCAAAATTCTATAATAGCATGATCGCTGCCTCCTAGGGTCACAGCCACTTTTATCTCCTCAACCATTTCCTCCCTGTTTATAAGGATTAGATCCAAAGTAGCAGATCCCCTTGTTTTCTCCCCTACCTTTTGGAAGATAAAGTTGTCAGCAAGAGAGGATAAGAATTTGCTTGACCTGTTAGTTTACTTGAGAGAGATTCCCAACAAATGTCTGGATAGTTGAAATCTCCCATGACCACTACGTCATATTTTTTGGAGAACTTGGTCATTTGATACATAAAGAGTTCATCCATATCTTCAGCTTGCCCAGGTGGCCTGTAGTAAATGCCTACAATGGTGTCCTTTCCGTTGTTCTCTCCTTGTATTCTGACCCAAACACTTTCCACAGAACTCGAAGTCTCTGCTTCAATCTCTCTGCAGATATACGCTTTTCTAACATACAATGCAACACCTCCTCCTCGTTTATCAAGTCTGCTTCTTGCAAATAAGTTGTATCCTTTTAGCCTTGCATTCCAATCATGTGTATCGTCCCACCAAGTTTCAGTGATTCCAATGACATCATATTTCTTTTCCTGCGTTAGTAGTTCCAATTCTCCTTGTTTCTTGCCCATGCTTTGTGCATTTGTATAAAAACATTTTAGTTTGTGATTGGTTTCTCTTCCTCCCATATTTTTATTACTTAGATTTTTTTGTCTTTGTTCTTCCTTTCCACTTCCAATAGCAGAGATCTCAATAGTATTTGTCAGCTGTATGGCTTTTTCTGGCCTTTTGCTTCCCTTCCCATATTGTTCTAGATTAAAGCTCTCTTGATGAGTGTAGCAAGGCGACTTCCAAATACATGTTTTCCAGTCTTCGTAAGGGGCATCCCATCTCTAGCAAGTAGTCCATCATATAGGTAATTTATTCCATGATTCAGAAATCCAAATCCTTGTTGACAGCACCATCGAACTAGCCAGTTGTTTACCTTTAGAATCTTATTCCACCTCATTGCTCCATGGCCATCCACTGGGAGGATGGATGAGAAGACCACCTGCGCTCCCAATTCTTTCACTTTCTTGCCTAAGTCTTCAAAGTCACTGCAGATGGTTTCCAGGTCCTTTCTTGCAGGGTCATTTGTTCCCACATGTATTAGCAGGAATGGGTAGTGATCTGTAGGTCTGAAAAGTCTTGGTATCCAGTCAGACACATCTTTAATTTTTGCTCCTGGAAGACAGCACATTTCTCTTGAGGTTATGTCTGGTCTGCAGATAGCGGCCTCTGTTCCTCTCAACAGGGAATCCCCCATGACCACCACTCTCCGTTTTTTCTTCACAACATTTTCTTTCTCTATCCAGGAGGATTCTGAGGGCTTACAAGTTTATTCATTGTGGGCAAAGTCTTATCTTGCTGTATTTCTTCATGGTTCTCCTGTGTGAGAGCCTGGTACTGGTTCCTGAGCAGTATGGGTGCTGACTGCCTCTCGATACTCCTGCTTCTCTGGGTCACATGCTTCCATTCCTCTGTTTCATCAGGTGCAGTTCGAATTTCTTCTCTTCCTGTATCATGAAGAGATAATTCTCCTCTGTCTTAAGAACTCTTCACCTTCCTTAATGATTTTCAAGGTAGTTAACCTCTCTTCTAGATTTTGCAACTTTTCCTCCAACAGGGACACAAGCTTGCATTTCTGGCATGTGAAGTTTGGCTTTTCCCTGGCAAGTATGTGAACATGTATCAGGATATGCAGCTCACCAAATGGCTCCTGGACTCTTCCATGTTCTTATTGTTAATGTGTTATGAAAACAGTGAAAAACGCTCCAAAATTCGGTTTACCGATATCCTCCTTTCAGCTCCAACGGCCAAAATCCAGTGTTCTTTGAGCTCGCGGAGACTCTTCACTTATCCCAAAATGCAGTGGGAATATGCAAATTATCTCCCCTGGTTTCATCTGTCAATGTAAATATAGGGTGCTTCCACGTTACTGATAGCACAAGGGCACTGGAAAAGTGAAATAACTCCTCGCCCCCAAAAGAAATATAGCAAATTCTGTGCTCCGAAATTTTAATGCTAGCCCCCCTTTCCCACCCCACCCCCGCCCTCCAGAGTTCCAGTGTGTGCCTACATCAGATTTACCATCCACATGTTTGTCAGGGGTATAACTTACAAAATGGGGTCACTTGAGTGCGGGTATTCTGCTCTTTTAGCATTTAGGGTCTCTGTATATGGAGTCCGCAAACTATTCTAGGAAAACCTATACTCCAGCAGTCAAAAAGCGCTCCGTCCTTCCCGAGTGTCGCCGTGTGGCTAAGCAGTACTGTACAGCCACATATGAGGTATTGCCACATTCAGCAGAAATTGTGGGCCACATTTTAGGGGCCAGTTTTATCCATTAACCCCATTTAAAATGTAAAATCTGGGGCTAAAACAAAATATTTGAGATAAAAATGTAATTATTTTTTCTTCACTGCCCAATGGTATAAAATTCTGTGACACACCCATGGTGTTAATATGATCATTGCACACCTAGAAGAGTTCACTGAGAGGTGTACTTTGTAAAATGGGGTCCTCAGGCTGTTATGGCACCTTAGGGGTTCTCCCAGTGTATGATGGCACCTGATGCAGATCACGTAAGAGAGGGAGCCCTCTCCCTCCTCAAGCCTTCTAAATGCTGTTATTTCTATGGATAACGACATTTAAGGGGTTAAAAAGCTGGGAATGGTGAGGGCAATGCTCCTGACAGTGACAGCCGAGGCTCTGCTATCACTTAAGCCAAGCTCCTGACGATGATGGTGAGGGCACAGCCCCTGAGCCCCGCGCAATCGTCATGATGTTACTGTATGTCAGTGGTCGGGAATCCCTTCCCGATCAGGACGTATAGGTATGTCAAAGGTCATGAAGGAGTTACAATTTTAGCAGCAATTTTTCATATTTCCAACGAAATTTAAAATAAACTGCATTTTTATGGACCTATTCACTTTTGAAGTGACTTTGAAGGGCCTTTTATTGTAACCCCCTAAAAATCACCCCAATTTAAAGAATGGAGGTTTCAAAGCATACAAGAAGTTTGCTATTCCTTGAGGTGCTTTGCATTAATGAAAATAGAAGAAAAAAAATTAATAATTCCATTTAGCCAAATTCCATTCAGCTAAAATGTTACTTCAGCCCTAATTTTTAGACTGCACAATTTATTACGCAATTTCTCCTGAATGCAGCATTACTCCTTGTATAGCAGACCCTAATATTGTATAGCTACTGTACGGTTTGGTACTCACTCGGCTGCGGCTGAGGTAGGCACAGGAAGCATTTTCATTGAAATCCAGGCTAGTTTATTCAGACAGCATAAACTGCTCAGGTAGCAAAACAAAAACACCCTTTTCCGGCACAAAGTGGAAATACAAAGTAAAATGTCCATACAATGTTGCGGGTTCGCCCGCTCAGGTCAGTTTCCAATCCTTAGGTCTTTAGCACAGACCAGCATCCTGGAGATCCACACATCTCCAGACACAGAATGACACAATTGGTCTCCATTTTATTTACCAAACCACGCCCCTGGGTTGGGGAGATGTGAGCAGCCATTCCCACCCATCTCTTATGACTGCTCGTAAAAGCGGCCCTCATACGACCTATTAACCCTTTCAGTACTATATGTGCTGGAGCATGCTTTTCTGGGTTTACATCACCGAAGCTAACAACCTCGAGGACCTGTCCGGTGGCCATCTTACATACCCTCCTCTGCCCAAAGCTGGCGGGCTTGGCTATCAATAAGCAAAAAAGCTCAAAATTCGAAAATCACGATACACATGAAGATTAGAAGAAGAATAATCAGTTCTGAGAAGGAAATGCATTAAGCATAACACTGTGTGTGTGTGTATGTATGTATGCATGCATATGTATGTATATATGTATATATATACATACATACATACACTACCTAGTCAGGATGCATGTTTAAAAAGGACTGTATAGATCAATCGGTAACTAAAACACAGAAAACCAATGATATAGAAACAAAAAGAAGACCAGAGTATGCTAAAATATAACAAATTTTAATGGATCAAGCTAAAATACGAATAGGGGTGGGAACAAAGCAACCAGGAGAAAGCGCTGAACAACATGTGTTTCCCACATGCAAATGTACAGTACAAATCAATGGAATATATACCATTGCCACTAGAATACATATATATACATACAGTGGGAATGGAAAGTATTCAGACCCCTTTAAATTTTTCACTCTTTGTTTCATTGCAGCCATTTGATAAATTCTAAAAAGTTCATTTTTTTCTCATTAAAGTACACTCTGCATCCTATCTTGACTGGAAAAAAAACAGAAATCTAGAAATTTTTGCAAATTTATTAAAAAAGAAAAACTGAAATATCACATGGTCATAAATATTCAGCCCCTTTGCTCAGTATTGAGTAGAAGCACCCTTTTAAACTAGTACAGCCATGAGTCTTCTTGGGTATGAAGCAACAAGTTTTTCACACCTGGATTTGAGGATCCTCTGCCATTCTTCCTTGCAGTTCCTGTCCAGTTCCGACAGGTTGGATGGTGAACGTTGGTGGACAGCCATTTTCAGGTCTCTCCAGAGATGCTCAATTAGGTTTAGGTCAGGGCTCTGGCTGGACCAGTCAAGAATGGTCACAGAGTTGTTGTGAAGCCACTCCTTTGTCATTATAGCTGTGTGCTTAGGGTCATTGTCTTGTTCGAAGGTGAACCTTCGGCCAAGTCTGAGGTCCAGAGCACTCTGGAAGAGGTTTTCACCCAGGATATCTCTGTACTTGGCCGCATTCATTTTTCCTTCAATTGCAACCAGTCGTCATGTCCCTGCAGCTGAAAAACACCCCCATAGCATGATGCTGCCACCACCATGTTTCACTGTTGGGATTGTATTGGGTAGGTGATGAGCAGTGCCTGGTTTTCTCCACACATACCGCTTAGAATTATCATCAAAAAGATCTATCTTCATCTCATCAGACCAGAGAATCTTATTTCTCATAGTCTGGGAGTCCTTCATGTGTTTTTGAGCAAACTCTATGCGGACTTTCATTTGTCTTGCACTGAGGAGAGGATTCGTCGGGCCACTCTGCCATAAAGGCCTGACTGGTGGAGGGCTGCAGTGATAGATGACTTTGTGAAACTTTCTCCCATCTCCCTACTGCATCTCTGGAGCTCAGTCACAGTGATTTTGGGGTTCTTCTTTACCTCTCTCACCATGGCTCTTCTCCCACGATTGCTCTGTTTGACTGGATGGCCAGGTCTAGGAAGACTTCTGGTGGTCCCAAACTTCTTCCATTTAAGAGCCACTGTGCTCTTAGGAACCTTGAGTAATGCAGAAATTATTTTGTAACCTTGGCCAGATCTGTGCCTTGCCACAATTCTGTCTCTGAGCTCCTTGGGCAGTTTCTTTGAGCTCATGGTTTTCATTTGGTCTGACATGCATTGTGAGCTGTGAGGTCTTATACAGACAGGTGTGTGCCTTTTCAAATCAAGTCCTATCAGTTTAATTAAACACAGCTGGACTCCAATGAAGGAGTAGAACCATCTCAAGGAGGATCACAAGGAAATGGAAAGCATTTGACTTAAATATGAGTGTCTGAGCAAAGGGTCTGAATACATATGATAATGTGATATTTCAGTTTTTCTTTTTTAATACATTTGCAAAAATTTCTACATTTGTTTTTTTTTTCAGTCAAGATGGGGTGCAGAGTGTACTTTAATGAGAAAAAAAAAATGAACTTTTTAGAATTTACCAAATGACTGCAATGAAACAAAGAGCGAAAAATTTGAAGGGGTCTGAATACTTTCCATACCCATTATGTATATGTGTGTATGTATGTATATATATATATATATATATATATATATATATATATATATATATATATAATACACATATAAATAAAACAATAAGAAACCAGGTGTATATCAATACAGACTATATGTATTAGATATGGGGAAAACATATGTACTACCTCTATCAGGGTGTAAATAAATATTGTGCAAAAGAACCACAGGATGCAAGAGAGGGGCAATGATGGAAATAGCTCCTGACGTATAAACTATTCCATAATAATAAACCAATATAGGCGGGTATAGAATAGTCTATAAACCTGTGTATGAGTCTGGAGTAGAGGGGGCATACAGTGCAGCGTCTCCACCCCGACACGCTATCAAGCAGTGGACCCTCGACAGAGCGTCAGCATTGCCATGCAGTTTCCCGGGCCTATGCTCTGCATGGAAGCTAAAATCCTGAAGGGCTAGGGACCATCTGGTCACTCCGGCATCGTTCCCCTTCTTGTCCCTCATCCACCTTAGTGGGGCATGGTCTGACACTAGCCTGAACTTCCTGCCTAAGAGGTAGTATCTTGAAGTGTCCAACACCCACTTGATGGCCTTTTCCACTATGGAGTAATTCTTCCCACAGGATGTCACATTCTGACTTAAATACATTATGGGATGCTCTTCCCCGTTCACTTCTTGTGATAGGACAGCACCCAGCCCGACATCTGACATGTCTGTCTGGACCACAAACTTATTTGAGAAATCCGGTGCCACCATAACTGTCTGTTTACACAGAGCTACCTTCAGTTCCGCGAAGGCAGTCTCAGCTTCTGGAGATTACTTAGCTATAACCGACTTTGTCCCTGTAAGGAGGTCTGTCAAAGGGGCCGCTATCATGACGAAATTAGGGATGAACCGGCGGTAATAGCCCACGATGCCTAGGAACGCTTTGACCTGTTTCCCTGAGAGGGGTAGTGGCCAACTCTTCTTGATCACGTCGACTTTATTTGCGGCTTTATTTCACCTCTCCCTACGACATAACCCAAGTATTTGGTTTCTTCAATGCCCATGGCACATTTCTTCAGGTTTATAGAAAACCCTGCCTTCTTTAAAGAATCAAGTATCGCCTGGACTTTGCTCAGATGGCTTCCCCAATCCTGGCTATAGATCACGATGTCATCCAAGTAGGCTGCTGCATACTTCTTGTGGGGAGCTAGAATCAAGTCCATGGTCCTCTGGAAGGTAGCCAGGGCTTCTTGCAACCCAAACGACATCCTTGTGTACTAGAATCAACCATCTGGCGTTGAGAAGACCGTCTTCTCCTTGGCATCTTGGGACATGGGTATTTGCCAATTCCTTTAGCGAGGTCAAGGGTGGTAATATACCTGGCTGGCCCCAACCTTTCAAACAGTGCATCTACACTGGGCATTGGGTAGGTGTCAAACTTCAAGACTTTGTTGAGTTTCCTATAGTCATTGCAAAACTGCCATTCTCTATCTGGCTTTGGCACTAAGACTATGGGACTGGACCAGCCACTCCTGGACTCCTCAATGACTCCCATGCTCAGCATCCGCTTCACCTCTTTTGCAATCACCTCTCGGTGGGCTTTGGGAATCCTATACGGCTTCATATTTACTTAGACATGATGACCCGGAAGAAACTCATGCTCTATGATCCGAATACACCCTGGTAGTTCTGAGAACAGGTCTCAGTTCCGCTGTAGCAACTCTCGGCACTGTGGCTTCTGGGCATGTGACAGCGACTCTGCCAGCTTGACTTCCTCCACGTGGGCTTTGGTCTTCGCCACCAAACAGGAGCTTCCACAAACTCCCTATGTCGCCATGGCTTGATCAGGTTGACGTGGTACACCTGGTAGGGCTTCCTTTTCCCTGGTTAGTGGACTCTATAGTTGACATTGCCAAGCTTTTCAAGAACTTCATAGGGGCCCTGCCACTTGGTCAGGAATTTGCTCTCCACCGTAGGCACTAGTACCCAATTTCCAAGGTGGAAGTGTCTCACCCTCGCCGATCTTTAGTACACACTTGACTGTGCCTCTTGTGCTTTGAGGAGGTGTTCTTTCACAATAGGCATAGCCTCAGCAATCCTCTCTTGCATCTGGGCCACATGTTCGATTACATTCCTGTAGGGTGTAGACCCCGCCTCCCAAGTCTCCTTTGCTACATCCAGGAGTCCAAGGGGCTGTCAGCTATATAACAGCTCAAATGGGGAGAAGCCAGTAGAGGCCTGTGGGACTTCTCTAATAGAAAACAGAAGGTACGGCAGTAGACAGTCCCAGCCCCGGCCGTCTTTCTCTACGACCTTCTTCAACATGGCCTTCAAGGTTTTATTAAACCTCTTCACTAAGCCGTCTGTCTGGGGGTGGTAGACTGAGGTCCTGAGTTGTGTGATTTGCAGGATTTTTCACAACTCCCTCATCCCCCTTGACATAAATGGGGTCCCTTGGTCCGTTAGGATCTCCTTAGGCAACCCCATTCTAGAAAAGATGTGGACTAGCTCCTGGACTATGCACTTGGCAGAGGAGTTTTGTGGTGGTACAGCCTCCGGGTAACAGGTAGCGTTGTCCAGTACCACCAAGATATACTGATGTGCTCTGGCGGACTTGACCAGGGGTCCCACTAGATCCATGGTGATGCGGACCTCAATGACAGGTAGTGGCACTAAAGGGCTACGGAAGTGAGCCACAGGGGAGGTCAACTGATAGGTGTGACAGGACCTACAGTAATTCACAATCTCTCGGTGACAACTGGGCCAGTAGACCCTCTGGAAGATTCTTTCCTGGGCTTTTTCTACCTCCAGATGACCACCTAAGACATGTGCATTGGCCATATCTAACACCCTGCGTCTGTACGGCCCTGGCACTAGTAACTGATCGATTACCTCTCTTCTGAGCTTCGTGACCTGACATAGTAACTCCCCAATTCCAGCAAAGTACGGATATCAGGTATCAGCCATAGACTCTTGAGCAACACCATTCAGAACAGTGACATTATTAAACACACCTTTTAGAGTTCAGTCCCTGAGCTGGGCGATTCCAAAGTTTCCCCACCTCCAGCTCAGGGATGCTGCTTCATCCTCACCCCCAACAAGCACATGAAAGGGAAAACTGTCGGTTGCGGCCTGCGACGAGGTTTCTTTAGGAGCGACCTGGTTGTGGTCTGGACAACCCGGCTTCCTCCCTTTCTCCCACAAGTCCCAAAACAAGGCAAAGTCCTGCCCTATTATAACAGGGTGCAACAGGTCCTTGACTACGCCCACCACCAGGACCACAGGGTAGTCCTTAGCGTCTCGATGGATACAGCAGATGTCCACTTTTTTCTGCAGAATCAGACGATGAGGAATTATGACCCTCACTAGGGTTACCAAACTCCCAGAATCGAACAGACCAGTCATTTGCGCTCCATTCACTGACACGGGGCATGCCTGCGGTCCCACGCCTCGTGGAGGGACAGCACTGCAGGCAGGATATGCAAAGTAGCGCCGTCCTGTGCTGCAGTCTACTGGCTCGTTGGTCATAGGGCAACAGGCCACTATTAGACCCGGGGTGTGACATCGCCAACAAATTAAGTTATTGGATGGGGCCTTTGGTAGCAACTCAGACCCCTCCTGAACTCTAGGATGCCCCCCAGATGTGGTTCTAGTTCCCCTCTTTTGGGTGTCCATCCCCCATGTTGGGAACCACAGTATGGAGATGCTGCCACCCCTTACTTCCCCAAAGCACTCTCGACCGCCTGGTAGCTTTCTACCAACCTCACAAGGTCATTGGCATTATGGGGATCTCCCTGGGCAACCCAGGATGGCACCAGCCTTGGAAGGGAGTGTATGAACCTGTCCATCACAATCCTCGCCACTATCTGTGCTGGAGAGGAAGATTCCGGTTGCAACCACTTTTGGACCAAGTGTAGGAGGTAAAACATTTGGGACCGGGAAGGTTTGTCACTGCAATAGGCCCAGTGGTACACCCGCATCATGTCAGTCAGAGTCACTCCTAAGCACGCCAAAATCTCAGTCTTCAACTTGGTGTACTCTTTTGCATCTTGCAAGGCCAAGTTATAATAGGCCTTCTGCTGTTTCCCTGTTAAATATGGTGCCAGAACCTCCGCCCACTGCTCTGGAGGCAATATCTCTCGCTCCGCCACCCTCTCAAAAATTGTCAGAAATGCCTCGTCCTCATCACCCGGGATCATCTTTTGTAAGGCTCTTCTTAACGTCTTCCTGGCAAGTGAGTCATCACTTGGACTTGGGGGTGGGGCGATTGAACTGCCATGGATTAACTCGGCTAGGAGGTTTATCTGCTGTTTGTACTGCTGCTGCTGCCACTGCTGCTGTTGATGCTGCCGGAGATTAACCTGCACCAGTTGCTTTATCAGCTCCTCCATGATGCCAGACGTCCCCTACTGGCTGACGGCCTTCACCCAAGACATAAACGGTTTCCTGTAGCAGTCACACTGCCCCTTGGGATTTGTGACTGTGCTTCTAGCACCAATTGTAGGGTTTAATACTCACTCGTCTGCGGTTGAGGTAGACACAGGAAGCATTTTCATTGAAATCCAAACTGGTTTATTCAGACAGCATAAACAAAAACATCCTTTTCCGGCACAAAGTGGAAGCACAAAGTAAAATGTCCACACAATGTTGCAGGTTCGCCTGCTCAGGTCAGTGTCCAAACCTTAGTACAGACTAACGCCTTGAAGATCCACAGGTCTCCAGACACAGACACTGAATGAGACATTTGGTCTCTATTTTATTTACCAAACCACGCTCCAGAGGTGGGGATATGTGGGCAGCCATTCCCACCCATTTTTTATGACTGCTCTTAAAACCGGCCTGATACGCCCTATTAACCCTGTCAGCAGTATAAGTGCTGGAGCATGCTTTCTCGGGTTTACATCACCGAAGCTACCAACCTCGATGATACATATTTCCCCTCAAGGACCTGTCCGTCAGCCATCTTACACTATATACATGTCATTAAGGGTATACAAGTTTAAAGATTGCACATTTTTCAAAATTTTCAGAAAATTTGGAATATTTTCATGAATAAAGACAAAACAACAGATCTGAATTTACCGGTAGTAACAGGTAAAATGTTTTACAACAACAAAATCACAATCTCAGAATCACTGACAGAAGCATTTTAAAGTTATTACCGCAGAAAGTGACGTATCAGACTTGAAAAATGGGGCTGTCAGGAAGGTTAATGCTGATTTACACGAGACAGGGTTAAGAAACATGGAATGGTATTGTGCAGTACATACCTATAGGTGAAGCATCATCTCCCTCAGAATCTTCCTCTGTATAGTAATGAAACACTTATTAGTAAGGGTGAAAAAATAATATATATATACATTATATATACAGTACAGACCAAAAGTTTGGACACACCTTCCCATTTAAAGATTTTTCTGTATTTTCATGACTTTGAAAATTGTACATTCACACTGAAGGCATCAAAACTATGAATTAACACATGTGGAATTATATACTTAACAAAAAAGTGTGAAACAACTGAAAATATGTCTTATATTCTAGGTTCTTCAAAGTACCCACCTTTTGCTTTGATGACTGCTTTGCACACTCTTGGCATTCTCTTGATGAGCTTCAAGAGGTAGTCAACGGAAATGGTTTTCACTTCACAGGTGTGCCCTGTCAAGTTTAATAAGTGGTATTTCTTGCCTTATAAAAGGGGTTGGGACCATCAGTTGTGTTGTGCAGAAGTCTGGAGGATACACAGCTGATAGTCCAACTGAATAGACTGTTAGAATTTGTATTATGGCAAGAAAAAAGCAGCTAAGTAAAGAAAAACAAGTGGCCATCATTACTTTAAGAAATGAAGGTCAGTCTGTTCGAAAAATTGGGCAAACTTTGAAAGTGTCCCCAAGTGCAGTGGCAAAAACCATCAAGCGCTACAAAGAAACTGGCTCACATGAGGACCGCCCAGGAAACGAAGACCAAGAGTCACCTCTGCTTCTGAGGATAAGTTTATCCGAGTCACCAGCCTCAGAAATCGCAGGTTAACAGCAGCTCAGATTAGAGACCAGGTCAATGCCATACAGAGTTCTAGCAGCAGACACATCTCTTCAACAACTGTTAAGAGGAGACTTTGTGCAGCAGGCCTTCATGGTAAAATAGCTGCTAGGAAACCACTGCTAAGGACAGGCAACAAGCAGAAGAGACTTGTTTGGGCTAAAGAACTCAAGGAATGGACATTAGACCAGTGGAAATCTGTGCTTTGGTCTGATGAGTGCAATTTGAGATCTTAGGTTCCAACCACTGTGTCTTTGTGCGACGCAGAAAAGGTGAACGGATGGACTCTACATGCCTGGTTCCCACCGTGAATTATGGAGGAGGAGGTGTGATGGTGTGGGGGTGCTTTGTTGGTGACACTGTTGGGGATTTATTCAAAATTGAAGGCATACTGAACCAGCATGGCTACCACAGCATCTTGCAGGGGCATGCTATTCCATCCAGTTTGCGTTTAGTTGGACCATCATTTATTTTTCAACAGGATAATGACCCCAAACACACCTCCAGGCTGTGTAAGGGCTATTTGACCAATAAGGAGAGTGAAGGGGTGCTACGCCAGATGACCTGGCCTCCACAGTCACCAGACCTGAACCCAATCAAGATGGTTTGGAGTGAGCTGGACCGCAGAGTGAAGGCAAAAGGGCCAACAAGTGCTAAGCATCTCTGGGAACTCCTTCAAGATTGTTGGAAGACCATTTCCAGTGACTACCACTTGAAGCTCATCAAGAGAATGCCAAGAGTGTGCAAAGCAGTCATCAAAGCAAAAAGTGGCTACTTTGAAGAACCTAGAATATAAGACATATTTTCAGTTTTTTCACACTTTTTTGTTAAGTATATAATTCCACATGTGTTAATTCATAGTTTTGATGCCTTCAGTGTGAATGTACAATTTTCATAGTCATGAAAATACAGAAAAATCTTTAAATGAGGTGTATCCAAACTTTTGGTCTGTACTGTATGTATTTAACAGTAAAATTATGTCAACAGATATCGCTAATCCACTGGTTAAATAACACAGAGGAAACAAAGGAATATGTTAATCAATAAGACAGTTCATACTCTGGATTGAGGCCATATGCCTGCCTCTCCTTCAATCTGTGTATTCTGTTGCCACCTCGCCTTTTCAAAGGAATAGACTCCAAGTAGCGTAATTGTGAAACGTTATGTCCGGCAGAAACAAGATGAAAGGGAACTGGCAGCATTGTCCTCTTACACCTAATGGTAGATTTATGCTGAGGTGCGCTTTTAAGGGGTTGTACACTAATATTTAAAATATGCCAAAGCGTTTTTATAATGAAAAGCAACTTCTTTATAATTACCTTCCTCTGTCAGTGAGCGGCGCTATCACTGGCCGCTCACAGGCAGCACGTGAACCCCCGCTGACGTCCCGTTTATTGAGGCGTGACTCAGCGCTGGGGTCCCCGTGGTGGCTTCTGGGTTGAAGGCGGGGTTACCCCACCGTGTAACACCCAGCATCCACCGCGCGTTTTCCCAATGAATGGGGAGAGGGACAGCATGCGGTGGATGCTGGGTATGACTTGAGGGGATAACCCCGCACACAACCCAGCAGCCACCATGGAACGCGGAAGAGAGAGATCCCCGGCAGCAGTCTGGACTTGTCGTGACATCAGCGGATGTCAGAGCCGGCTGCAGCCGGGGGTTAAGTGATGCCTGTGAGCGGTCAGTCATAGCGCCACTCACAGGCAGAAAAGGAAGAGGGAGGCAATTACAAAGAAGCAGCTTTTCAACATAAAAATGCTTTGCCATATTTTACATAGTAGTGGACAACCCCTTTAAGTACCAGGGACCTGGGTGTATGGATATGTCCAAATCCATAAAGGGGTTAATTAATGCAAAATGGAATGAAAGAATTAAAAATGCCATTAAGTCAAATTCCATTTAGCTAATATGTTACTTTAGACCCAAATTTTAGCCTGCACAATTTATTATGTAATTTCTCCTAAACGCAGCATTGCCCCATACATAGCAGACACTAATATTTTCTAGCTATATACAGTACATAGCATTAAGGGTAAACAATTAAAGCGGTTGTGCCACCATAAAGAATACAGTTAACCAACCAGAAAAGGTGGAAATAAATAGTTTTGTAATTTACAGTGATTCAAAATTATGCTTCATTCAAAAGTTACCAAGCTTTTACTTTTATGAATGCTGCTCTCTGGCGCCCCCTGGCGTTATTCCACTACATCCTGGTAGTGGGTGATCAGCTGGTCGGGTTTGGGCAGTTCCTGTCACAAGAGCTTCCAACCGGCAGTCTGCACAATGTATTGCAAGAAAAGAAATGAAAAATTCCATCTCCAAAAACGTTGTATTAAAAAATTCCAAGTTGTTATTACATCATTTTAACATCTGATGAGGTCACAAGGTACATGGGGATTCACATAGCAACACGTTTCCAATGCCAACCACCGTTCTTTGTCAAGCTACTATGACATGATTCTGTGATCTTTTAAATATTTCTGAAACCAATATGATGCAGTGACTGGGATTGTATACGAGGGATGTGATATATCCCCCAGAATGTGTACAGAGACCTATTAAATCCATTGGAGTGCATTGCAGTCACACGCTCACCTCCGGCTGCAATGCAGGAATGAAGGTGAGCATTGACCTGGTCAGGCTATCTGGCTAAGGCAGATTAAGTAAAACCCGGCAGGGCCTTCATTTCTTGGGGGAGGCTACAGGAAGGCAGTGGGGCGGCCTCCTCCCTCCAAGCCGGGTTTCCAGTGGCTCTTGCCACAGGTCCTTTAAAAACCCTGCACTAAGGATTAGTGTGGTTCTATGTTGGAACCTGCTAGGAGCATAGCAGGAAAGCTCATCAGGATTGAGTGTGGCTGAACCCACGCCTGGGAAGGCTCTGCACCTGTCAGGCTCTGAGTGGCCCGGCGCGGCCGTTGCCTATGGCAACCGTTGTTTAAGGACTTGTGTTATCCCAGAGGACTTTTCTGTTTACCGGTGAGTTGCTGAATAAAGCTGTTTATATTGGACTTGCTTGGGTCACTGCCTCAGTTACTGCAGGTTGTGAACACCGCTGCCTTACAGCTTGGTGGAGAATGCGGGCATAGTGACTGAGGCATACCCCACTGGCCGCTGCATGACCACAATCCGGCCGGCCACCTTTCAGCCCCACCCTGTGGACAAAATGGAGGAGCTGTTAAAGCAGCTGGTACTTACCCAGCAGCAGCAGCTGCAGTCTCAGAGGTAGGAGCTGGAACAGCAGCATAATCAGCAGCAGCAGCTACTGTACCAGCAGCAGCAAAAACCAAAGAACTGTTGCTGCAACAGATTGCTGCCCTGCGGGAGACGCCGACGGCACCAGCCCCGGAACGTCGCGAGGCCAGGGACAAGGTTCGCTCAGCGTTGAGGAAGATGGGACCGGAGGACGATGTGGAAGCCTTCCTGACCATTTATGAGCGCACAGAGGAGCGGGAAAACCTACCGGATGGCCAGTGGGCAGATGTGGTGGCTCAGTTTCTGGTCGGCGATGCCCAAAAGGCCTTCTTCGACCTCAGTCGGGAGGAAAAAAGGACTACCAGAGACTGAAAGGTGAGATCCTTGCCCGACTGGGGGTCAATACATACGTGAGGGCTCAGCATGTATTTTCATAGGCTTATGTGGATACCCGACACGCCCGGTCTCAGGCTTATGACCTCCTGCAGCTGGTAAAGAGGTTGCTCCAGCCTGAGACTTTGTCTCCAGCCCAGATGGTGGAGAGGGTGCTGTTGACCGGCTGGTGAGGACTCTGCCAGCCGCTATCCAAAGTTGGGTGGGGCAAGGGGACTCCAGCACACTCGACCAGGTGGTCAGCCTGATCGAGCGCTACTCAGCCATTCAGGACTTTATCCGGGACTCTGCCCCCTCGCGGCTGTCACGCCGATCCCTGCCAAATCAGGAACCTGGAAAGGGGTCGCGTCCCTCTGCTGAGGACAGTCAGCACCGTACCCGTGCTGAAGGGGTAACCTGAAATGAGAGTCGCAGGAGACCAGTTCCCTCCCAAACAGTCATAAGACCTAACAGTACCTCCACCATTAGGTGCTGACGGTGTCAGGGGAAGGGACATGTGGTTGCTAACTGCCCCCTAACTACGGAACCCATGGACTGCGGGATTATCCACCGGGTCTCAATGTACGCCCAGACTGTCTGCACTGCGATCGCCGACCCCCCTGACAGTGAACCCCAACTGTGTCAGGTACTGGTTAATGGGTACCCCACAGAGGCCCTCCTAGATTCGGTGAGCCTAGTGACTTTGGTACATGGGTCGATGGTGGCAGGAGACAACCTCAGTGGACGGACTGTCGGGGGTTGTGTGCATTCATGGGGACCTCCGAGAGTACCCAACCGCAGGTAGTTTTATCCAAGCCATGTGGAGACATAAAACATGTGGTGGGGGTGGTAAAAACTCTTCCCTATGGGACTGTGTTGGAAAGAGACTTGCCCCCCGAGCCGGAAGTGTCCCGGGGCACGTTTGGGACAGTTCAGCTACAGGATGCCACTCTGACTCGGGCGCGGGAAAGGGTGTTAGAGGTAAATGGCGTAGCTCAACAGCTCCGTGCAGATACTGTATTTACACGCATGGTAGTCAAGAGTGAGTTGCTCTATAGGGTAGACAAAATCAGGGACCAGGTCGTGGAACAGTTAGTGGTATCTCAGCTGTACCGTCTGCAGTTGGCACACACACACCTGCTGGGTGGACACTTGGGGGTTAAAAAGACGTAAGAGCGTATATTGCAGCGGTTCTTTTGGCTGGGGATTTACGCGGAGGTCCAAAAGTACTGTGAATCCTGCCCTGAATGTCAGTTGACCACACCCACCGCAAGTTTCCGTAGCTCATTGGTACCCCTGCCAGTAATAGAGGTACCTTTTGAAAGGATTGCAATGGACTTGGTAGGGTCCATTGTAAAATCCGCTCGTGGCCTTCAACATATACTGATGGTCGTCGACTGTGCCACCCGGTGCCCGGAGGCTATACCGCTACGCCACACCTCGGCATAACAAATTGCACGGGAGCTGTTTGCCATGTTCTGTCGCCTTGGACTACCTAAGGAGATCCTGATGGATCAGGGGACCCCTTTTATGTCCAAAATGACAAGGGAAGTGTGCAAACTGCTAAAAATTAAACAATTGCGCACCTCGGTGTACCAACCTCAAACCGACGGGCTAGTAGAACGGTTCAATAAAACCCTCAAGTTCATGTTAAAAAAGGTGGTTTCTAAGGACGGAAGGGATTGGGACATGTTGCTACCCTATTTGATGTTCGCCATCCGTGAGGTACCCCAGGCTTCCACAGGGTTCTCTCCCTTTGAGTTATTGTACGGCAGACACCCTAGAGGTCTGTTGGACGTAGCCAAAGAGACGTGGGAACAAGAGCCGACTCCACATAGGAGTATAACTGAACACGTGGCTAGCATGCAGGACTGGATCGCGGCGGTCATGCCCATCGTGAAAGAACATTTGTTAGATGCCCAGGCAGCCCAGAGGCGCACATATAATAAAAGAGCCAGAGTCAGGTCTTTTAACAAGGGCGATCGGGTGTTAGTACTTGTACCCACAGCCGAGAGTAAGCTCATGGCCAAGTGGAAAGGGCCATATGAGGTTCGAGAAAAGGTGGGGGAGGTAAATTACCAGGTGTATCAGCCCGGAAGGAGGAAATCTTAGAAAGATCGAGAGTGGTTAGTTACAGACATCACTCCGGGCATATCACCAGAGAGTTCTCTACCTTCAGCCAGGGATGCGTCCGGGGGAGAGGTCAGGATAAGTGATGCTCTCACTAAATAGCAGCGACGGGTGGCTCGCTCACTGGTGCAGCAGAATACCGACGTGTTCTCAGAGCTACCGGGTAGGACTACAGTTCTCCAACATGACATTGTCACCAAACCTGGGGTAAGGGTGCGAAAGAGACCGTACCGGGTAACCGAAGCCCGGAGGCAAGCCATCACGGCTGAGGTAAAACAGATGCTCCAGTTAGGCGTCATCGAGAAATGACAGAGTGGGCTAGCCCCATTGTACTGATTACGAAACCAGACGGATCGTTACGCTTCCGTAACGATTTCCGAAAATTAAATGAAGTGTCGAAGTTTGACCTTTATCCAATGCCCAGGGTGGATGAGCTGATTGAGAGACTGGGGTAGGCCCAGTACTTTACCACGCTCGATCTCACCAAGGGTTACTGGCAGGTACCTCTCACGAAATCGGCGGAGGAAAAGACCGCCTTCATAACTACGGAGGGTCTATATCACTATGCGGTCTTACCTTTTGGGTTACATGGGGCCCTGGCTACATTCCAGAGGTTGATGGACATAGTGCTCAAGTCTCATCAGTAGTACGCCTCCGCATATCTAGATGATATTATCATCTTTAGCACCGACTGGCATACGCATCTATCCCAGGTACAAGCAGTGCTGGATTCTCTCAGAGTCGCTGAGTTAACGGCAAACCCAAAAAAATGTGCGATAGGGCTAGAGGAAGCCCGATATTTGGGGTATGCGATTGGCCGAGGAGTTATCAAGCCCCAAATCAATAAAGTTGAGGCCATAAAAAATTGTCCTAAACCGTCAAATACACAGCAGGTGAGGGCGTTCCTTAACATCCTTGGGTATTACCGCCGGTTTATACCTAATTTTGCTGGGAGAACGGCGGCCCTGACCGATCTCTTGAAAGGAAAAAAATCAGTAATGGTTCAGTGGAACCTTCAGGCAGAAGAAGCCTTTCAGTCCATGAAGTTGGCCCTGTGTGAACAGCCGGTCCTCATCAGCCCCAACTTCAAGGAAACTTTCATTGTACAGACAGATGCCTCAGAAGTAGGCCCAGGGTGCCAGTGGCGACTTTGCCAATCCTGGTGTTATGTGGCAAATGCCAAGTGTCCTGCACGGTGTTGGGCTGTGAGCACAACCCCCATCTGTGGACGTCAGACCCTCATACCACCCTCATGGAGTCGGTTTCCAACTGATTGTGCAGACACATGCACATTTGTGACCTGCTGGAGGTCATTTTGCACGGCTCTGGCAGTGCTCCTCCTGTTCCTCCTTGCACAAAGGTGGAGGTAGAGGTCCTGCTGCTGGGTTGTTGCTCTCCTACGGCCCTCTCCACATCTCCTTTTGTACTGGCCTGTCTCCTGGTAGTGCATCCAGCCTCTGGACACTACGGTGACAGACACAGCAAACCTTCTTGCCACAGCTTGCATTGATGTGCCATCCAGAATGAGCTGCACTACCTGAGCAACTTCTGTGGGTTGTCGAGTCCGTCTCATGCTACCACAAGTATGAAAGTACAACCAACATTCAAAAGTGACCAAAACATCAGCCAGAAAGCATTGGTACTGAGATATGGTCTGTGCTCCCCACCTGCAGAACCACTCCTTTATTGAGGGTGTCTTGAAAATTGCCAATCATTTCCATCTATTGTCTATTCCATTTGCACAACAGCATGTGAAATTGATTGTTAATCAGTGTTGCTTCCTAAGTGGACAGTTTGATTTCACAGAAGTTTCATTTACTTGGAGTTATATTCTGTTGTTTAAGTGTTCCCTTTATTTTATGAGCAGTGTATTTGATATGTAACTTTCTATGTATTTGTCTCATTGGTCATGTAATGGGTGTGATCTCATTGGTCATGTAATTGGTGTATTACTTGTAATTGGTTTCGGAAATATTTAAAAGATCACAGAATCATGTCATAGTAGCTTGACAAAGAAAGCTGGTTGGCTTTGGAAACGAATTGCTATGTGAATCCCCATGTACCTTGTGACCTCATCAGATGTTAAAATGATGTAATAACAACTTGGAATTTTTTAATACAACTTTTTTGGAGATGGAATTTTTCATTTCTTTTCTTGCAATACATTGTGCAGACTGCCGGTTGGAAGCTCTTATGACAGGAACTGCCCAAACCCGACCAGCTGATCACCCACTACCAGGACGTAGGATAATAACGCCAGGGGGCGCCAGAGAGCAGCATTCATAAAAGTAAAAGCTTGGTAACTTTTGAATGAAGCATAATTTTGAATCAATGTAAATTACAAAACTGTTTATTTCCACCTTTTCTGGTTGGTTAACTGTATTCTTTATTGTGGCACAACCGCTTTGTTTACCCTTAATGCCATGTACTGTATATAGCTAGAAAATATTAGTGTCTGCTATGTATGGGGCAATGCTGCGTTTAGGAGAAATTACATAATAAATTGTGCAGGCTAAAATTTGGGTCTAAAGTAACATATTAGCTGAATGGAATTTGACTTAATGGAATTTTTCACTTCTTTTTTGCATTGATTCCAAGTGTGACCACACGTTGTTCCTGGCTTCAACACACTGAAATCCTGGAGGGTGAGCTGACTTCCATTTGTTCTCTATTGTTATGCACAATGTATTCTTTGTCACAAGGCTCCCTGCTGTAAACACAGAGTGTCTGTCATTCACCCCCTCCCCCTGTGCTCATAGCTGATCTCCAGGTGGGACACCTCCTCCCCCTGCTTCATAGCTGATCTCGGGGTGAGACACTCCCTCCCCCTGCACTCACAGCTGATCAACAGGTGAGATACCACCCCCCTGTGTTCACAGATGATCTCCAGGTGAGATACTCCCTCCCATTGTGCTCACAGCTCATAGCTCATCTCCAGGTTAGACACCCTCTCCCCCTGTGCTCATAGCTGATCTCCGGGTGAGATACCTCCCCCCTGTGTTCACAGATGATCTCCAGGTGAGATACTCCCTCCCATTGTGCTCACAGCTCATAGCTCATCTCCAGGTTAGACACCCTCTCCCCCTGTGCTCACAGCTGATCTCCGGGTGAGATACCTCCCCCCTGTGTTCACAGATGATCTCCAGGTGAGATACTCCCTCCCATTGTGCTCACAGCTCATAGCTCATCTCCAGGTTAGACACCCTCTCCCCCTGCGCTCACAGCTCATCTCCGGGTGAGATCATCTGCTTCACAGACTTGAGAGCCCGATAGCAGGGAAACACTTCCCATACTTAGTCTGCGAAGCAGATGATCTCACCCAGAGCTGAGCTGTGAGCACAGGGGGAGGGGGTATCTCACTCGGAGATCAGCAGTGAGCGCAGGGGGAGTATCTCACCTAGAGATCAGCAGTGAGCACAGGGGGAGGGGGTATCTCACCTAGAGATCAGCAGTGAGCGCAGGGGGAGGGGGTATCTCACTCAGAGATGATCTGTGAGTGCAGGGGGAGGGGGTATCTCACCCAGAGATCAGCTGTGAGTGCAGGGGGAGAGGGTATCTCACTCGGAGATGAGCTGTGAGTGCAGGGGGAGTATCTCACCTAGAGATCAGCAGTGAGCGCAGGGGGGGGGGGTATCTCACTCGGAGATGAGCTGTGAGTGCAGGGGGAGGGGGTGTCTCACCTAGAGATCAGCAGTGAGCGCAGGGGGAGGGGGTATCTCACCCGGAGTTGAGCTGTGAGTGCAGGGGGAGAATCTCACCTAGAGATCAGCTGTGAGTGCAGGGGGAGGGGGTATCTCACCTAGAGATCAGCAGTGAGCGCAGGGGGAGGGGGTATCTCACCTAGAGAGCAGCAGTGAGCGCAGGGGGAGGGGGTATCTCACCTAGAGATCAGCAGTGAGCGCAGGGGGAGGGTGTCTCACCTAGAGATCAGCAGTGAGCGCAGGGGGAGGGTGTCTCACCTAGAGATCAGCAGTGAGCGCAGGGGGAGGGTGTCTCACCTAGAGATCAGCAGTGAGCGCAGGGGGAGGGTGTCTCACCTAGAGATCAGCAGTGAGCGCAGGGGGAGGGGGTATCTCACCTAGAGAGCAGCAGTGAGCGCAGGGGGAGGGGGTATCTCACCTAGAGATCAGCAGTGAGCGCAGGGGGAGGGTGTCTCACCTAGAGATCAGCAGTGAGCGCAGGGGGAGGGTGTCTCACCTAGAGATCAGCAGTGAGCGCAGGGGGAGGGTGTCTCACCTAGAGATCAGCAGTGAGCGCAGGGGGAGGGTGTCTCACCTAGAGATCAGCAGTGAGCGCAGGGGGAGGGAGGTATCTCACTTGGAGATGAGCTGTGAGTGCAGGTGGAGGGGGTATCTCACCTAGAGAGCAGCAGTGAGCGCAGGGGGAGGGGGTATCTCACCTAGAGATCAGCAGTGAGCGCAGGGGGAGGGGGTATCTCACCCGGAGATTAGCTATGAGCTCAGGGGGAGGGGGTATCTCACCCGGAGATCAACTGAGAGCTATGAGCAGAGGAGGAGGGGGTTTTCTGACCCAGAGGTGAGCTGTGAGCACATTGGGAGGGGGTATCTCACCCGGAGATCAGCTGTGAGCTATGAGCAGAGGAGGAGGGGGTTTTCTGACCCAGAGGTGAGCTGTGAGCACATTGGGAGGGGGTATCTCACCCGGAGATCAGCTGTGAGCTATGAGCAGAGGAGGAGGGGGTTTTCTGACCCAGAGGTGAGCTGTGAGCACATTGGGAGGGGGTATCTCACCCGGAGATCAGCTGTGAGCTATGAGCACAGGGGGAGGGGGTGAATCACACACAGGTTGTGCTTACAGCAGGGGGCCTTGTGACAGACAATACATTTTGCATGCTGCGAGTAGGGAGCTCTTACGCCAGGAACTGCGCAAACTCGACCAGCTGATCACCCACTACCAGGACGTAATGGAATAACGCCAGGGGGCGCCAGAGAACAGCATTTGAAAAATAAAAGCTTGGTATCTTTTGAATGAAGCATAATTTTGAATCACTATAAATTACAAAACGATTTATTTCCACCTTTTCTGGTTGGTCAATTGTATTCTTTATGGTGGCACAACCGCTTTAAGTTTAAAATTTCACATTTTTCTAAATTTTTAGAAAATCTGGGATATTTTCATGAATAACAACAAAACGTATTAATTTAAAATTTACCAGCTGCAACAGGTACAATTTGTTCCAAAAAGAAGATCAGAATATCAGAATGACTAGCAGAAGCATTTCAAAGTTATTACCAAATAAAGTGACGTTTCAGATATGAAAAATGGGGCTGTCAGAAAGGTTAATACTGATTACCACGAGACAGGGCTAAGAAACATGAAATGGTAATGTGCAGTACATACCTATGCTCAAAAGTGCAGGCATATCATGCCAGTAATAAAAGGAAATACTGATTAGTCAGGGTGATAAAACAATGTATGTAACATGTAGGTGAGTGGTATGTATAAATATCTTTTTTTTTTTCAGTACCCAGCATAAAGTGACTACAAGAAGTAGGATTTTAGTTAATACCTCACTGAACACAAGAACAGTTTCCAAAATACTAACAAGACGGAGTTTCACAGAACATTTTTTTCACCCATAGCATGAAAGTAATGTTAATATTATAACTTTCATTACAAAATCTTCAGTTTTACCCAAATTCAGTGATGCACCCTACACCAAAACTACTACAGCTAGTATTTTGTATGACCTCTATGATTGTTAAGGACAGCACCAAGTCTTCTACACATGGAACGAATAAGTTGGTGACATAAAGTAACATCTATCTCTTTCTATTCCTCCAGAACGACCATTTTAGAACCTGAATGTAGAGCCATTCTAACTTGTCTCTTCAGAATTCCTCGGTATGTCCTGCACTTCTGTGATGCGTGTTGGAGTACTTGTAAGATGTGTGCAGCTTATTCTTGTGATCTTTCTGATATGTGCACATCTACTTGTGTAATTTGTGCACTGTGCTTGTGTGACATCTCTCAAGTCTACGCTGTGCTTGTGTGACATCTCTCAAGTCTGCGCTGTGCTTGTGTGACATCTCTCAAGTCTACGCTGTGCTTGTGTGACATCTCTCAAGTCTGCGCTGTGCTTGTGTGACATCTCTCAAGTCTGCGCTCAGCTTGTGTGACATCTCTCAAGTCTACGCTGTGCTTGTGTGACATCTCTCAAGTCTGCGCTGTGCTTGTGTGACATCTCTCAAGTCTGCGCTGTGCTTGTGTGACATCTCTCAAGTCTGCGCTGTGCTTGTGTGACATCTCTCAAGTCTGCGCTGTGCTTGTGTGACATCTCTCAAGTCTGCGCTCTGCTTGTGTGACATCTCTCAAGTCTACGCTGTGCTTGTGTGACATCTCTCAAGTCTGCGCTGTGCTTGTGTGACATCTCTCAAGTCTGCGCTGTGCTTGTGTGACATCTCTCAAGTCTGCGCTGTGCTTGTGTGACATCTCTCAAGTCTGCGCTGTGCTTGTGTGACATCTCTCAAGTCTGCGCTCTGCTTGTGTGACATCTCTCAAGTCTACGCTGTGCTTGTGTGACATCTCTCAAGTCTGCGCTGTGCTTGTGTGACATCTCTCAAGTCTGTGCTGTGCTTGTTTGACATCTCTCAAGTCTACGCTGTGCTTGTGTGACATCTCTCAAGTCTGTGCTGTGCTTGTGTGACATCTCTCAAGTCTGGGCTGTGCTTGTGTGACATCTCTCAAGTCTGCGCTGTGCTTGTGTGACATCTCTCAAGTCTGCGCTGTGCTTGTGTGACATCTCTCAAGTCTGTGCTGTGCTTGTGTGACATCTCTCAAGTCTGCGCTGTGCTTGTGTGACATCTCTCAAGTCTGCGCTGTGCTTGTGTGACATCTCTCAAGTCTGCGCTGTGCTTGTGTGACATCTCTCAAGTCTGCGCTGTGCTTGTGTGACATCTCTCAAGTCTGCGCTGTGCTTGTGTGATGTGTCTGGTGTGTGATGCACTCATGTTACTTGTATGACAAGTGATTTTTTGATTTGTGCCTAACATGTTTTTATTGCATCAAATAATGTTACTTAAAGTGAATTTCTGTTTTAATTCTTTTACTGTCCTTAGGCTTGCCCTAGAGAAAAACAATAAAATCAGGGATACTCTCAGGGTCAGCAATTCCTCTTCCGCTACTGCCCTGGTCTTTGTTTTCAGGCTGCAGCCGTGATGTCCTGACTAAAACACGTGACTGCTGGAGCTTAAAGGGGTTTTCCCAGAAACAAAAGTTCATTTTAAAAATGGTCTGTGTCTGACCGTGTATGGAAAATACCACAGCTCCTGAGCGGAGGAGGAAGCCAAAGACAATACAGACATTACATCAGGGGATCACAAAGGATTCATTTTGAGAGGTAAAATATTGTTTAAACACAGGCAGTGAAATATTTTACCTCACAAAATGAATCAATCCTATGAGATCCCGTGCTGGAATGTCTGCATTGTCTTTTGCAGCCTTCCCTGCCCAGGAGCTGTGGTATGATCAGACCATGTTCCGCACATGGTCAGACACAGCCAATTTATGAAATTAACTTTTGTTTGTAGGAAAACCCTTTTAATGACTGAGCTCAGCAGTAATGCCAAGGTAGATGGAACAAGCTGCTGACCCTATGATTGGCTACAGTGGTCACATGAGATATTACCACTGCAGCCTGTAAACACGGACAGGCCAGGAGCATAAAGACATCAATAGACTAGGTGAAAATGAGTAACTCTGATTTTATTATTTTTAGACTAGGTGAAAATGAGTAACTCTGATTTTATTATTTTTAGACTAGGTGAAAATGAGTAACTCTGATTTTATTATTTTTAGACTAGGTGAAAATGAGTAACTCTGATTTTATTATTTTTAGACTAGGTGAAAATGAGTAACTCTGATTTTATTATTTTTAGACTAGGTGAAAATGAGTAACTCTGATTTTATTATTTTTAGACTAGGTGAAAATGTGTAACTCTGATTTTATTATTTTTAGACTAGGTGAAAATGAGTAACTCTGATTTTATTATTTTTAGACTAGGTGAAAATGAGTAACTCTGATTTTATTATTTTTAGACTAGGTGAAAATGAGTAACTCTGATTTTATTATTTTTAGACTAGGTGAAAATGAGTAACTCTGATTTTATTATTTTTAGACTAGGTGAAAATGAGTAACTCTGATTTTATTATTTTTAGACCAGGTGAAAGTGAGTAACGCTGATTTTATTATTTTTAGACCAGGTGAAAATGAGTAACTCTGATTTTATTATTTTTAGACTAGGTGAAAATGAGTAACTCTGATTTTATTATTTTTAGACTAGGTGAAAATGAGTAACTCTGATTTTATTATTTTTAGACTAGGTGAAAATGAGTAACTCTGATTTTATTATTTTTAGACTAGGTGAAAATGAGTAACTCTGATTTTATTATTTTTAGACTAGGTGAAAATGAGTAACTCTGATTTTATTATTTTTAGACTAGGTGAAAATGAGTAACTCTGATTTTATTATTTTTAGACTAGGTGAAAATGAGTAACTCTGATTTTATTATTTTTAGACTAGGTGAAAATGAGTAACTCTGATTTTATTATTTTTAGACTAGGTGAAAATGAGTAACTCTGATTTTATTATTTTTAGACTAGGTGAAAATGAGTAACTCTGATTTTATTATTTTTAGACTAGGTGAAAATGTGTAACTCTGATTTTATTATTTTTAGACTAGGTGAAAATGAGTAACTCTGATTTTATTATTTTTAGACTAGGTGAAAATGAGTAACTCTGATTTTATTATTTTTAGACTAGGTGAAAATGAGTAACTCTGATTTTATTATTTTTAGACTAGGTGAAAATGAGTAACTCTGATTTTATTATTTTTAGACTAGGTGAAAATGAGTAACTCTGATTTTATTATTTTTAGACCAGGTGAAAGTGAGTAACGCTGATTTTATTATTTTTAGACCAGGTGAAAATGAGTAACTCTGATTTTACTATTTTTAGACTAGGTGAAAATGAGTAACTCTGATTTTATTATTTTTAGACTAGGTGAAAATGAGTAACTCTGATTTTATTATTTTTAGACTAGGTGAAAATGAGTAACGCTGATTTTATTATTTTTAGACTAGGTGAAAATGAGTAACTCTGATTTTATTATTTTTAGACTAGGTGAAAATGAGTAACTCTGATTTTATTATTTTTAGACTAGGTGAAAATGAGTAACTCTGATTTTATTATTTTTAGACTAGGTGAAAATGAGTAACTCTGATTTTATTATTTTTAGACTAGGTGAAAATGAGTAACTCTGATTTTATTATTTTTAGACTAGGTGAAAATGAGTAACTCTGATTTTATTATTTTTAGACTAGGTGAAAATGAGTAACTCTGATTTTATTATTTTTAGACTAGGTGAAAATGAGTAACTCTGATTTTATTATTTTTAGACTAGGTGAAAATGAGTAACTCTGATTTTATTATTTTTAGACTAGGTGAAAATGAGTAACTCTGATTTTATTATTTTTAGACTAGGTGAAAATGAGTAACTCTGATTTTATTATTTTTAGACTAGGTGAAAATGAGTAACTCTGATTTTATTATTTTTAGACTAGGTGAAAATGAGTAACTCTGATTTTATTATTTTTAGACTAGGTGAAAATGAGTAACTCTGATTTTATTATTTTTAGACTAGGTGAAAATGAGTAACTCTGATTTTATTATTTTTAGACTAGGTGAAAATGAGTAACTCTGATTTATTATTTTTAGACTAGGTGAAAATGAGTAACTGATTTTATTATTTTTAGACTAGGTGAAAATGAGTAACTCTGATTTTATTATTTTTAGACTAGGTGAAAATGAGTAACTCTGATTTTATTATTTTTAGACCAGGTGAAAGTGAGTAACTCTGATTTTATTATTTTTAGACTAGGTGAAAATGAGTAACTCTGATTTTATTATTTTTAGACTAGGTGAAAATGAGTAATTCTGATTTTATTATTTTTAGACTAGGTGAAAATGAGTAACTCTGATTTTATTATTTTTAGACTAGGTGAAAATGAGTAACTCTGATTTTATTATTTTTAGACTAGGTGAAAATGAGTAACTCTGATTTTATTATTTTTAGACTAGATGAAAATGAGTAACTCTGATTTTATTATTTTTAGACTAGGTGAAAATGAGTAACTCTGATTTATTATTTTTAGACTAGGTGAAAATGAGTAACTGATTTTATTATTTTTAGACTAGGTGAAAATGAGTAACTCTGATTTTATTATTTTTAGACTACGTGAATATGAGTAACTCTGATTTTATTATTTTTAGACTAGGTGAAAATGAGTAACTCTGATTTTATTATTTTTAGACTAGGTGAAAATGAGTAACTCTGATTTTATTATTTTTAGACTAGGTGAAAATGAGTAACTCTGATTTTATTATTTTTAGACTAGGTGAAAGTGAGTAACTCTGATTTTATTATTTTTAGACTAGGTGAAAATGAGTAACTCTGATTTTATTATTTTTAGACTAGGTGAAAATCAGTAACTCTGATTTTATTATTTTTAGACTAGGTGAAAATGAGTAACTCTGATTTTATTATTTTTAGACTAGGTGAAAATGAGTAACTCTGATTTTATTATTTTTAGACTAGGTGAAAATGAGTAACTCTGATTTATTATTTTTAGACTAGGTGAAAATGAGTAACTGATTTTATTATTTTTAGACTAGGTGAAAATGAGTAACTCTGATTTTATTATTTTTAGACTACTTGAATATGAGTAACTCTGATTTTATTATTTTTAGACTAGGTGAAAATGAGTAACTCTGATTTTATTATTTTTAGACTAGGTGAGAATGAGTAACTCTGATTTTATTATTTTTAGACTAGGTGAAAATGAGTAACTCTGATTTTATTATTTTTAGACTAGGTGAAAATGAGTAACTCTGATTTTATTATTTTTAGACTAGGTGAGAATGAGTAACTCTGATTTTATTATTTTTAGACTAGGTGAAAATGAGTAACTCTGATTTTATTATTTTTAGACTAGGTGAGAATGAGTAACTCTGATTTTATTATTTTTAGACTAGTTGAAAATGAGTAACTGATTTTATTATTTTTAGACTAGGTGAAAATGAGTAACTCTGATTTTATTATTTTTAGACTAGGTGAGAATGAGTAACTCTGATTTTATTATTTTTAGACTAGGTGAAAATGAGTAACTCTGATTTTATTATTTTTAGACTAGGTGAAAATGAGTAACTCTGATTTTATTATTTTTAGACTAGGTGAAAATGAGTAACTCTGATTTTATTATTTTTAGACTAGGTGAAAATGAGTAAGTCTGATTTTATTATTTTTAGACTAGGTGAAAATGAGTAACTGATTTTATTATTTTTAGACTACGTGAATATGAGTAACTCTGATTTTATTATTTTTTGACTAGGTGAGAATGAGTAACTCTGATTTTATTATTTTTAGACTAGGTGAAAATGAGTAACTCTGATTTTATTATTTTTAGACTAGGTGAAAATGAGTAACTCTGATTTTATTATTTTTTTTCCCTAGCGCAAGCCGATGAGCACAAAAATAATTAAAATGAAAGTCCCCTTTAAGAAGGGGGGGCCATACACAATTCTTGCACAGGGACCCTTTGGTCTCAGTGCCCGCCCCTGCATGAGACGTTATAATAATTCATAAATCATATGGTTTTGATTGGCTGCTCCTAGTAAGAACACAATAAAATAAGCTCTAGTGGGCTGTGTGCCCACTATGCGTTTTTTAAGCGTTTCTGCAGCGGCAATTACGCTTAAAAAACGCTTGGTAGGAGGTCTGCAATGTTCCCCAATGATAATCCACATGTGCTGTGCACATGCTGCGGAAATATCCGCTGCGGATTATTATTACAGAAAAAAGCGCAGCACTACCAACTATTTTGCGTAAGCGCAGCGTTTTTGCCGCCATTGACTTGCATTGAATCGCATAATATCTGCATGACTACATGTACACATGCGGAAATTAAGCAATTCAATGTGCGGATGCAGAAGAGGAGACTCTCATCCAGACCCGGGTACCATAGTACCTGTAAAAAAAAAATTAAAATTAAAAAAAACATTATACTCACCTTCTGATGGCCTGCGGTCTTCTCTCCGGTGTGTCTTGGCTCCCCGGTGGCTCGTCAACGTCAGCGGTCATGTGACCTGTCACCTGACTAAATTACATCATGGAAGGTCCTTTTACACCACCACGGGCCACCAGGGAGACCGGAGAAGGAGACCGTGGGCCATCGGAAGGTGAGTATAATGGATTTTTTTAGAGTTTTTACCATTTTTATTCTTTTTTTTAACTAACTTGGTCACACGGTTGCATGGATTTATATAGTGTGACCAAGTTGTCAAGCACTTTTCCAAGCCAAAATCTTTTAGAAAACGCTTGACAACCCGCATGGGAAATCGCATGTGCTAAACGCGTGACAAACGCTTGTCCCGGGCTGAAAATACGCATGTAAAATCTGCATGAGTTTTTTCTGCCAGGGAGATGCAGAAAAGCTCAGGAAAAATCCGGAGCGTTTCTGCATTGTGGGCACATTGCCTAATAGTGGCAGTGGATCAACATACTTAATTCTCATCAATAGTAAGCAGTATAAATTAATATAACTTTGCTTAATATTTCCACTAATATTCTTAAATTCAGTGTGTTGGTTTAGCCCTGCACTACAGTCACAGTATTTCATGTGAGCCCTTGAGAAAACTAATTGCCGACCCCCGATCCATGCTCTGTTAACCCCTTTACACCTCTTTACAGCATTACTCACTGTTTCCGGCAATGTGATTGCCGGAAACAGAGGAGCACCGATCCTAGGCTGCAGATCAAAGAGCACCGATCCTAGGCTATTGCTAGGACACCCCAGCCCTGGCCCCAGACTGCTATGATCGGTGCGATCGCCGATCACATCGATCGCACCGATCGTAGCGCGACAACAGGACGGACATGGGGCGGTGACCGGCTTGTGACCTGCCTGTCACTGCCCCATGACCCCCTGTAATGTAATCAAAGTCCCCAGACTGCTGTGATTGGAGCGATCGATGATGACATCGATCGCTCCAATCAGAGTTCCTGAATACAGATGACCGGGCTGTCATAGGGAGGTGTTACCTCTCTGTGACCCCCTGTGGTGCGTGCTCTGCTACAGCCATGTCTGATTGGTGCAATCAATGTCACCAATCAGATGGCTAGGGCACAGCATGCACCACAGGGGGTCACAGAGAGGTGACACCTCCCTGTGACCGCCCGGTCACCTGTATTCAGGAACTCTGATTGGAGCAATCATTGATGACATTGATTGCTCCAATCAGATTATCTGACTACCTCCACCTGTCACCACCCCATCATCACCCTGTGACCGCCCTGCAGACCCTCACACTTGGTGAGGATTTCTACAGAGCGGTCACATCTGATGTGTGTGTGCTGAGCCTTGTAGTGCCACAGAATATTCTGTGACACCACAAGACCATCTTCTCTCCTGTTCCAGTCGCTGCTGCTGCTCCTGGATCTTCTGCTCCAGCGTCCTGGGTATCCTGCTCCAGAGCCTGCTGCTGATCCTGCTGCTGATCCTGCAGAGAAGACTTTGGTAAGTCTGTTCTCCCCTCATCCACCCCAATCCCCCCTCCCCCCTCTTTTTACCCCCCCTTACCACCATTCTTTTTTCTGCGTCCTGCAGCGGTCTCCAGCTCCGTTCCGAGTCTCCAGCTCCGCTCCCGGTCACCAGCGCCAGGCTCCGGCACCGGGCTCCCGGTCACCAGCGCCGGGCTCTCGTTCCAGGCTCCCGGTCACCAGCTCCGGTCTCCTGCTCCGGGCTCCGTCTCCTGTTCCGGTCCTGCTGCTGATCCTGTTGACCCCTTGGTAAGTCCATCTCTGATCTCCCCTCATCCACCCCAATCCCCCTCTCCCCACTCCCCCATCTTTTTACCCCCCTTCCCACCCCAATCTCCCTCACCCCAGTGTCCCTGTTAATTCTCTTGGTTCTGTTCTCCAGCTCCAGTACCGGTCTCCTGCTCCGGGCTCCCGGTCTCCTGCTCCGGGCTCCCGGTCTCCTGCTCTGGGCTCCCGGTCACCAGCGCCGGTCTCCTGCTCCGGGCTCCCGGTTTCCTGCTCCGGGCTCCCAGTCTCCTGCGCCGGGCTCCTGGTCACCAGCGCCGGGCTCCCGGTCCAGGCTCCTGATCCTGAAAGAAGAACAGAGAGGACTTTGGTAAGTCATCTCTGATCTCCCCTCAACCACCCCAATTTCCCTCTTCCCACTCCCCACACATCCGTGCGCACATCCAGCAGCCGCCGAGTATTGATCGGTAACATCGTTGCTGTTTGCACCACATACAGAATTTCCTTTTTCCACACACTCTAAACAAAGTATTGACACACACACACTCTAAATAAAGTATGAACACACACGCACCACATACATAAAAAACAATGTCCCGCTCATCCCAAACTCGCTATTCAGCGGAGGAGGCATACGCTATTCTTGCCACCGACACTGACAGCGAGGGCGAGGATCCCACATTTATTTAATTTTCCGACTCGTCTTCCTCTTCTTCCTCCTCTTCCTCCGGTTCTGCTGGACTGCCCCGCCATCGCCGCAGGAGAGACAATGATCCAGCGCTCCCCACTACTGATCCCATATGGACCTCGCCCCCCGAAAATGATGCACCACTGATTACTGATTTTGTGGCGGAATCAGGAATCAAGTTTGACACCACCGGCCTCACAGAAATAGACTTTTTCAAAGTCTTTTTCTCTGAGGATTTTGTAAACCTCATGGTGGGCCAAACTAATTTATACGCTCATCAATTTTTGGAACAAAACCCCTCTTCATCATTTTCTAACTGGTCTCCTGTAGACACAGTAGAAATGATGAAGTTTTGGGGCCTGGTCCTTCTTATGGGGATCCTGAACAAGCCCGAACTTCGGCAATACTGGAGTGTTGACGTTTTGTATAACACTCCAGTGTTCCGAATGGCCATGATCTGGAGACGCTTTCAGGCCATCCACAAGTTCTTGCATTACCAAGATAATGCAAGGTGTCCTGCACGCGATGACCCGAACTTTGATCGTCTTTTCAAAGTTCGGCCGGTCATCGAACACTTCAACAACAAGTTTGCTGAAGTGGACGTGCCCCAAAGGGACATCTGTGTGGATGAGTCCTTAATCTCTTTTAAAAGGCGGCTTGGATTCCGGCAGTACCTGCCCAGTAAGAGGTCCAGGTACGGGATCAAGCTGTATAAACTTTTTCAGAGTACCTCAGGGTACACTCACAAGTTTAGAGTTTATGAAGGGAAGGACTCCCAGATTGAACCCCCTGAATGCCTCCCCGTTCTGGGAGTGAGTGGGAAAATTGTGTAGGACTTGGTGCACCCACTGCTGGATAAAGGTTATCACCTCTTTGTGGATAACTTTTATACAAGTATCCCGCTCTTCAAGTCCCTCTCTGCGCGACGTACTGCAGCCTGCGGTACTGTCCGCAAAAATTAGAAAGGCCTCCCAAAGACGCTAATTGGGCAGCTGCTCAGAAGGGGTGAGAGCAGAGCCCAATGTAGCGACCACCTGCTGATGGTCAAGTACAAGGACAAGAGGGATGTCCTTTTGTTGACCACCATACATGGTGATGGCAGCACCCTCAGCTCTGTAAGAGGTTCCACTACACAGGTCGCCAAACCAGACTGTGTAGTGGGGTACAAGTACATGGGGGGAGTTGATCTTTCAGAAAGGCCAAGGTATGGTATAAGAAGCTGGCCGTGCACATTGTACAGATGGCAATGCACAACGCTTTCCTTCTGTCACAATGTGCAGGCCAGACTTCTACGTCGTACCTTCACTTCCAGGAGACTGTTATCAAGGCCCTGATATTTGGCAGCGGTGACAGAGCAGGCCCTAGTAGTTCCGGAATTGAAGGACTGAGAATTGTACCAGGCCAGCATTTCCCAGGGCAGATCCCTCACAGCGGAAAAAAAGGAAAGTCACAAAAGAGGAGCCGAGTGTGTTATAAAAGTGGAATACGCAAGGACACCATTTATCAATGTGACAACTGCCCTGACAAACCTGGCCTGTGTATGAAAGACTGCTTCAAAAGGTACCATACTTCGATGGACTATTAAATTAATTTCTGACGTATGAGAACCTGACAAACACTACACAACTGACGTAGTGTTCGTCAGGTTGTCATACATCAGTTGTGTAGTGTTCATCAGGTTGTCCTACACAACTGATGTATAACACTACTGTTAGGTGTCGGTCTGGTGCTGGATTCGAAATGGGTCCAGGACCTTCTATGGTCTCCCATTTCAGTCCAGCCAGGGCTGATGCTGCTCAGAATCACCGTCAGCCCCAACGCCTAGCTGGTCCGCGAGCACTGTTTATCTCCCAGGTAGTTGTGCCTAGCAATGTTAAGCATAGGTTGCAGAAGGAGACAGGGCTTGTGGAATCTAAGTCCAGGATTTGCCGAACTGAGCATGTCCGTGACCTGGCGGATCATGATTGGTGGGTTGGCACTCACCTGACCCGGTGACCTGCCACCGACTGATTGGTCCACGGGTAACATCACCAATGGCGCGTGGGTAAGGGCTTAGTCTTTAAAAGGCCCCCCCACAAACATGGCGCAGCGCTCAGATCATTTTGCAAGTGTTGTTTGTGTGGACGAGTGTATTCCACGTGCTCTCTAGCTGCTCTCTCCGTGACCTGCCGATGCCAGAGTTAGCTTGGCTAATTAGCGTAGGTCACTCAGGCAGGCTTAGATTTGCTTAGGCAGGTAGCTACGTCTAGCAGCCTGGCTCAGCCAAAGGAGTCTCCTAATACCTCGAGCAGCCTGCAGACACCCTGTCCACGGCTATCGCCTGTCAGCCACGTGGAGTAGTAACCTTCTGTCAGGTGGCACGCCGGCTGGAGGCACGTGTACCCGTCGCGTAGTCATACACGCATCTAGCGCCAATCCCTACAGCGTAGCGCCTGTATCGAAGACAGGGCTACTGCTTTCCCTCCAGTCGCACGTCTCCCTGCAGGTCTTGGAGATTGTGTGAACCGCTGAAGCCAGCTCCGTGTGCATTAACACGGAGTGGTTCTTCAGTTAAGTAGGTGCTATCCCGGTCACTCTTCTCCCGTGCAGTTAACGGAGATAGAGCGAACCGCTATACCCGTTCATGTGTGCGGTAACACGGAAGGGTTTAACATTTAAGTTGGTTGCGTACCTTTCCACCCGGAAAGTGTTCGGCAGCAGTCCTCCAGGCTGCATCGCGGACCCCGAGGTCGGTTGCGTTCCATTTTAATAAAGTTGTCTGCAACCGCCCTCCTAACAACTACATTATAAAATTCAAAAATCAACTACCACTACCAAAAAGGGGGCACTTGTTGGGCATTTCCACTGTTTAGGCACATCAGGGGTTCTGAGAACGTGACATCACGCCCACAGACCATTCCATCAAAGTCTGCGTTCAAAAGCGTCACTCCTTCCCTTCCGAGCCCTGACATGCGCCCAAACAGTAGTTTTCTCCAACACATGGGGTATCTGCATACTTAGGAGAAATTGCACAACAACTTATGGGGTGCAATTTCTCCTGGTACCCTTGTGAAAATACAAAAATTGGGGTCTAAAATAAAATGTTAGTGAAAAAAAGTTAAATGTCCATTTATTCCTTTCACGTTCAATTAATTGGTGTGAAGCACCTGAAGGGTTAATAAAGTTCTTGAATGTGGTTTTGAGCACTTTGAGGGGTGCAGTTTTTAGAATGGTGTCACTTTTGGGTATTTTATGTCATATAGACCCCTCAAAGTGACTTCAAATGTGATGTGGTCCCTAAAAAAATTGTTTTTGTAAATTTTGTTGTAAAAATGAGAAATCGCTGGTCAACTTTTAACCCTTATAGCTCCCTAACAAAAAAAAAATGTTGGTTCCAAAATTGTGCTGATGTAAAGTAGACATGTGGGAAATGTTATTTATTGCAAAATTTTCAAAATTTTCGCCAAATTTCCATTTTTTTCGCAAATAAACGCAAGTGATATCGAAGAAATTTTACCACAATCATGAAGTACAATATGTCACAAAAAAACAATCTCAGAATCAGGGGGATCCGTTGAAGCGTTCCAGAGTAATTACCTCATAAAGTGACAGTGGTCAGAATTGTAAAAATTGGCCCGGTCATTAACGTGCAAACCACCTTGGGTTGTAAAGGGGTTAAAGGGAATCCGTCAGCAGGTTTTTGCTATGTAATCTGAGGACAGCAGGAGATAGCGGCTGAAACACAGAATTCAGAGATGTGTCACTTGTCAAAGTGCGTGCGGTGTTGCTTAGTAATTGTCAAGGATTTATCAAGAAGAGATTAACATTGCCGGACAACACTAGTCCAGCAACGCCCCCTGCTGTGATAAGCAGCACACCGTCTATGGACTTTGTACATGGAGAGCCTGGTGTGGGTGGGGACAGCTTTCTCAGCTCTGCTTCATTCTAAATCTAAAAGCTCTGATTGGGTCTGAACTGCTGCACCCAGTAATCTAAGTGATACATTGATAGATTCAGCTTCTATTTGTCTACATTACGCTCCTCTCAGATGAGAAGTAAAACCTGCCGACAAATTCCCTTTTAGATTTTATTGCCGGTGTCAAGCTATTATTTATATGTACATTTTATAAAACCTATAAAAAGTTTGGAATCAATAAAATATAAAGTCATAGATTTCATTATACCTTCTGAATGCTCGTAGAGTTGTCCGCTAGGCCCACTTGCACTGCAGATTTAAGAAAAAAAAAGACATTACTACATGCATGTAAGAATTATTAACTACAATAAAAAATGGTTCTTTCCTTAAAGGGAACCTGTCACCTGGAAAAAACACAATCAGACTGCAGATATGGGGATAATCTCCAGATTAACCCTGCTCTGAACTTTATTTCTCCCGGCATCCATTGGATTCAGTCACCGCTCTGTGTATAGTGAGAAGTGGCTGCAAACACTCCCCCTGCACTGACTTACAGCAGCTCAGCAGTAGGGCCGGCTGTCAATCACTGGCGGGGACGAGGTTACAGCCGCCGCTCTCTATACAGAGAACGGTGACTGAACCCACGCCGGCGCCACCCGTGACTGAAACCAGAATGCTAAAAGGAGGAATAAAGATCATTACCTCATGACAGTAGGGGTCTAAGTGCTGGGCAGGTTCAGAACGCTATTAATCTGCAGATTAACCCCATATATGCAGAAAAATAGCTTCTTTCATGTCACAGGTTCCCTTTAAGGAAAGAAAAAGTAATATTACATCAGTTGAGACACTAGAAAGACCTAGGTGTATTCTGACCATAGGAAGAATCACCAAATACCAAGGTTCAGGAAGAACCAAATAGAGGACAATATACAGTAGGTACGGAAAGTATTCAGACCCCTTTAAATTTTTCACTCTTTGTTTCATTGCAGCCATTTGGTAAATTCTAAAAAGTTCATTTTTTTCTCATTAAAGTGCACTCTGCATTCCATCTTGACTGAAAAAAAAAACAAATGTAGAAATTTTTGCAAATTTATTAAACAAGAAAAACTGAAATATCACATGGTCATAACTATTCAGCCCCTTTGCTCGGTATTGAGTAGAAGCACTCTTTTGAGCTAGTACAGTCATGAGTCTTCTTGGGAATGATGCAACAATTTTTTCACACCTGGATTTGGGGATCCTCTGCCATTCTTCCTTTCTCCAGTTCTGTCAGGTTGGATGGTGAACGTTAGTAGACAGCCATTTTCAGGTCTCTCCAGAGATGCTCAATTGGGTTTAGGCCAGAGCTCTGGCTGGACCAGTCAAGAATGGTCACAGAGTTGTTCTGAAGCCACGCCTTTGTCATTATAGCTGTGTGCTTAGGGTCATTGTCTTGTTCGAAGGTGAACCTTCGGCCAAGTCTGAGGTCCAAAGCACTCTGGTAGAGGTATTCATCCAGGATATCTCTGTACTTGGCGACATTCATGTTTCCTTCAATTGCAACCAGTCGTCATGTCCCTGCAGCTGAAAAAGACCCCCATAGCATGATGCTGCCACCACCATGTTTCACTGTTGGGATTGTATTGGGCAGGTGATGAGCAGTGCCTGGTTTTCTCCACACATACCGCTTAGAATTATCACCAAAAAGTTCTATCTTCATCTCATCGGTCCAGAGAATCTTATTTCTCATAGTCTGGAGTCCTTGATGTGTTTTTCAGCAAACTTTATGCAGGCTTTCATATTTCTTGCACTGAGGAGAGGCTTCCATCGGGCCATTCTGCCATAAAGGCCCAACTGGTGGAGGGCTACAGTGATAGTTGACTTTGTGGAACTTTCTCCCATCTCCCTACTGCATCTCTGGAGCTCAGCCACAGTGATCTTGGGGTTCTTCTTTACCTTTCTCACCAAGGCTCTTCTCCCATGATTGCTCTGTTTGGCTGGACGGCCAGGTCTAGGAAGACTTCTGGTGGTCCCAAACTTCTTCCATTTAAAGATTATGGAGGCCACTTTGCTTTTAGGAACCTTGGGTAATGCAGAAATTCATTTGCAACCTTAGCCAGATCTGTGTCTTGCCACAATTCTGTCTCTGAGCTCCTTGGGCAGTTCCTTTGAGCTCATGATTCTCATTTGGTCTGACATGCACTGTGAGCTGTGAGGTCTTATACAGACAGGTGTGTGCCTTTTCAAATCAAGTCCTATCAGTTTAATTAAACGCAGTTGGACTCCAATGAAGGAGTAGAACCATCTCAAGGAGGATCACAAGGAAATGGACAGCATGTGACTTAAATATGAGTGTCTGAGCAAAAGGTCTGAATACTTATGACCATATGATATTTCAGATATTATTTTTTAATAAATTTGCAAAAATGTCTACATTTCTGTTTTTTTTTCAGTCAAGATGGGGTGCAGAGTGTACTTTAATGAGAAAAAAAATGAACATTTTAGAATTTACCAAATGGCTACAATGAAAAAAAGAGTGACAAATTTAAAGGGGTCTGAATACTTTCCGTACCAGCATCTGTTTGCACTTAGCAGTGAGAGATGTCACCAGTAGCAGAAGAGGAAGGATTGTGAAATCTGGAGACAGATCCACTTTAACCATTCACATACACATACATGAAACCATACATAGCCTCCGGTCCCGGGTCTCATATCGGCAAATCCCCATAGCGCAAAGTGCCTGTGCTAGGGGGATTCATGAGTCTGCAGTCACACAGTGTGACTGCAGACTTATCCATTTTGACCGGACAACCCCTTCAAGATTTAGAACTTCAGGATATATGAGAAAAGAGGACAGCTTCTTGAGTAATAAATTACAAAGAGAAGAAAAAGTAACAGCACTGAAGAGGTTCACTATAAAGGGATGCTCATGTACAGTACCAATAAAAAGTTTGAACACAACAGTTGATGAAATAGTTTACCTTCATTTTATTGGAATGGGCTCATAGGTCGCTTCACGGGTCACTCCCGGTCATGTCTCATTAAAATGGGGGACCCCCCAAAAAAATGACGTGGGGTCCCCCCTTTTTTAATAGCTAGCAAAGGCTAGGCAGACAGCTGGGGGCTGATATTAATAGCTCAGGAAGGGTGCCATGAATATTGGCCCCCTCCCAGGCTAGAAACACCAGCCGTCAGCCGCCTCAGAAATGGCGCATAAATAGAATGCGCCAATTCTGGCACTTAGCCTCGCTCTTCCCACTGCCCTGTAGCGGTGGCAGTGGGGTAATAGGGCTGGGGTTGATGTCAGCTTATAATGCCAGCTGACATCAAGCCCAGGTTAGTAATGGAGCATAGTCAAAGTTAAAAAAAAAACATAAACACCCAGAATAAAGTCCTTTAATTGAAATAAAGACACAATTCTTTATTGTTCTAAATTAAACCATACTTACCATCACGCCCATTCCGACTGAAGCCAACGATCTCCTGCAATAAAAGTAAAATAATAAAGCAACATCATCCTTACCTTTCCATGGTTCCCACGACAGCTTCAGCTCTGCTACATTCACATGACAGGCTGGATCGCTGCAGAAAGCTGCCATCCAGCTTGCCATGCAGCAGACACTGAGAAGCGCAGGCATGCTTGCGCTCCTCAGTGTCTGGCTGTGACGGCATCCAGATGAGCCGAGTTCATGTTCAATGAACTCAGCTCATCTCATGCACGTCACTGACAGCGTGGGAGAATTCTCCTGCTGACGCGCTGAGTGCAGGAGAATTTTCCCACGCTATCAGTGACGTGCATGAGATGAGCTGAGTTCATTGGACATGAGCTCACCTCATGCACGTCACTGACAGCGTGGGAAAATTCTACTGTACTCAGCGCTTCAGAGTGAGAAATTTCCCACGCTGTCAGTGACGTGCATGTCCAATGAACTCAGCTCACCTCATGCAGCGTGGGAGAATTCTCACGCTGAAGCGCTGAGTGCAGGAGAATTTTCCCACGCTGTCAGTGACGTGCATGAGGTGAGCTGAGTTCATTGGACATGACCTCGGCTCATCTTTGTGCCGTTACAGCCAGACACTGAGGAGCGCAAGCATGCCTGCGCTTCTCAGTGTCTGCGTCATGGCAAGCTGGATGGCAGCTTTCGGCTGCGATCCAGCCTGTCATGTGAATGTAGCAGAGCTGAAGCTGTCCTGGGAACCATGGAAAGGTAAGGATGATGTTGCTTTATTATTTTACTTTTATTGCAGGAGATCGTTGGCTTCAGCTGGAATGGGCGTGATGGTAAGTATGGTTTAATTTAGAACAATAAAGAATTGTGTGTTTATTTCAATTAAAGGACTTTATTCTGGGTGTTGTGTTTTTTGAAATACTTTACTAGAAATTCATGGCGGTCATGTCTAATATTGGCGTGGCCCCATGAATTTCGGGCTTAGGGCCAGCTGATAATACCAAGCTGGCCCTAACCCCTTTATTACCCAGTGAGCCACCGCACCAGGGCCCTGGATGAGTTGGGTACAGCGCCAGAAGATGACGCTTCTATGAACGCGCCATTTTCCGGGGTGGCTGCGGACTGCAATTTGCAGCGGGGGTGGGGGGGGGGGGGGGCAGAAAGCTTGGGCCTCCCTGCACTGCAGATTCCAGCCCCCAGCTGCCTAGTTGTACCTGGCTGGACACAAAAATAGCGCGAAGCCCCACGTATTTTTTTTTTAATTATTTCATGAAATTCATGAAACAATTAAGAAAAAAAGGGCTTCCCTATATTGTTGTGTCCGGCCAGGTAAAAATAGGCAGCTGGTGGTTGGGGGCTGCCCCTTCCTGCCTGCTGTACCTGGCTGGACACAAATATAGTGCGAAGCCCCATGTCAATTTTTAAAAAATTATTTCAGGAAATTCACGAAATAATTTTAAAAAAAAATTGACGTGGGGCTTCGCACTATATTTGTGTTCAGCCAGGTACAACTAGGCAGCTGGGGGCTGGTATCCGCAGAGCAGGGAGGCCCAAGCTTTCTGCCCCCCCCCCCCCCCCGCAGCAAATTGTAGTTCACAGTCACCCCGGAAAATGGCACGTTCATAGAAGCGCCATCTTCTGGCGCTGTACCCAACTCATCCAGGGCCCTGGTGCGGTGGCTCACTGGGTAATAAAGGGTTTAGGGCCAGCTTGGCATTATCAGCTGGCCCTAAGCCCGAAATTCATGGGGTCACGCCATTATTAGACATGACCGCCATGAATTTCTAGTAAAGTATTTAAAAAAAACACAACACTCAGAAAAAAGTCCTTTAATTGAAATAAACACACAATTCTTTATTGTTCTACATTAAGCCATACTTACCATCACGCCCATTCCAGCTGAAGTCAATGATCTCCTGCAATAAAAGAAAAATAATAAAGCAACATCATCCTTACCTTTCCATGGTTCCCACGACAGCTTCAGCTCTGCTACATCGAGATGACAGGCTGGACCGCAGCAGAAAGCTGCCATCCAGCCTGTCATCCCGCAGACACTGAGAAGAGTACGCATGCTTGCGCTCTGCAGTGTCTGGCTGTGACGGCATCCAGATGAGCCGAGGTTATGTCCAATGAACTCAGCTCACCTCATGCACGTCACTGACAGCGTGGGAAAATTCTGCTGCGCTAAGCGCTTCAGCGTGAGAATTCTCTCAAGCTCGCCGCATGCGCAGGAGAATTCTCCCACGCTGTCAGTGACGTGCATGAGGTGAGCTGAGTTCATTGTCGGCTCATCTGGATGCCGTCACAGCCAGAAACTGAGGAGCGCAAGCATACCTGCGCTTCTCAGTGTCTGCGGGATGACAGGCTAGATGGCAGCTTTCTGCTGCGGTCCAGCCCGTCATCTCGATGTAGCAGAGCTGGAGCTATCCTGGGAACCATGGAAAAGTAAGGATGATGTTGCTTTATTATTTTTCTTTTATTGCAGGAGATCGTTGGCTTCAGCTGGAATGGGCGTGATGGTAAGTATGGTTTAATTTAGAACAATAAAGAATTGTGTGTTTATTTCAATTAAAGGACTTTATTCTGGGTGTTTATGTTTTTTTTTTAACTTTGACTATGCTCCATTACTAACCTGGGCTTGATGTCAGCTGGCATTATAAGCTGACATCAACCCCAGCCCTATTACCCCACTGCCACCGCTACAGGGCAGTGGGAAGAGCGAGGCTATGTGCCAGAATTGGCGCATCCTATGGATGCGACATTTCTGGGGGCGGCTGACGGCTGGTGTTTCTAGCCTGGGAGGGTGCCAATATTCATGGCACCCTTCCTGGGCTATTAATATCAGCCCCCAGCTGTCTGCCTAGCCTTTGCTAGTTATTAACATAGGGGGGACCCCACGTCATTTTTTTGGGGAGGTCCCCCATTTTTATAGCTAGAAAAGGCTAGGTATTCAGCTGGGGGCTGATATTAGTAGCCTGGGAAGCTCCGTGGGTATTACCCCCTTCCCAGACTTCAAACATCTGCCCCAGCCATGTGCTTAACCTCCGCTAGAGCCTAAAATTACGGGGAACCCCACGCCAATTTTTTTTTTAATAAATCCTTTATTTTAACACTAAATGACAAGTACAGTAACCAACACTATCACTGTACTTAGAAACATGTCAGTCACATACATAATATCTATCTAATCTATGTGTGATGGTCTATCTTTCTGTTCTAAATTGTCGGGTACCGCTGCTGAATTGCCGGCCAGCTTTTTTAAAGAGACAGTGCATGAAAACACTATTTTTTTAAATAAATCCTTTACACTAAATCACAAGTACAGTAAGCAACACTGTCACTGTACTTATTATATATGTGACTGACATGTTTCTATCTATCTAATCTATGTGTGAAGCTCTATTCTTTCTGTTCTAAATTGTCGGGTACCGGTGTATGCCGCTGCTGAATTGCCGGCTTTTCATGTTTCACTGTGAGCACTGTTCCCATCGATTTGGGCAACCACCTCCCCCAATACATTCTACATTATTGTTAGTTGTTTTCCTTCATGTAGAATTAACCTACAAGGAAAGAAAGGGTTTATTTTCATTCCGATATTTGTGTCCCATTGACTTGCATTGGTTTCCGGTATCGGAATCGGCGATATCCGATACTTTTTGAGTATCGGCCCGATCCAATCCGATCCGATATTTCCTGATATCGGAAGGTATCACTCAACACTACTCATGAGCGATGACATTACTAAGTTACTGACGTTATCGGTTGTGAGACATAACCGGGAGTGACCTATGAAGCATGGTTCTCAAAACGACGCTCCATAGCATGCTGTACAGAATCGTTAGATGTCGTGGGAACCCCAATGGGTCACGTCGCAGGTGCAGAGATTGTAATTTAAAAATAAATTGGCGAATGAGCGAGAGTTTCTTCCTTTTATTTATTTAACTTTCCTTTTATGTCTTTCAGGTTCCCATTTTTGGACTTCTTCTGATTGGCTGGATTACGTTGGATCTTCATGGTTTTTTTTTTGCTTTTTAATAAATAGGTGAACGAGGTGTGGGGGAGTGTTCTTTAAAATAAACTATGTTTTCCTGTGTGTGTGTGTGTTTTTGTTTTTTTTTATTACTGGGTTAGTAATGGGGATGTCTGATACACACCACTCCATTACTAACCCTTGGTTTTGATGCCAGCTGACATTACAAGGCTTAAAATGATGAATCCCGTCACTCACGTGGTTGATTAAAAGTTCTTTTTAATGGAGGTCCACATACAAAACATTTCAGCCCATCCCAGACTTTTGTCAATCATTACATTACAAAGCTGACATCAACCTGATAAAACTACTACCCCAATTGCCACTGCACCAACGCAATCAGGAAAAGCCAGCAAAGAGCCTGAGTTGGCGCATCTCATTGATGCGCCAATTCTGGGGTAACTGCAGGCTTTTATTTTTAGGCTGGGAAAGGGCCAATATCTATGGACCTTCCTATCTTGTTAATACAAGAGCACACCTCTGTTCTTTACAAAGGCTGGTTATAAAAAGAAGGGGGGAACCCACATCATTTTTTTTTATTTATTTATGATATGCATGTGTCTTTGGGTGCATTTGCGCTGTGAAAACACACGTTACAAAGTGTGTTCTTTTTTTACTGCAGTGCTGTGGGAAAGTTCTCACCGCACATGCGTTAATGTTAGTGAGGTGAACAGAGTTCATTGGATAAGGACTCCGATGACCTTTCTGCCAGCACACTGAGGTGCGCAAGCTTGCACAGCTAATTGTCTCTGCAGGATGGCAGACTGTATAGTCGTATCTTGCGACAATACAGCCTGCCATCTTGATGTAGCAGACCTAGACCTGTCGTGCAACAAATGGATGATTTTATTCACGTCAGGGACAGGTGAGGATGATGATGCTTTGTTATTTTATTTCAATTGACATCGGCTTCAATGGAATGGGTGTTATGTTATTAGTTAAATTTAGATTTATTAAAGGAGTCTGTGTGTTTCTTTCAAATAAATTAACTGATTCTGGGTATTTAAAAATTGAACGGCACTCGCAAGGTCCGAGAGCCGTGTGATTTTTTTTTCTCGCACCCATTGACTTGCGATTTTTTTTCTAAGTCCGATTTCAGCTGTGAAAAAAATCACAGATGAGCGGTAACTCATAGATTAATATTGGTCAAAGTAGAATCCAATTTTTTATCGGATTGCACTCGTTCGTTTTCCTTGAAAATGAATGTGAGATAAAACATTTCCCTGCCTGGTTTTAAAAAATGTTTTACCTCAAAGAAAGAATTTTTTGTGATCCAGTCCTGTAATGTCTGTATATTCTTTTGCGTCTCCCCCTTCCCAGGAGCTGTGGAATTATCTGTCCATGTCCCTGTACCGTCAGACAAAGCCATTACACACTACACAGCAGGGGCCCATTTATAAGATTATCTCAGCACAGGAACATTTTATTTAAACACATCTAATTGTGGAATTTATTATTATCAAGATCTATTGATTAAAATGAACTTTGCAGGTAAACCCCTTTAAGTTTTACTTTGGCTGTGTTCACACATGTTGTGTTTTTCAGCTTCAGAAAACTGCATCAAAACACAATCTCTGGCAGGAAATCAGCTGCGTCAAAAACGTTTTGCTGCGTTTTTTGATGCATTTTTTGTGAGTTTTTTCAGCGATTTTTTTCATTGTCCTGTCTCTATTTATGCATGTACATAAAGTTCTGTTAAAAAAAAAAACTCATTCTATTTCACCATCAAAAACGCTGCTGCAAATTTTGGTGCATTTTTTCAGCATTTTTTTCACCATTGTATAAGGATGTGATTTTCCTCCAAAATATCAGTAATTAATGGGGGCACTCTCCTACACCTCTACTGAGGTCTGATATTAACTATTAACATCAAACTTGACTATTAATAATTAATTTCCACTAACGTTATCTGTGCCTTATACTATATACCAACTGAGACAAAACCGTGTGCTAATAAAAGGTATTTATTACACAAAAGTCTACAGTTAATATACTACTAGGTATCACACTAACACAGTACACAAAACGGATTCACAATTTCCAATTACCTAATATATTTTCCACCCACGTTTGCTAATCACTCATGCAATATCGGCCCACCCAACTATACCAACTTTGCCTATATATATCTATCAATATCTAGGAGGGTTAGTACAGGGTATGTAGGGCTAGTAAGTAAAGAAGTTACAGGGGAAGAGAGATACTCAGCCATGTGTTGTTATGTCCATCCTCAAGAGTCTAAGGGGCCTTAGCACATGTGCATTCTGGGTTTTTAAGTCCAGCCAGTGTCCAGCTTCATGTCACAGGAAATGATGTATTATTCCCTGCCCACTGGCTAAGATCTTTGTTCATGTCCAACCATACTCGCAAAACCTGATTTAGCACATGGCTGGACATTCTATTGAAACCTCCTCCAGCAGCAAACAGACTGAAACACATGGGGAGATGTGGGGCCAATATATACATGTATACTTATCTGCAAGCATGGCTAGCATGCAGATACGTATATACATGTACAACCTGAGACACTTCCCTTTACAACTACCCATTATTTCCCATGGGTGAAAAAACACTGACAAAAATGCTGAAAGTGACATGCTCTATTTTCCAAAAACCCAACCAAGGCACAAAATACACAACAACAAAAAAGCATGATGTGTGAACAGAGAATTCTGGTTTCTCATAGACTTTGCTGGTACTGCAAAACACAGCTGAAAATTTGCATAAAAATCTGCAGCAAAAAATGCTAAAAAAACACAACATGTGTGAACATAGCTTTTAAGTGAAGTTTAACTTATACTTATTATATGTTGTCAAAATTACTCACAAAACGTCGCTTTCAAAAGCCACAAAAGACGACGGAGGGGTTTCCTCATTTCTTGTGAATTTCTTTCTGTAGAAACATACAAATCAAGGTCTGTGTTAAGAGTCAAAGTGAAAAGAAAAATACTATTTTAAATGATAAAACCATCAAGGTAGAGGGAGTTGTACTTGCAAATGTGGAGTGAAGAAATGTTCATTGTTCTCATGGGTCTTAATTCACCAACAACTACTTGGATATTGCATTTTACCTAACCAGGTGGGTGTCAAAAAGGGCAGATAGACACCTACACCATCACAAGACCCTACAATTACCATGTGAGGCAGCACCCACCACTTCCTCACTGATACCTCAGATGCCTCTCCTAGATAAGAGCAGTCTATGCGGTATGCAATGTATCGTCCTTCAGGGAGCGCTTCTTCCCAGACCATTTCAAGGTCTCCAGCATATCCAACTCCTTTTGAGTACCAGCCTACTGCTCCAATCATGCATTCCCCGTCACCTCTTTTGCCATACTTACGGATGCAAAGTCTGCTTCCAATATCACGGGCTGGAGTGACTTGTAAGTTTCGTAATTGTGAGATCACAGATGTCTATGCAAGCACCGTGTAACGCATGTTACACAAGTCTTGAATGGTGGCTCAAAAAAAGATGAAGAAGCATCAACTTCAATATCATCATAAGAAGCGTCGACACAAGTTTGCAAAAAGGTATGAAAAGTGAACTGTAGAAGATAGGAAACGGGTGGTTTGCAGCTATGGGACAAAAGTCAATAGACTAGGCTATGATGGGTGAAAATGGGTCTGGAAGAAACAAAGGAAAATGGGGCTAAAGGATGGAGAAATTGAAGGAACTGTCAAGTTCGGTGAAGGAAGTCTGATGATATGGGGTTGTTTCACAGCTAAAGGCGTTGGATACTTTACCAGAATCGATGGTGGTCTCAATGCTGAGCTATATGTGAGTATCCTACAAGACTAATTACTTTGTACACTCGAGTACCATCGGTATGAAAAGGACAACATAGTGTTCCAGCAGGACAACGACCCAAAGCATATGTTGAGATTGGCAAATAAATGGTTCAATGACAATGAAGTCGAAGTGCTGGATTGGCCCCCACAGACCTCAGACCTTAATCCAATTTAACACTTGTGGGTAGAATGGAATAAAAAACTATATACATATCCAAGCGAGTCGAAGAGCATGCACCAACTGGGAACATGTAAAAGAGACCCGGAATTAGATGTCGGTCAAGACATGTTTGAATCTGATCGAGAGCATGCCCAGAAGGATTCAGGCAGTGTTGAAAGCCAAAGGTGGATTTACAAAATACTAATAAAATAATAAAAAATTGTACTTAGATTTTTAGGAGCAAAACAGTAACAGTGCAGTGACATGACAAGAATCTGCATAATTAATCATATGCCAAATAGTTGCAACTCAAGTTTATATATGAGATAGACAAGATGATTGTCTATAAAATGAGGGTAGTCTCACAATAAAATAAGTAGTGGATGGTGAGATATGGAGCCTGAAAGTCAAAAGTTCAAAAGATTGATACTCTTTTGCTCTTCACTGTATTCATGTGCAGTTGGTGGTTCTGGCGATGTATTCAATTAATAATGATGGTCCCAGTGCTATATTCAATTACCGATTATGGTTCTAATAATGAATTAGTGTATTAATGGTTGTTTTGGTGCTGTATCTAAGTACTAATGAGGATGCTGGTGCCATTCATGTACTGATGGAATGTTCTGGTGATGTATTCATTTAATGATCATGGATCTGGTGCGGTCTTCCCTCATTAAACACAAATTAAACAATTAAAGAAAATTTGGTATGTCCACATCCTTAAAAGTCTGATCTATCAAAATATAAAAAGAACTAACATATGCAGTAAAGAGAAAAAAAAATAGAAGAACTACTTTTTTTTGTCACCACACCTCTTACAGCAAAAAGCCATCCAAATGTATGCACCCTGAATTGATAGCAATAAATATTTCAACTTACTGTGCAAAAAACAGCCCTCACATAGCTTCATAGATATATTTTTATTGTTCTAACAGGTCCTTAAAAAAGCATCACAAGCTAAATGTTGTTTTTTTTAACAAAAATAAGAATCTCTGAACGTTTAGGATTACTGTAATCACAAAGACCTGGAGAATCATGTTCACACGTCACTTTTACCACATAATGAATATCTTAAAAGCAAAACCTAAAAAACAATGATGGGATTGTGTTTATTCACTGCAGGTATACCATGAACTGCTGGGAGGGGTGCCACTTGAATTTTCGCCTTGGGCACCAAAAAAAAAAGCTAGAATCAGGCCTGTCCCCACAGACGTTAGGAAGCTAACCGATTCAAGCCAAAATCACCGGGTTTAGCCAACTTCTATCTCATGAGTCTGAGGGCATTTAGAATTAAATAACTCTTTGATCGCTGGGCATCAAAACAGCTCAGACCCCAAGTGATAAAGTCACAATATGATGCTGTTTTTCAGTTACAGTATGGTGGTTCTAAAATCATGTTATAAAAGTATAATTTAGTAACTATATGGCAGTATTAGTTACGGTATTAACCACACATGGTATAGAGAGATTCAGTAATGCTATGGTGGTATGTGGTGGTACTGTTCAATCACTATAGTTGAGGATTTCTGTCCTTTAACCCTTTCACGACCTTGGGATTTTCCGTTTTTCGCTCCCCTTTTTCCCAGAGGCATAACTTTTTTATTTTTTAATATGTCCCTGTGATGGTTTATTTTTTCTGGGACGAATTGTAATTTTGAACGACATCATTGGTTTTACAATGTCGTGTACTGGAGAAAAAGGAAAAAATTCAAAAGTGCGTCAAAATTGCAAAAAAAGTATAATTCTACACTTGTCTCTTGGTTGTTGTTTTTTTTTACCATGTTCACTAAATGCTAAAACTGACCTGCAATTATGATTCTCCAGGTCATTATGAGTTTGCAGATACCAAACATGAATAGGTTATTTTTTTTAAAGTGGTGAAATAAATTCTAAAGTTTGTAAAAAAAATTATAATGGCGCCATATTCCGAGACCCGTAGCGTCTCCCTTTTTCAGGATCTGGGGCTGGGTGAGGGCTTAATTTTCGCACGCTGAGCTGAAGGTTTTATTGATAATATTTTTAGGTAGATATAATGTTTTAATTGCTTGTCATTACGTTTTATTGCGATGTTGCAGCGACCAAAATAACTTAATTCTGGTGTTTTGTTTTTTTTTCTCGTTACACAGTTTACCATTTGGATTAATTCTTTTTATATCTTGATAGATCGGGCGATTCAGAATGCAGCAATATATGTATATTTTAGTTTTATTATTCATTTTTTTTGAATGGGGCAAAAGGGGGGTGATTTGAACGTTTATATTTTTAAAAAAAAACAAACATTTTTTTTTTACTTTTTTCTGGCCTTAATAGTTTCCTTAGAAGAATTGAAGGTGCTTTCATCCGATCACTTGTGCTACACATGGTTAAAATGATCATCTGCTATGAGCGATGGCCAACGGGTAACGCTCATGGCAAATCGGCACATGATCCTGCTAAAAAACAGATTGCAGTAAAAAAGAAAACAATTTAAGACATTCCCGTCCTTATTTGAATGAACTATTTTTGCATTGTATCTTTTCATTTTTTATCGCCCCTAACAAATCCAAAAACAGGTATAACTACCAGACATGTGAACATAGCCTTACAATACAATGTAACGAATGATAGTCGTATTTAGTGCTTACGTTGGCTGCACCTCCTCCTCACTGTCGTCCTCAATAATTGGACGCTTTCTGCCTCTTATTCTGGACGTCCTTCCTAAAATATATAACAAAACTGATTATGATTCTCATTCACCTCCAGATTTACACATCATCAGAGAAGCAGTCTCCACCTCTCACCATGGAAGAAGCAGAACCTATTACACACTGTAGGGATAAAATTATTGGGACACATACACATTATTCCTGGAGGAAATTTTATGACATTCCTTTTTAAATCCAGGGTCATTAACATGGAGTTGATCTCCCTTTGCAGCTAATAAAGCTTCCACTCTAAAAAAAAAAATTGGGGATATTTCTGTGCAATTTGTTGTCCATTCTTCCAGAAGAGCAGTTATCAGGTCAGACACTGATGTTGGACAAGGGGACCTGGCTTGTAATCTCTGGTTAATCCAAAAGGTATCTATCTGATGGAGTTGAGGTTAGGTCTCTTGAAGGGTCAGTCATGTTCTTCCACACCAAACTCACCCAGCCATGTCTTATTTGAACTTTCATGAACTGACTTGTGACAACATATGACAGCAAGATGCTGAATTCAGGGAGCTCTTTAGAACGAGCCATTTTATCACAACTGTTCGCACAGGCAGACTACATGCTTAGATGCTGGATTTTATACCCATGGCAATGAACCAAAAGAGAAAACCTTAATTCAATGATTAAGAGGTGACTTTTCATACTTGTTCACACAGTGTGTAAAGCTTCCTTCACATGTACATGTTTTCAGCACGTGTGGCATTCGCTTTCACATGCATTGAAGACACGTATGCACACATACCTATCATAATCTATGGAGATCTTTGCATGAGACCCGTCCGCATGGATTACAAGGGCCAATACACATTTCTGGCTCCGTGTGAAACATCCTTGTGACAACCGTGTGCTGTACATGTTTAACACTGCAAAGTATAGGAGAAGCTTTGGAATTGATATTTAAGTCATGGTGGAAAAAAAATGAATTGCACACGGATGGAACACTGATGGCACACGGATGACACACTGATCCAAAATACTTATGACACCGGTACCATTTTTCCAGTACCGGTATTATATGGACATGTGAAGGGTGGTTTAGTCAAAGGAATCTGTTAAACATGTCGTCGGTCGGGTAACAAACCCTGAGCTGGAGGTTTTCAGGAGGCAGACACAGAGCTTTTCCCCAGGATATTGTAACTTACTTTTTCCTCTCCTTGTAACAAGAACCATAACCTTTCTAATATTTCGACATAGCCGCAAGAGGGCTTGTTTTTTTGCAGAACACAACTTATTCTATGAAATAAGTGGAAACGGTGAGGAAAAAAACTGTAATTCCACATTTTCTTTTTCAAGGTTTTGTACTAGCGCCGCTTACTTTGTGGTAATCAGGTGGTGATCTGTTACCTTTGCTCTATGGGTCAGTATGGTTACGGGATCCCAAATCTATATATTTCTATTCATGATTTACTAATTAAAAATAAAATAAAAACATTTACAAAAACAATTTGGCTTTTGTCACCATATTCTGAGAGCCATATATATATTTTTTTAAAGTGGTCATCCGGCAGTCAAGGTAACCCTTCGTCAATGTGCATTCATACTGCACGGTGGCCCCATGTTCATTAGAACTGATGGCCATTATGTTAAAGTCTGTTACATGTCACCATCACACTTGACAGCGGTATTAACCCCATAACGCCCAATGACGGACACTGCACGGCATGAGCAGGTGTAAGTTAATGCTCCTTGCCGTGCAGTGTCCGTTATGGCTTTAAACTGTCACAGCGTGTAAACACGCAGTGACAGATAAGTGCGGACAGCTATCTGTGACAGCTGAGCAGCACAAGATGGGGTGCAGGGAGCCATATGGTCGGTCCGCACACCTAGATCGCTGCGATCGGTCAGTCAATCTGACTGACCGATCTCAGCATGATCGTGCAGAAGATGCTGAAATATCAGCGTCTCCAGCCCGATCAGTGCCGGAGTTCAGCACCACCAGTGGCTGAGCTCCGGCACTAAACAGCTAGTAGCCGTGTCAGCACCACCCCTGGCTGTTAACCCCCTGACAGATCGGTGGCCCTGCGATGTCGTGGGGCCCAATCATTGCCATGGTGACCAGGGGTCGTCATGACGACCCCCGGGTCACCAAGCTACGGAAAGCTGCTGAAACCATGCTCACAGCATGGGCTCAGGAGCTTTCACTAAAGGTATAATGAATGCACTGCAATCTAGTACATTGCAATACATTATACCTGTGATCAAAGAGAAACAAGTGAAAGTCCCATAAAGGGACTAAGTAAAAAGTAAAGAATAAATGGCAAAAAATGTGTAAAAATATGTAAAAAAATTAAATTAATAATAATAATTTAAAAAAAATATTCACTAATAAATACACATTTTTATGTAAAAAATAAATAAATAAATAAAATAAAAAAAAGTACACATATTTGGTATTGCCGAGTCTGGAACAACCCGACCTATAAAAGTGTCACACTAGTTAACCCCTTCAGTGAACGCCGCACAAAAAAAACTTAAAAAAACGAGGCTAACGATGCTTTATCACCATGCCACTGGGAAAAAAAGGGGAATGAAACACGATAAAAAAAACAAATATAAATAAAATTAGTACCGCTGAAAACGTCATCTTGTCCCACAAGAAACAAGCCGCCATACAGCCCCATCATTGATAAAGATGTTGAACAATACAGGTCCCAGGACAGAGCCCTGTGGTACCCCACTTCAGACATTCATCCAGCTGGATGTGAAGCCATTTACAACCACCCGTTGAGTCCGATCACTAAGCCAGTTATGAATCCACCTAACAGTTGCCTTGTCCTTTCAATACTTGGTCATTTTTTCAATAAGGATGGTGTGAGATACTTTGTCAAATACTTTGCTGAAGTCAAGATATACTATATCTATGGCATTTCTGTTAGGTGTCAGGTGTTTGCTGGATTTGAAATGGGTTCAGAACCATCAGTGGATTCTGTAGTCTCCCATTCCAGTCCAGCCAGGGCTGATGCTGCTCAGCATCATCATCACTCCCAACGCCTAGCTGGTGCACGAGATGTAAAGGTTGTCTCTTTGGTCTTTGTTCCTAGCAACATGAAGGATAGGTTGCGGAGGGAAACAGGGCTGCTAAAGCTTAAGTCCAGGATTCTCTGCACTGAACATGCCCGTGACATGGTGGACCGTGATTGGTGGTTTGGGAGTCAGCTGATCCGGTGACCTGGCGCCGCCTGATTGGTTGCGGGTGACGTCACCAATAGTGTGACGGTGGGCAGGGCTTAATCTTTAAATAGCCCCCTCACAAACATGGCGGCGCGCTCTGATCATTGACCTGTGATGGTGTTGTGTGGACGCTTGGTCTTTTGGGCTCCACGTGTGCTTTAGTTTCTGGCAGGCAGGTTTAGTGGAAATAGGCAGGCTTAGATGAAATAGGCAGGCTTAGATGAAATAGGCAGGTAGCTTCATCTGACAGTCTGGCTCCGACAAAGGGGTCGCCATACACCCCGAGCAGTCTGCAGACACCCTATTCCCGGCACCGCCTGTAAGCCACGTGGAGAGATACTGCTCAGTCCGGTAGCACGCCGGCTGGGAGCACGTATTCGCCGACGGGAGTCACACACGCATCCTAGCGTCTGCTGTGTAGTACCTGTGCAGTTAACAGGGCTACAGATATATTATTTATCGCACATCTCTCGTGCTGTTAACGGAGATAGTGCGAATCCCTAATCCTGTTCCGGTGTGCAGTAACACGGAAGGGATTGTTATTTAAATTGGTTGTTTTACCTTCTCACCCGGAAGGTGTTTGGCCGCAGTCCACCAGGCTGCATCGCGGACCCCGTGTAAGGTTGCTTTCCATTATTTAATAAAAGTTGTTTGCAACCGTCCCCTTAACAATTTCCCTGATCCACCCAGTCAGTGATTCTGTCATAGAAGGAAATTAAGTTAGTCTGACATGATTTGTTAGTTACAAACCCATGCTGACTCTGGTTAATCACTTCATTCTTATCCAGGTACTTACATACATGTTGTTTAATAATTTGTTCAAAAATCTTTCCTGGTATAGCAGTCAGACTCACCGGCCTATAGTTCCCTGGGTCCACTTTCTTCCCCTTTTTGAAGATAGGAACAACATTTGCTCTTCTCCAGTCTTCTGGGACTTCTCCTGTTCTCCAAGAATTTTCAAAGATTATGGAGAGTGGTTCTAAAATTTCTTCTACGATCTCCTTCAGTACTCTGGGGTTTAATTCATCTGGACCTGGAGACTTGAACTCATTTATGTTAGCTAAATATTCCCTCACAATCTTTCTGTTTACAGATAACCTGGATTCTTCAATTCCTTTAATAGGACAGTGAAGATCAGTTGATGCTCCATTTTCTTTCTGAGAGAAAACAGATGCAAAATAGGAATTAAAAAGTTCGGCCTTCTCAACATCCTTTCTTACCATTTCACCATTTTCATCCTGTAAAAATCCTATAGCATCTTTGACTTTTCTTTTACTTTTGACATACCCCCAAAATCCTTTTTTATTGCTTTTGACATCTCTTGCAAGCCTTAATTCATTGTCAGCTTTAGCTGACCTGATACGTGCCCTGCAGGATCTGCAGACTGCATTATAATCTTCTTTAGATATGACTCCTTCTTTCCATTTGATAAACATTTCTTTCTTTCTTTTTAGCATGTGTTTAAGTTCTGTGTTCATCCATCCTGGTTTCCTTAAATGCTTCCCATTCTTCCTACTTTTCGGGATTGTTAACGATTGTGCTTTGAGAATCTCATTTTTAAAAATTTCCCATCCTTCCTGGACATTTTTGTCCTTAAGGACATCCAGCCATTGGATCCCTCCTATTCTCTTTCTGAGTCTCTTAAAATCTGCCTATTTAAAATCTAACCTTGAAGTTTGAGTCTTCACATGTCTTCCTCCTCTAGTTATCCAAAATTCTATAATAGCATGATCGCTGCCTCCTAGGGTCCCAGACACTTTTATCTCCTCAACCATTTCCTCCCTGTTTATAAGGATTAGATCCAAAGTAGCAGATCCCCTTGTTTTCTCCCCTACCTTTTGGAAGATAAAGTTGTCAGCAAGAGAGGATAAGAATTTGCTTGACCTGTTAGTTTTACTTGAGAGAGATTCCCAACAAATGTCTGGATAGTTGAAATCTCCCATGACCACTACGTCATATTTTTTGGAGAACTTGGTCATTTGATACATAAAGTGTTCATCCATATCTTCAGCTTGCCCAGGTGGCCTGTAGTAAATGCCTACAATGGTGTCCTTTCCGTTGTTCTCTCCTTGTATTCTTACCCAAACACTTTCCACAGAACTCCCAGTCTCTGCTTCAATCTCTCTGCAGATATACGCTTTTCTAACATACAATGCGACACCTCCTCCTTGTTTATCAAGTCTGCTTCTTACAAATAAGTTGTATCCTTTTAGCCTTGTATTCCAATCATGTGTATCGTCCCACCAAGTTTCAGTGACATCATATTTCTTTTCCTGCGTTAGTAGTTCCAATTCTCCTTGTTTGTTGCCCATGCTTTGTGCATTTGTATAAAAACATTTTAGTTTGTGATTGGTTTCTCTTCCTCCCATATTTTTATTACTTAGATTTTTTTGTCTTTGTTCTTCCTTTCCGCTTCCAATAGCAGAGATCTCAATAGTATTTGTCAGCTGTATGGCTTTTTCTGGCCTTTTGCTTCCCTTCCCACATTGTTCTAGTTTAAAGCTCTCCTGATGAGTGTAGCAAGGCGACTTCCAAATACATGTATTCCAGTCTTCGTAAGGGGCACCCCATCTCTAGCAAGTAGTCCATCATATAGATAATTCATTCCGTGATCCAGAAATCCAAATCCTTGTTGACAGCACCATCGACGTAGCCAGTTGTTCACCTGTAGAATCTTATTCCACCTCATTGTTCCATGGCCATCCACTGGGAGGATGGATGAGAAGACCACCTGCGCTCCCAATTCTTTCACTTTCTTGCCTAAGTCTTCAAAGTCACTGCAGATGGTTTCCAGGTCCTTTCTTGCAGGGTCATTTGTCCCCACATGTATTAGCAGGAATGGGTAGTGATCTGTAGGTCTGAAAAGTCTTGATATCCTGTCAGACACATCTTTAATTTTTGTTCCTGGAAAACAGCACATTTCTCTTGAGGTTATGTCTGGTCTGCAGATAGCGGCCTCTGTTCCTCTCAACAGGGAATCCCCCATGACCACCACTCTCCGTTTTTCCTTCACAACATTTTCTTTCTCTATCCAGGAGGATTCTGAGGGCTTACAAGGTTATTCATTGTGGGCAAAGTCTTATCTTGCTGTATTTCTTCATGGTTCTCCTGTGTGAGAGCCTGGTACTGGTTCCTGAGGCAGTATGGGTGCTGACTGCCTCTCGATACTCCTGCTTCTCTGGGTCACATGCTTCCATTCCTCTGTTTCATCAGGTGCAGTTCGAATTTCTTCTCTTCCTGTATCATGAAGAGATAATTCTCCTCTAAGAACTCTTCACCTTCCTTAATGATTTTCAAGGTAGTTAACCTCTCTTCTAGATTTCACAACTTTTCCTCCAACAGGGACACAAGCTTGCATTTCTGGCATGTGAAGTTTGGCTTTTCCCTGGCAAGTATGTGAACATGTATCAGGATATGCAGCTCACCAAATGGCTCCTGGACTCTTCCATGTTCTTATTGTTAATGTGTTATGAAAACAGTGAAAAACGCTCCAAAATTCGGTTTATCGATGTCCTCCTTTCAGCTCCAACGGCCAAAATCCAGTGTTCTTTGAGCTCGCGGAGACTCTTCACTTATCCCAAAATGCAGTGGGAGTATGCAAATTATCTCCTCAGGACTCCTCCCCTGGTTTCATCTGTCAATGTAAATATAGGGTGCTTCCACGTTACTGGTAGCACAAGGGCACTGGAAAAGTGAAATAACTCCTCGCCCCCAAAAGAAATATAGCAAATTCTGTGCTCCGAAATTTTAATGCTACCCTCCCACCCCCGCCCTCCAGAGCTCCAGTGTGTGCCTACATCAGATTTACCATCCACATGTTTGGCAGGGGTATAACTTACAAAATGGGGTCACTTGAGGGGGGGTATTCTGCTCTTTTAGCATTTAGGGTCTCTGTATATGGAGTCCGCAAACTATTCTAGGAAAACCTATACTCCAGCAGTCAAATAGCGCTCCGTCCTTCCCGAGTGTCGCCGTGTGGCTAAGCAGTACTGTACAGCCACATATGAGGTATTGCCACATTCAGCAGAAATTGTGGGCCACATTTTAGGGGCCAGTTTTATCCATTAACCCCATTTAAAACGTAAAATCTGGGGCTAAAACAAAATATTTGAGATAAAAATGTAATTATTTTTTCTTCACTGCCCAATGGTATAAAATTCTGTGACACACCCATGGTGTTAATATGATCATTGCACCCGTAGATGAGTTCACTGAGAGGTGTACTTTGTAAAATGCGGTCCTCAGGCTGTTATGGCACCTCAGTGGATCTCCCAGTGTATGATGGCACCCGATGCAGATCACGTAGGAGAGGGAGCCCTCTCCCTCCTCAAGCCTTCTAAATGCTGTTATTTCTATTGATATCGACATTTAAGGGGTTAAAAAGCTGGGAATGGTGAGGGCAATGCTCCTGACAGTGACAGCTGAGGCTCTGCTATCACTTAAGCCAAGCTCCCGACGATGATGGTGAGGGCACAGCCCCTGGGCCCCGCACAATCGTCATGATGTTACTGTATGTCAGTGGTTGGGAATCCCTTCCCGATCAGGACGTATAGGTATGTCAAAGGTCATGAAGGGGTTACAATTTTAGCAGCAATTTTTCATATTTCCAAGGAAATTTAAAATAAACTGCATTTTTATGGACCTATTCACTTTTGAAGTGACTTTGAAGAGCCTTTTATTGTAACCCCCTAAAAAACACCCCAATTTAAAGAATGGAGGTTTCAAAGCATACAAGAAGTTTGCTATTCCTTGAGGTGCTTTGCATTAATGAAAATATAAGAAAAAAAAATTAATAATTCCATTTAGTCAAATTCCATTCAGCTAAAATGTTACTTCAGCCCTAATTTTTAGACTGCACAATTTATTACGCAATTTCTCCTGAATGCAGCATTACTCCTTGTATAGCAGACACTAATATTGTATAGCTATTGTACGGTTTGGTACTCACTCGGCTGCGGCTGAGGTAGGCACAGGAAGCATTTTCATTGAAATCCAGGCTAGTTTATTCAGACAGCATAAACTGCTCAGGTAGCAAAACAAAAACACCCTTTTCCGGCACAAAGTGGAAATACAAAGTAAAATGTCCATACAATGTTGCGGGTTCGACCGCTCAGGTCAGTTTCCAATCCTTAGGTGTTTAGCACAGACCAGCATCCTGGAGATCCACATATCTCCAGACACAGAATGAGACAATTGGTCTCCATTTTATTTACCAAACCACGCCCCCGGGGTGGGGATATGTGAGCAGCCATTCCCACCAATCTCTTATGACTGCTCGTAAAAGCGGCCCTCATACGACCTATTAACCCTTTCAGTACTATATGTGCTGGAGCATGCTTTTCTGGGTTTACATCACCGAAGCTAACAACCTCGAGGACCTGTCCGGTGGCCATCTTACATACCCTCCTCTGCCCAAAGCTGGCGGGCTTGGCTATCAATAAGCAAAAAAACTCAAAATTCGAAAATCACGATACACATGAAGATTAGAAAAGGAATAATCAGTTCTGAGAAGGAAATGTATTAAGTATAGCACTGTGTGTGTGTATGTATGTATGTATGTATGTATGTATGCATGCATGTACAGTACAGACCAAAAGTTTGGACACACCTTCTCATTTAAAGATTTTTCTGTATTTTCATGACTATGAAAATTGTACATTCACACTGAAGGCATCAAAACTATGAATTAACACATGTGGAATTATATACTTAACAAAAAAGTGGGAAACAACTGAAAATATGTCTTATATTCTAGGTTCTTCAAAGTAGCCATCTTTTGCTTTGATGACTGCTTTGCACACTCTTGGCATTCTCTTGATGAGCTTCAAGTGGTAGTCACCGGAAATGGTTTTCACTTCACAGGTGTGCCCTGTCAGGTTTAATAAGTGGCATTTCTTGCCTTATAAATGGGGTTGGGACCATCAGTTGTGTTGTGCAGAAGTCTGGTGGATACACAGCTGATATAGTCCTACTGAACAGACTGTTAGAATTTGTATTATGGCAAGAAAAAAGCAGCTAAGTAAAGAAAAATGAGTGGCCATCATTACTTTAAGAAATGAAGGTCAGTCAGTCTGAAAAACTGGGAAAACTTTGAAAGTGTCCCCAAGTGCAGTTGCAAAAACCATCAAGCGCTATAAAGAAACTGTCTCACATGAGGACCGCCCCAGGAAAGGAAGACCAAGAGTCACCTCTGCTTCTGAGGATAAGTTTATCCGAGTCACCAGCCTCAGAAATCGCAGGTTAACAGCAGAGACCAGTTCAATGCCACACAGAGTTCTAGCAGCAGACACATCTCTACAACAACTGTTAAGAGGAGACTTTGGGCAGCAGGCCTTCATGGTAAAATAGCTGCTAGGAAACCACTGCTAAGGACAGGCAACAAGCAGAAGAGACTTGTTTGGGCTAAAGAACAGAAGGAATGGACATTAGACTAGTGGAAATCTGTGCTTTGGTCTGATGAGTCCAAATTTGAGATCTTTGGTTCCAACCACCGTGTCTTTGTGCGACTCAGAAAAGGTGAACGGATGGACTCTACATGCCTGGTTCCCACGATGAAGCATGGAGGAGGAGGTGTGATGGTGTGGGGGTGCTTTGCTGGTGACACTGTTGGGGATTTATTCAAAATTGAAGGCATACTGAACCAGCATGGCTACCACAGCATCTTGCAGCGGCATGCTATTCCATCCGATTTGTGTTTAGTTGGACCATCATTTATTTTTCAATAGGACAATGACCCCAAACACACCTCCAGGCTGTGTAAGGGCTATTTGACCAAGAAGGAGAGTGATGGGGTGCTACGCGAGATGACCTGGCCTCCACAGTCACCAGACCTGAACCCAATCGAGATGGTTTGGGGTGAGCTGGACCGCAGAGTGAAGGCAAAAGGGCCAACAAGTGCTAAGCATCTCTGGGAACTTCTTCAAGATTGTTGGAAGACCATTTCCGGTGACTACCACTTGAAGCTCATCAAGAGAATGCCAAGAGTGTGCAAAGCAGTCATCAAAGCAAAAGGTGGCTACTTTGAAGAACCTAGAATATAAGACATATTTTCAGTTGTTTCAGACTTTTTTGTTAAGTATATAATTCCACATGTGTTAATTCATAGTTTTGATGCCTTCAGTGTGAATGTACAATTTTCATAGTCATGAAAATACAGAAAAATCTTTAAATGAGAAGGTGTGTCCAAACTTTTGGTCTGTACTGTATGTATATATATTATATATATAAACATATATATATATATATATATATATATATATATATATATATATATATATATATACACATACATACATACATACACTACCTAGTCAGGGTGCATGTTTAAAAAGGACTGTATAGACCAATCGGTAACTAAAACACAGAAAACCACTCATATAGAACCAAAAAGAAGACCAGACTATGCTAAAATATAACAAATTTTAATGGATCAAGCTAAAATACGAATAGGGGTGGGAACAAAGCAACCAGGAGAAAGCGCTGAACAACATGTGTTTCCCACATGCAAATGTACAGTACAAATCAATGGAATATATACCATTACCACCAGAATACATATATATACATACAGTGGGTACAGAAAGTATTCAGACCCCTTTAAATTTTTCACTCTTTGTTTCATTGCAGCCATTTGATAAATTCTAAAAAGTTCATTTTATTCTCATTAAAGTACACTTTGCATCCTATCTTGACTGGAAAAAAAACAGAAATCTAGAAATTTTTGCAAATTTATTAAAAAAGAAAAACTGAAATATCACATGGTCATAAATATTCAGCCCCCTTGCTCGGTATTGAGTAGAAGCACACTTTTGAATTAGTACAGCCATGAGTCTTCTTGGGTATGAAGCAACAAGTTTTTCACACCTGGATTTGGGGATCCTCTGCCATTCTTCGTTGCAGTTCCTGTCCAGTTCCGACAGGTTGGATGGTGAACGTTGGTGGACAGCCATTTTCAGGTCTCTCCAGAGATGCTCAATTAGGTTTAGGTCAGGGCTCTGGCTGGACCAGTCAAGAATGGTCACAGAGTTGTTGTGAGGCCACTCCTTTGTCATTATAGCTGTGTGCTTAGGGTCATTGTCTTGTTCGAAGGTGAACCTTTGGCCAAGTCTGAGGTCCAGAGCACTCTGGAAGAGGTTTTCACTCAGGAAATCTCTGTACTTGGCCGCATTCATGTTTCCTTCAATTGCAACCAGTCGTCATGTCCCAGCAGCTGAAAAACACCCCCATAGCATGATGCTGCCACCACCATGTTTCACTGTTGGGATTGTATTGGGTAGGTGATGAGCAGTGCCTGGTTTTCTCCACACATACCGCTTAGAATTATCATCAAAAAGATCTATCTTCATCTCATCAGACCAGAGAATCTTATTTCTCATAGTTTGGGAGTCCTTCATGTGTTTTTGAGCAAACTCTATGCGGACTTTCATTTGTCTTGCACTGAGGAGAGGATTCCGTCGGGCCACTCTGCCATAAAGGCCTGACTGGTGGAGGGCTGCAGTGATAGTTGACCTTGTGGAACTTTCTCCCATCTCCCTACTGCATCTCTGGAGCTTAGTCACAGTGATTTTGGGGTTCTTCTTTACCTCTCTCACCATGGATATTCTCCCACGATTGCACTGTTTGACTGAATGGCCAGGTCTAGGAAGACTTCTGGTGGTCCCAAACTTCTTCCATTTAAGGATTATGGAGGCCACTGTGCTCTTAAGAACCTTGAGTAATGCAGAAATTATTTTGTAACCTTGGCCAGATCTGTGCCTTGCCACAATTCTGTCTCTGAGCTCCTTGGGCAGTTTCTTTGAGCTCATGGTTTTCATTTGGTCTGACATGCATTGTGAGCTGTGAGGTCTTATACAGACAGGTGTGTGCCTTTCCAAATCAAGTCCTATCAGTTTAATTAAACACAGCTGGACTCCAATGAAGGAGTAGAACCATCTCAATGAGGATCACAAGGGGTCTGAATACTTTCCATACCCATTATGTATATGTGTATATACATATATATATATATATATATATAATACACATATAAATAAAACAATAAGAAACCAGGTGTATATCAATACAGACTATATGTATTAGATATGGGGAAAACATATGTACTACCTCTATCAGGGTGTAAATAAATATTGTGCAAAAGAACCACAGGACGCAAGAGAGGGCAATGATGGAAATAGCTCCTAACGTATAAACTATTCCATAATAATAAACCAATATAGGCGGGTATAGAATAGTCTATATACCTGTGTATGAGTCTGGAGTAGAGGGGGCATACGGTGCAGCGTCGCCACCCCGACACGCTATCAAGCAGTGGACCCTCGACAGTGCATCAGCATTGCCATGCAGTTTCCCGGGACTATGCTCTGCATGGAAGCTAAAATCCTGAAGGGCTAGGGACCATCTGGTCACTCCGGCATCGTTCCCCTTCTTGTCCCTCATCCACCTTAGTGGGGCATGGTCTGACACTAGCCTGAACTTCCTGCCTAAGAGGTAGTATCTTGAAGTGTCCAACACCCACTTGATGGCCTTTTCCACAATGGAGTAATTCTTCCCACAGGATGTCACATTCTGACTTAAATACATTATGGGATGCTCTTCCCCGTTCACTTCTTGTGATAGGACAGCACCCAGCCCGACATCTGACATGTCTGTCTGGACCACAAACTTATTTGAGAAATCCGGTGCCACCATAACTGTCTGTTTACACAGAGCTACCTTCAGTTCCGCGAAGGCAGTCTCAGCTTCTGGAGATTACTTAGCCATAACCGACTTTGTCCCTGTAAGGAGGTCTGTCAAAGGGGCCGCTATCATGACGAAGTTAGGGATGAACCGGCGGTAATAGCCCACGATGCCTAGGAACGCTTTGACCTGTTTCCCTGAGAGGGGTTATGGCCAACTCTTGATCACGTCGACTTTATTTGGGGCTTTATTTCACCTCTCCCTACGACATAACCCAAGTATTTGGTTTCTTCAATGCCCATGGCACATTTCTTCAGGTTTATAGAAAACCCTGCCTTCTTTAAAGAATCAAGTATCGCCTGGACTTTGCTCAGATGGCTTCCCCAATCCTGGCTATAGATCACGATGTCATCCAAGTAGACTGCTGCATACTTCTTGTGGGGAGCTGGAATCAAGTCCATGGTCCTCTGGAAGGTAGCCAGGGCTTCTTGCAACCCAAACGACATCCTTGTGAAGTAGAATCAACCATCTGGCGTTGAGAAGACCGTCTTCTCCTTGGCATCTTGGGACATGGGTATTTGCCAATTCCTTTAGTGAGGTCAAGGGTGATAATATACCTGGCTGGCCCCAATCTTTCAAACAGTTCATCTACACTGGGCATTGGGTAGGTGTCAAACTTCAAGACTTTGTTGAGTTTCCTATAGTCATTGCAAAACTGCCATTCTCTATCTGGTTTTGGCACTAAGACTTTGGGACTGGACCAGCCACTCCTGGACTCCTCAATGACTCCCATGCTCAGCATCCGCTTCACCTCTTTTGCAATTACCTCTCGGTGGGCTTCAGGAATCCGATACGGCTTCATATTTACTTGGACATGATGACCCGGAAGAAACTCATGCTCTATGATCCGAGTACACCCTGGTAGTTTTGAGAACAGGTCTCAGTTCCGCTGTAGCAACTCTCAGCACTGTGGCTTCTGGGCATGTGACAGCAACTTTGCCAGCTTGACTTCCTCCACGTGGGCTTTGGTCTTCGCCACCAAACAGGAGCTTCCACAAACTCCCTATGTCATTTGGCTTGATCAGGTTGACGTGGTACACCTGGTAGGGCTTCCTTTTCCCTGGTTAGTGGACTCTATAGTTGACATTGCCAAGCTTTTCAAGAACTTCATAGGGGCCCTGCCACTTGGTCAGGAATTTGCTCTCCACCGTAGGCACTAGTACCCAATTGCCAAGGTGGAAGTGTCTCACCCTCACCGATCTTTAGTACACCCTTGACTGTGCCTCTTGTGCTTTGAGGAGGTGTTCTTTCACAATAGGCATCACCTCAGCAATCCTCTCTTGCATCTGGGCCACATGTTCCATTACAATCCTGTAGGGTGTAGACCCTCCTTTGCTACATCCAGGAGTCCAAGGGGCTGTCAGCTATATAACAGCTCAAATGGGGAGAAGCCAGTAGAGGCCTGTGGGACTTCTCTAATAGAAAACAGAAGGTACGGCAGTAGACAGTCCCAGTCCCGACCGTCTTTCTCAACGACCTTCTTCAACATGGCCTTCAAGGTTTTATTAAACCTCTCCACTAAGCCGTCTGTCTGGGGGTGGTAGACTGAGGTCCTGAGTTGTGTGATTTGCAGGATTTTTCACAACTCCCTCATCCCCCTTGACATAAATGGGGTCCCTTGGTCCGTTAGGATCTCCTTACGCAACCCCATTCTAGAAAAGACGTGGACTAGCTGTTATGATCTGCTACAGAGACTAAGGAAAGAGAGGAGATCTGTCCCTACAATAGAACTAAACTAGATCCCTACGATGTAACGGGGAACCTGATCCTGCGATCAGACCCGCTAAAGTCCTCGGCTAGTCTGAACGCAGGCCTATAGATGTGAGGGAGGGATCCCTACAAGATCTAGGGACTGGGAAAAGTTGGACACCTCCTAGCAGAAATAGTAGCAGTCAAAGACAAACACACAACAAAAAGGCATAGGGGTCAGAAGACCTAGCAAAACTAACAGAGAACGGCAACAGAGCAACAAGCTAGCTCAACAGTAGTAAATACAAATGAAGTCCAGCAAAGCCAGGAGGGCGGAGCCGGATTAAATAGGCAAAAATGGTCATGTGACCAGCAAACTAAAAAAAACTAACAGGAGAGTTGTAACAGTACCCCCTCTTCTAAGAGGATCCTCCGGATCCCCTAGGCCCAGGCTTACCAGGAAACCTCCTGTGAAACGCTCGGACAAGTCTGGAAGCAGAAACATCATCCGCCCTCACCCATGAGTTATCCTCAGGTCCGAAACTCTTCCAAGCGACGAGATACTGCAAACTCCCTCTATACCGTCTAGAATTTAGGATGCGGGAAATTTCATATTCCCCGTCCTCCACCACAGGAGGAACAGTGACAGAGGCATCACCATCCGACACATCAGCTTTTTTCAACAGAGAAACATGAAACACCGGATTAATCCTCCAGGACGTAGGAACCTCCAGCCTAACAGCAGATTGGCTAACTATCTGAAGTACATTAAAGGGCCCTACGAACTTGGGACCCAATTTTTTAGAAGGAATCCTCAATCGCAGATTCTTAGAGGACAACCAAACCATGTCACCAACAGCAAACAAAACCTCTTGCCGTTTCCTATCAAAGTACCTCTTAGATTTTTTGTTAGCCTCCTGAAGATTACCACGCACATCCGTCCAAACTCTCTCCAAATCACAGGAAAAACTCTCCTCCTCAGGCACAGCCGAAACCAATTTGGAGAATGACCAAAAAGACGGATGTCTCCCAGAACAACAAAAAAAAGGCGAACACCCAGCAGAAGAGGATGTATGGTTGTTAAGAGCAAATTCAGCAAGTGGCAGAAACTCAGACCACCCCTCTTGATTGTCTGCCACAAAACAACGCAAGAACTGCTCAACATCCTGGTTCTTCCTTTCTGTCTGGCCATTAGACTCAGGATGATATCCGGATGAAAACGACAAATGAACTCCCAACCTGTCACAAAAGGCACGCCAAAAACGAGCCACGAACTGAGGTCCCCTATCAGAAACAATGTCAGTAGGAACACCATGTAGTCTGACAATTTCCTTGACAAAGGCCTTGGCGAGTGTCTTAGCGCAAGGCAGTTTGATGAAGGGAACCAAGTGACACATCTTGCTAAAACGGTCCACGACCACCCAGATGACCGTGAAACCTTCAGAGGGAGGAAGGTCAGTAATAAAGTCCATAGCCAGATGTGTCCAAGGTGCACTAGGAACCTCCAGAGGGCAAAGCAACCCCGCAGCAGGAGCATGCGAAGACTTGGATCTTGCACACACAGTACATTGGCGCACCCACTTAATGACTTCCTTCTGCCATCCAGGCCACCAAAAACTGCGACCCACAAGTCTCTTGGTCTCAGAAATTCCTGGATGACCTGCCAACCGAGACTCATGACACTCAACAAACAAATCTCTCCTAAAGGTCCTAGGCACAAACAACCTCCCATGGGGAGTGTTAGATGGGGCATTCTCCTGTGCTTTAAGAATCTCATCCTCCAAAACGGAGTCCAAAGCAGCAATCACAACACCTTCTTGTAAAATGGTCTCCTCTTCCTCCTCAACACCGACCATGGGAGAAAAGCTGCGAGACAAAGCATCCGCTTTAACATTCTTGGTACCCGGGATGTAAGTAACGGAAAAATTAAACCGCGAGAAAAAAAGTGCCCACCTAGCCTGACGGGCATTCAAGCGCTTGGCAGCATCAAGATAGATCAGATTTTTATGATCAGTGAAAACCTGAATGGGAAATTCAGCACCTTCCAAGAGATGACGCCAGTGTTCAAATGCGAGTTTAATCGCCAGCAATTCCCGATTACCAATATCGTAATTAAGTTCAGTCTCGGAAAATTTTTTTGAAAAAAAGGCACAGGGATGTACTCCATCCTTGTTTTCCTGAGACAACACCGCACCGACCCCCACCGAAGAAGCATCAACCTCAACCAAAAACGGCTTAGTCACATCAGGCTGCATAAGGATGGGAGCAGAGGTGAACCTCTCCTTTAGAAACACAAAAGCTTCAATGGCCTCAGAAGTCCACTGAACCGCATTAGCACCTTTCCTGGTGAGATCGGTCAGCGGTTTGACAATAATAGAAAAATTTTTTATGAATTTTCTGTAATAATTGGCGAAACCCAAAAACCTCTGTATCGATTTGAAACCAATAGGCCTAGGCCATTCCTGCACAGCTTGAACTTTAACCGGGTCCATCTCAAAACCTTCACTGGAGATAATGTAGCCCAAAAAACTAATTCTCTGTACAGCGAACTCACATTTCTCCAGCTTAGCAAAAAGCGAATTGTCCATTAATAACTGTAATACCTCACATACGCTCTGCCAATGAGACTCCAGATCCGGCGAATAAATCAAAATGTCATCCAAATACACAACCACATTTTTGCCGATTAAAGGTCTAAGGATATCATTGATAAGATTCTGAAAAAATGCTGGAGCATTGGTGAGACCAAAAGGCATAACCAGATTCTCAAAATGACCCACAGGAGTGTTAAAAGCAGTCTTCCATTCATCACCCTCCTTCATGCGCAACAAATTGTATGCCCCCCGGAGATCAATTTTAGAGAACCACTTGGCCCCCACTAACTGGTTAAATAAATCAGGAATCAATGGCAGTGGGTAAGGATTGCGTACAGTAATTTTATTAATCTCACAAAAGTCCAGACAAGGACGTAAACCGCCATCTTTTTTTTTTACAAAAAAAAATCCAACAGCCACAGGAGACTTGGAAGGCCTAATGTGACCGGCAGCCAAGCTTGTCTGTATGTATTCTTCCAAAGCCTTTCTCTCAGGAATAGTAAGATTAAATAAACGACTCTTAGGAAGAGTCGCGCCAGGGACAAATTCAATGGTACAATCATAGTCTCTAGGGGGAGGCAAAACCTGCGACTCCTCCTCAGAAAAAACTCTCCAAAAATCCTGAATAGGTACAGGCAATTCCCCTCTATCCACAGCAGCAATGCGCCCGTTACAACACTTGTCATAACACTTAGGGCTCCAGGACTTAATTTCATTGGTAGACCAATCCAGTACAGGATTGTGCAATTTTAACCAGGGTAACCCCAATATTACTGGAGAAGGCAAATTATCCAATACCACCAAATCCAAATTCTCTTGATGAATACCATTAATAGTGAGGGGAAATTCACAGACCTTGTGAGTAACACTCTTCAAGGGAGAGCCATCGACAGAAACCACAGCAATAGGGGATGACAAAGTTTTAGGTTCTAATCTAAGTTTTTCCAAGAATCCCCCATCAATCACATTTAGAGTAGATCCACAATCCACAAATACCCGAAATTCAATTAATTCATCCTGAGCAGCAGTAGTGGCAGATAGGAATACTCCCTTAGAATTTAAACAGGCAATACGAGCATGACTGACCTTTTTTTTTTCTTTCTTCTTACGAAGTACACAGCTCTTAATAAAATGACCAGAATTTCCGCAATAGAAACACAAGCCTTCAGAAAGCCTGCGGTCTTTTTCCTGAGAGCGGGGTGTCATCGCCCCAATCTCCATCGGCTCTCCATTGTCAGCACAGACCCTCTCAGGACTCGGAGCTGACATAGCAGAGGATTTGCTCTCATTAACCCTTTCACGCAGTCTCCTGTCCACCCGTATAGCTAATTGCATTGCCTCCTGCAAGTTTCCAGGTGTGGGATAAGCAATCAGTAAATCCTTTACCCTTTCACATAGCCCTGCAAGAAACAAGCTTTTCAAAGCAGAATCGTTCCACCCCACCTGGGCAGACCACCGACGGAAGTGAGAACAATATTTTTCCACATTACCTGATCCCTGCCTCAAACGTCTTAATTCAGACTCAGCAGATGAGACACGATCAGGATCATCGTACAACAAACCCAAAGCAGAAAAAAAACTATCCACTGATCTAAAGCACGGATCACTAGAATGGAGAGAGAAGGCCCATCCCTGAGGATCTTTGCGCAAAAGTGACATTATGATCCCTATGCGCTGTGATTCATCACCAGAGGATCCGGGTCTCAAATGAAAATATATAAGACAAGCATTTTTAAAAGAAAAAAAATCTTGTTGTTCGCCAAAAAATAGATCAGGCAGACGTACCTTTGGTTCCACAAAATGCGCTCCAGAACAGCTACTCACGTGTTGTTGGAGCTTGGTCACCTCCAGAGAGAGTCCCTGCAAGCGTTGAGAAAAATCTTGCACCGAGACCATGATGGAAAACTGGAGGTCTTTCCTTAGAGAAAATTATTTTTTTTTTTTTCTTTTATGGCTGGACTTACTGTTATGATCTGCTACAGAGACTAAGGAAAGAGAGGAGATCTGTCCCTACAATAGAACTAAACTAGATCCCTACGACGTAACGGGGAACCTGATCCTGCGATCAGACCCGCTAAAGTCCTCGGCTAGTCTGAACGCAGACCTATAGATGTGAGGGAGGGATCCCTACAAGATCTAGGGACTGGGAAAAGTTGGACACCTCCTAGCAGAAATAGTAGCAGTCAAAGACAAACACACAACAAAAAGGCAAAGGGGTCAGAAGACCTAGCAAAACTAACAAAGAACGGCAACAGAGCAACAAGCTAGCTCAACAGTAGTAAATACAAATGAAGTCCAGCAAAGCCAGGAGGGTGGAGCCGGATTAAATAGGCAAAAATGGTCATGTGACCAGCAAACTAAAAAAAACCTAACAGGAGAGTTGTAACACTAGCTCCTGGACTATGCACTTGGCAGAGGAGTTTCGTGGTGGTACAGCCTCCGGGTAACATGTAGCGTTGTCCAGTACCACCAAGATATACTGATGTGCTCTGGCGGACTTGACCAGGGGTCCCACTAGATCCATGGTGATGCGATCGATTGGGACCTCAATGACAGGTAGTGGCACTAAAGGGCTACGGAAGTGAGCCACAGGGGAGGTCAGCTGATAGGTGTGACAGGACCTACAGTAATTCACAATCTCTCGGTGACAACTGGGACAGTAGACCCTCTGGAAGATTCTTTCCTGGGTTTTTTCTACCTCCAGATGACCACCTAAGACATGTGCATTGGCCATATCTAACACCCTGCGTCTGTACGACCCTGGCACTAGTAACTGATCGATTACCTCTCTTCTGAGCTTCGTGACCTGTCATATTAACTCCTCAATTCCAGCAAAGTACGGATATCAGGTATCAGCCATAGACTCTTGAGCAACACCATTCAGAACAGTGACATTATTAAACACACCTTTTAGAGTTCAGTCCCTGAGCTGGGCGTTTCCAAAGTTTCCCCACCTCCAGCTCAGGGATGCTGCCTCATCCTCACCCCCAACAAGCACATGAAAGGGAAAACTGTCGGTTGCGGCCTGCGACGAGGTTTCTTTAGGAGCGACCTGGTTGTGGTCTGGGCAACCCGGCTTCCTCCCTTTTTCCCACAAGTCCCAAAACAAGGCAAAGTCCTGCCCTATTATAACAGGGTGCAACAGGTCCTTGACTACGCCCACCTCATGGGACTCAGTGCTACAGTTTGTGCCTATGACCACTAGGACCACAGGGTAGTCCTTAGCGTCTCAATGGATACAGCAGATGTCCACCTTTTTCTGCAGAATCAGACGATGAGGAATTATGGCCCTACTAGGGTTACCAAACTCCCAGAATCGAACAGACCAGTCATTTGCGCTCCATTCACTGACACGGGGCATGCCTGCGGTCCCACACCTCGTGGAGGGACAGCACTGCAGGCAGGATATGCAAAGTAGCGCCGTCCTGTGCTGCAGTCTACTGGCTCGTTGGTCATAGGGCAACAGGTCACTATTAGACCCGGGGTGTGACATTGCCAACAAATTAAGTTATTGGATGGGGCCTTTGGTAGCAACTCAGACCCCTCCTGAACTCTAGGACGCCCCCCCAGATGTGGTTCTAGTTCCCCTCTTTTGGGTGTCCATCCCCCCTGTTGGGAACCACAGTATGGAGATGCTCCCACCCCTTACTTCCCCAAAGCACTCTTGACCACCTGGTACCTTTCTACCAACCTCACAAGGTCATTGGCATTATGGGGATCTCCCTGGGCAACCCAGGATTGCACCAGCCTTGGAAGGGAGTGTATGAACCTGTCCATCACAATCCTCGCCACTAACTGTGCTGGAGAGGAAGATTCCGGTTGCAACCACTTTTGGACCAAGTGTAGGAGGTAAAACATTTGGGACCGGGAAGATTTGTCACTGCAATAGGCCCAGTGGTACACCCGCATCATGTCAGTCAGAGTCACTCCTAAGCACGTCAAAATCTCAGTCTTCAACTTGGTGTACTCTTTTGCATCTTGCAAGGCCAAGTCATAATAGGCCTTCTGCTGTTGCCCTGTTAAATATGATGCCAGAACCTCCGCCCACTGCTCTGGAGGCAATATCTCTCGCTCCGCCACCCTCTCAAAAATTGTCAGGAACGCCTCGTCCTCATCACCCGGGATCATCTTTTGTATGGCTCTTCTTAACGTCTTCCTGGCAAGTGAGTCATCACTTAGACTTGGGGGTGGGGCGATTGAACTGCCATGGGTTAACTCGGCTAGGAGGTTTATCTGCTGCTTGTACTGCTGTTGCTGCCACTACTGCTGTTGATGCTGCCGGAGATTAGCCTGCACAAGTTGCTTTATCAGCTCCTCCATGATGCCAGACGTCCCCTACTGGCTGACGGCCCTCACCCAAGACTTAAACGGTTTCCTGTAGCAGTCACACTGCCCCTTGGGATTTGTGACTGTGCTTCTAGCACCAATTGTAGGGTTTAATACTCACTCGTCTGCGGTTGAGGTAGACACAGGAAGCATTTTCATTGAAATCCAAACTGGTTTATTCAGACAGCATAAACAAAAACAGACTTTTCCGGCACAAAGTGGAAGCACAAAGTAAAATGTCCACACAATGTTGCAGGTTCGCCTGCTCAGGTCAGTGTCCAATCCTTAGTACAGACTAACGCCTTGGAGATCCACAGGTCTCCAGACACAGACACTGAATGAGACATTTGGTCTCTATTTTATTTACCAAACCACGCTCCAGAGGTGGGGATATGTGGGCAGCCATTCCCACCCATTTTTTATGACTGCTCTTAAAACCGGCCTGATACGCCCTATTAACCCTGTCAGCAGTATAAGTGCTGGAGCATGCTTTCTCGGGTTTACATCACCGAAGCTACCAACCTCGATGATACATATTTCCCCTCAAGGACCTGTCCGTCAGCCATCTTACACTATATACATGTCATTAAGGGTATACAAGTTTAAAGATTGCACATTTTTCAAAATCTTCAGAAAATTTGGAATATTTTCATGAATAAAGACAAAACAACAGATCTGAATTTACCGGTAGTAACAGGTAAAATGTTTTACAACAACAAAATCACAATCTCAGAATCACTGACAGAAGCATTTTAAAGTTATTACCACAGAAAGTGACGTATCAGACTTGAAAAATGGGGCTGTCAGGAAGTTTAAGGCTGATTTACACGAGACAGGGTTAAGAAACATGGAATGGTATTGTGCAGTACATACCTATAGGTGAAGCATCATCTCCCTCAGAATCTTCCTCTGTATAGTAATGAAACACTTATTAGTAAGGGTGAAAAAATAATATATATATACATTATATATACAGTACAGACCAAAAGTTTGGACACACCTTCCCATTTAAAGATTTTTCTGTATTTTCATGACTATGAAAATTGTACATTCACACTGAAGGCATCAAAACTATGAATTAACACATGTGGAATTATATACTTAACAAAAAAGTGTGAAACAACTGAAAATATGTCTTATATTCTAGGTTCTTCAAAGTAGCCAAGTTCATGTTAAAAAAGGTGGTTTCTAAGGACGGAAGGGATTGGGACATGTTGCTACCCTATTTGATGTTCGCCATCCGTGAGGTACCCCAGGCTTCCACAGGGTTCTCTCCCTTTGAGTTATTGTACGGCAGACACCCTAGAGGTCTGTTGGACGTAGCCAAAGAGACGTGGGAACAAGAGCCGACTCAACATAGGAGTATAACTGAACACGTGGCTAGCATGCAGGACCGGATCGCGGCGGTCATGGACATCGTGAAAGAACATTTGTTAGATGCCCAGGCAGCCCAGAGGCGCACATATAATAAAAGAGCCAGAGTCAGGTCTTTTAACAAGGGCGATCAGGTGTTAGTACTTGTACCCACAGCCGAGAGTAAGCTCATGGCCAAGTGGCAAGGGCCATATGAGGTTCGAGAAAAGGTGGGGGAGGTAAATTACCAGGTGTATCAGCCTGGAAGGAGGAAACGGGAGCAGCTTTATTATGTAAACCTGCGAAAACCTTAGAAAGATCGAGAGTGGTTAGTTACAGACATCACTCCGGGCATATCACCAGAGAGTTCTCTACCTTCAGCCAGGGATGCGTCCGGGGGAGAGGTCAGGATAAGTGATGCTCTCACTAAACAGCAGCGACGGGCGGCTCGCTCACTGGTGCAGCAGAATACCAACGTGTTCTCAGAGCTACCGGGTAGGACTACAGTTTTCCAACATGACATTGTCACCGAACCTGGGGTAAGGGTGCGAAAGAGATCGCACCGGGTACCCAAAGTCCGGAGGCAAGCCATCACGGCTGAGGTAAAACAGATGCTCCAGTTAGGCGTCATCGAGAAATGACAGAGTGGGCTAGCCCCATTGTACTGATTACGAAACCAGACGGATCGTTACGCTTCCGTAACGATTTCCGAAAACTAAATTAAGTGTCGAAGTTTGACCTTTATCCAATGCCCAGGGTGGATGAGCTGATTGAGAGACTGGGGTAGGCCCAGTACTTTACCACGCTCGATCTCACCAAGGGTTACTGGCAGGTACCTCTCACGAAATCAGCGGAGGAAAAGACCGCCTTCATAACTCCGGAGGGTCTATATCACTATGCGGTCTTACCTTTTGGGTTACATGGGGCCCTGGCTACATTCCAGAGGTTGATGGAAATAGTGCTCAAGTCTCATCAGGAGTACGCCTCCGCATATCTAGATGATATTATCATCTTTAGCACCGACTGGCATACGCATCTATCCCAGGTACAAGCAGTGCTGGATTCTCTCAGAGTCGCTGAGTTAACGGCAAACCCGAAAAAATGTGCGATAGGGCTAGAGGAAGCCCGATATTTGGGGTATGCGATTGGCCGAGGAGTTATCAAGCCCCAAATCAATAAAGTTGAGGCCATAAAAAATTGGCCTAAACCGTCAAATACACAGCAGGTGAGGGCGTTCCTTAACATCCTTGGGTATTACCGCCGGTTTATACCTAATTTTCCTGGGAGAACGGCGGCCCTGACCGATCTCTTGAAAGGAAAAAAATCACTAATGGTTCAGTGGAACCTTCAGGCAGAAGAAGCCTTTCAGTCCATGAAGTTGGCCCTGTGTGGACAGCCGGTCCTCATCAGCCCCAACTTCAAGGAAACTTTCATTGTACAGACAGATGCCTCAGAAGTAGGCCCAGGGTGCCAGTGGCGACTTTGCCAATCCTGGTGTTATGTGGCAAATGCCAAGCGTCCTGCACGGTGTTGGGCTGTGAGCACAACCCCCATCTGTGGACGTCAGACCCTCATACCACCCTCATGGAGTCGGTTTCCAACTGATTGTGCAGACACATGCACATTTGTGACCTGCTGGAGGTCATTTTGCACGGCTCTGGCAGTGCTCCTCCTGTTCCTCCTTGCACAAAGACGGAGGTAGAGGTCCTGCTGCTGGGTTGTTGCCCTCCTACAGCCCTCTCCACGTCTACTTTTGTACTGGCCTGTCTCCTGGTAGTGCCTCCAGCCTCTGGACAGTACGGTGACAGACACAGCAAACCTTCTTGCCACAGCTTGCATTGATGTGCCATCCAGAATGAGCTGCACTACCTGAGCAACTTCTGTGGGTTGTCGAGTCCGTCTCATGCTACCACAAGTATGAAAGTACAACCAACATTCAAAAGTGACCAAAACATCAGCCAGAAAGCATTGGTACTGAGATATGGTCTGTGCTCCCCACCTGCAGAACCACTCCTTTATTGAGGGTGTCTTGAAAATTGCCAATCATTTCCATCTATTGTCTATTCCATTTGCACAACAGCATGTGAAATTGATTGTTAATCAGTGTTGCTTCCTAAGTGGACAGTTTGATTTCACAGAAGTTTAATTTACTTGGAGTTATATTCTGTTGTTTAAGTGTTCCCTTTATTTTATGAGCAGTGTATTTGATATGTAACTTTCTATGTATTTGTCTCATTGGTCATGTAATGGGTGTGATCTCATTGGTCATGTAATTGGTGTATTACTTGTAATTGGTTTCGGAAATATTTAAAAGATCACAGAATCATGTCATAGTAGCTTGACAAAGAAAGCTGGTTGGCTTTGGAAACGAATTGCTATGTGAATCCCCATGTACCTTGTGACCTCATCAGATGTTAAAATGATGTAATAACAACTTGGAATTTTTTAATACAACTTTTTTGGAGATGGAATTTTTCATTTCTTTTCTTGCAATACATTGTGCAGACTGCCGGTTGGAAGCTGTTATGACAGGAACTGCCCAAACCCGACCAGCTGATCACCCACTACCAGGATGTAGGGGAATAACACCAGGTGGCGCCAGAGAGCAGCATTCATAAAAGTAAAAGCTTGGTAACTTTTGAATGAAGCATAATTTTGAATCACTGTAAATTACAAAACTATTTATTTCCACCTTTTCTGGTTGGTTAACTGTATTCTTTATGGTGGCACAACCGCTTTGTTTACCCTTAACCCCTTACTTACCGGGGACGTATTAGTACGCATATTTGCGTACCCCCCGTTCAGTGAGGGCTGCTGCGCTGAGCCTTCACTGAACGGAGCACATGTCAGCTGATTCTTACAGCTGACATGTGCCCGCAACAGCCGCGGGTGGAATCGCGATCCACCCGCGGCTGTTAACCAGTTAAATGCTGCTGTCAATCTCCGACAGCAGCATTTAACGCGCGCTTCCGGGTAGCGCGTCATAAGCCCCGCCCACCGGTAACCCCGTCACGTGATCGCGGGTCGCCGATGGGCGTGCATGACAACCCAGGGTCTGCAGCAGACGCCTGTGGTTGTCATGATCTTGTCGCTATGAGCGCCACCTAGTGGTCGGCGCTCATAGCACAGGACCATTTCTGCTGCATGCAGGGGACCTGCTCGTCCCTTGTATGTAGCAGAGGCGATCGGACAGTTGCTGCTTCTAGTCTCCTATGGAGACTATAGAAGCATGCAAAAAGTAAAAAAAAAAAGTTTTTAAAAATATTAAAAAAAATAAAAAAATATAAAAGTTTAAATCACCCCCCTTTCGCCCCATTCAAAATAAAATATATATAAAAAAAACCCACATACACATATTTGGTATCGCCGCGTTCAGAATCGCCCGATCTATCAATATAAAAAAAGAATTATTCCGATCGGTAAACGGCGTAGCGAGAAAAAAATTCTAAACGCCAGAATTACGTTTTTTGGTCGCCGCAAAATTGCAATAAAATGCAATAACGGGCGATCAAAACATCGGATCTACCCCAAATGTTATCAATAAAAACGTCAGCCTGGCACGCAAAAAATAAGCCATCAACCAGCCCCAGATCACGAAAAATGGAGACGCTACGGGTCTTAGAAAATGGCGCTATTTTTTTATTTTATTTTTTTACCAAATTTTGGAATTTTTTTCCACCACTTAAATATAAAAGAACCTATACATGTTTGGTGTCTATGAACTCGTAATGACCTGTAGAATAAGAAGGGCAAGTCAGTTTTAGCATTCAGTGAACATGGTAAAAAAAATAAATAAAAAACAACTGTGGTATTGCACGTTTTTTGCAATTTTACCGCACTTGGAATTTTTTTCCCGTTTTCCCGTACAGCATATGATAAAACTAGTAATGGCGTTGAAAAGTACAACTCGTCCCGCAAAAAATAAGCCCTCACATGGCCATATTGACCAAAAAATAAAAACGCTATGGCTCTGGGAACAAGGGGAGCAAAAACGAAAATTGCTCCGGGGCTTAAGGGGTTAATGCCATGTACTGTATATAGCTAGAAAATATTAGTGTCTGCTATGTATGGGGCAATGCTGCGTTTAGGAGAAATTACATAATAAATTGTGCAGGCTAAAATTTGGGTCTAAAGTAACATATTAGCTGAATGGAATTTGACTTAATGGAATTTTTCACTTCTTTTTTGCATTGATTCCAAGTGTGACCACACGTTGTTCCTGGCTTCAACACACTGAAATCCTGGAGGGTGAGCTGACTTCCATTTGTTCTCTATTGTTATGCACAATGTATTCTTTGTCACAAGGCTCCCTGCTGTAAACACAGAGTGTCTGTCATTCACCCCCTCCCCCTGTGCTCATAGCTGATCTCCAGGTGGGACACCTCCTCCCCCTGCTTCATAGCTGATCTCGGGGTGAGACACTCCCTCCCCCTGCACTCACAGCTGATCAACAGGTGAGATACCTCCTCCCTGTGTTCACAGATGATCTCCAGGTGAGATACTCCCTCCCATTGTGCTCACAGCTCATAGCTCATCTCCAGGTTAGACACCCTCTCCCCCTGTGCTCATAGCTGATCTCCGGGTGAGATACCTCCCCCCTGTGTTCACAGATGATCTCCAGGTGAGATACTCCCTCCCATTGTGCTCACAGCTCATAGCTCATCTCCAGGTTAGACACCCTCTCCCCCTGCGCTCACAGCTCATCTCCGGGTGAGATCATCTGCTTCACAGACTTGAGAGCCCGATAGCAGGGAAACACTTCCCATACTTAGTCTGCGAAGCAGATGATCTCACCCAGAGCTGAGCTGTGAGCACAGGGGGAGGGGGTATCTCACTCGGAGATCAGCAGTGAGCGCAGGGGGAGTATCTCACCTAGAGATCAGCAGTGAGCGCAGGGGGAGGGGGTATCTCACCTAGAGATCAGCAGTGAGTGCAGGGGGAGTATCTCACCTAGAGATCAGCAGTGAGCGCAGGGGGAGGGGGTATCTCACCTAGAGATCAGCAGTGAGTGCAGGGGGAGTATCTCACCTAGAGATCAGCAGTGAGCGCAGGGGGAGGGGGTATCTCACTCAGAGATGATCTGTGAGTGCAGGGGGAGGGGGTATCTCACCCAGAGATCAGCTGTGAGTGCAGGGGGAGAGGGTATCTCACTCGGAGATGAGCTGTGAGTGCAGGGGGAGTATCTCACCTAGAGATCAGCAGTGAGCGCAGGGGGAGGGGGTATCTCACTCGGAGATGAGCTGTGAGTGCAGGGGGAGGGGGTGTCTCACCTAGAGATCAGCAGTGAGCGCAGGGGGAGGGGGTATCTCACCCGGAGTTGAGCTGTGAGTGCAGGGGGAGAATCTCACCTAGAGATCAGCTGTGAGTGCAGGGGGTGGGGGTATCTCAGTCGGAGATGAGCAGTGAGTGCAGGGGGAAGCTGTGTCTCACCTAGAGATCAGCAGTGAGCGCAGGGGGAGGGGGTATCTCACCCGGAGTTGAGCTGTGAGTGCAGGGGGAGAATCTCACCTAGAGATCAGCTGTGAGTGCAGGGGGTGGGGGTATCTCACTCGGAGATGAGCTGTGAGGGCAGGGGAGTATCTCACTCGGAGATGAGCTGTGAGGGCAGGGGAGTATCTCACCCGGAGATGAGCTGTGAGTGCAGGGGGAGTATCTCACCTAGAGATCAGCATTGAGCGCAGGGGGAGGGGGTATCTCACTCGGAGATGAGCTGTGAGTGCAGGGGGAGGCTGTGTCTCACCCAAAGATCAGCAGTGAGCGCAGGGAGAGGGGGGTATCTCACCCGGAGATGATCTGTGAGTGCAGGGGGAGGCTGTGTCTCACTCGGAGATCAGCAGTGAGCGCAGGGGGGGGGGGTATCTCACTCGGAGATGAGCTGGGAGTGCAGGGGGAGTATCTCACCCGGAGATCAGCAGTGAGCGCAGGGGGAGGGGGTATCTCACTCGGAGATGAGCTGTGAGTGCAGGGGGAGGCTGTGTCTCACACGGAGATCAGCAGTGAGCGCAGGGAGAGATGGGTATCTCACTCGGAGATGAGCTGTGAGTGCAAGGGGAGGGGGTATCTCACCCGGAGATGAGCTGTGAGTGCAGGGGGAGAATCTCACCTAGAGATCAGCTGTGAGTGCAGGGGGTGGGGGTATCTCACTTGGAGATGAGCTGTGAGTGCAGGGGGAGGCTGTGTCTCACCCGGAGATCAGCAGTGAGAGGGGGATATCTCACTTGGAGATGAGCTGTGAGTGCAGGGGGAGGCTGTGTCTCACCCGGAGATCAGCAGTGAGCGCAGGGAGAGGGGGGTATCTCACCCGGAGATGATCTGTGAGTGCAGTGGGAGGCTGTGTCTCACCCGGAGATCAGCAGTGAGCGCAGGGAGAGGGGGGTATCTCACCCGGAGATGATCTGTGAGTGCAGGGGGAGGCTGTGTCTCACCCGGAGATCAGCAGTGAGCGCAGGGAGAGGGGGGTATCTCACTCGGAGATGAGCTGTGAGTGCAGGGGGAGGCTGTGTCTCACCCGGAGATCAGCAGTGAGCGCAGGAAGAGGGGGTATCTCACCCGGAGATGATCTGTGAATGCAGGGGGAGGCTGTGTCTCACCCAGAGATCAGCAGTGAGCGCAGGGGGAGGGGGTATCTCACCCGGAGATCAGCAGTGAGCGCAGGGGGAGGGGGTATCTTACTCGGAGATGAGCTGTGAGTGCAGGGGGAGGCTGTGTCTCACCCGGAGATCAGCAGTGAGCGCAGGGAGAGGGGGTATCTCACCCGGAGATGATCTGTGAGTGCAGGGGGAGGGGGTATCTCACTCGGAGAAAAGCAGTGAGCGCAGGGGGAGGGGGGTATCTCACTCGGAGATGATCTGTGAGTGCCGGGGGAGGCTGTGTCTCACCCGGAGATCAGCAGTGAGCGCAGGGAGAGGGGGTATCTCACCCGGAGATGATCTGTGAGTGCAGGGGGAGGGGGTATCTCACTCGGAGAAAAGCAGTGAGCGCAGGGGGAGGGGGTATCTCACTTGGAGATGAGCTGTGAGTGCAGGGGGAGTATCTCACCCGAAGATCAGCAGTGAGCGCAGGGGGAGGGGGTATCTCACTCGGAGATGAGCTGTGAGTGCAGGGGGAAGCTGTGTCTCACCCGGAGATCAGCAGTGAGCGCAGGGAAAGGGGGGTATCTCACTCGGAGATGAGCTGTGAGTGCAAGGGGAGGGGGTATCTCACCCGGAGATCAGCAGTGAGCGCAGGGAGAGGGGGGTATCTCACTCGGAGATGAGCTGTGAGTGCAGGGAGAGGGGGTATCTCACCCAGAGATCAGCAGTCAGCGCAGGGGGAGGGGGTATCTCACCCGGAGATCAGCAGTGAGCGCAGGGGGAGGGGGTATCTTACTCGGAGATGAGCTGTGAGTGCAGGGGGAGGCTGTGTCTCACCCGGAGATCAGCATTGAGCGCAGGGGGAGGGGGTATCTCACTCGGAGATGAGCTGTGAGTGCAGGGGGAGGCTGTGTCTCACCCGGAGATCAGCAGTGAGCGCAGGAAGAGGGGGTATCTCACCCGGAGATGATCTGTGAATGCAGGGGGAGGCTGTGTCTCACCCGGAGATCAGCAGTGAGCGCAGGGAGAGGGGGTATCTCACCCGGAGATGATCTGTGAGTGCAGGGTGAGGGGGTATCTTACTCGGAGAAAAGCAGTGAGCGCAGGGGGAGGGGGGTATCTCACTCGGAGATGATCTGTGAGTGCCGGGGGAGGCTGTGTCTCACCCGGAGATCAGCAGTGAGCGCAGGGAGAGGGGGTATCTCACCCGGAGATGATCTGTGAGTGCAGGGGGAGGGGGTATCTCACTCGGAGAAAAGCAGTGAGCGCAGGGGGAGGGGGTATCTCACTTGGAGATGAGCTGTGAGTGCAGGGGGAGTATCTCACCCGGAGATCAGCAGTGAGCGCAGGGGGAGGGGGTATCTCACTCGGAGATGAGCTGTGAGTGCAGGGGGAGGCTGTGTCTCACCCGGAGATCAGCAGTGAGCGCAGGGAGAGGGGGGTATCTCACTCGGAGATGAGCTGTGAGTGCAAGAGGAGGGGGTATCTCACCCGGAGATCAGCAGTGAGCGCAGGGAGAGGGGGGTATCTCACTCGGAGATGAGCTGTGAGTGCAGGGAGAGGGGGTATCTCACCCAGAGATCAGCAGTGAGCGCAGGGGGAGGGGGTATCTCACCCGGAGATCAGCAGTGAGCGCAGGGGGAGGGGGTATCTTACTCGGAGATGAGCTGTGAGTGCAGGGGGAGGCTGTGTCTCACCCGGAGATCAGCAGTGAGCGCAGGAGGAGGGGGTATCTCACTCGGAGATGAGCTGTGAGTGCAGGAGGAGGCTGTTTCTTACCCGGAGATCAGCAGTGAGCGCATGGGGAGGGGGTATCACACCCGGAGATGATCTGTGAGTGCAGGGGGAGGGGGTATCTCACCCGGAGATCAGCAGTGAGCGCAGGGAGAGGGGGTATCTCACCCGGAGATGATCTGTGAGTGCAGGGGGAGGGGGTATCTCACCCGGAGATCAGCAGTGAGCACAGGGAAAGGGTTTATCTCACTCAGAGATGAGCTGTGAGGGCAGGGGAGTTTCTCACTCGGAGATGAGCTGTGAGGGCAGGGGAGTATCTCACTGGGAGATGAGCTGTGAGGGCTAGGGAGTATCTCACTCGGAGAAGAGCTGTGAGGGCAGGGGAGTATCTCACACGGAGGTGAGCTGTGAGTGCAGGGAGATGGGGGTGTCTCACCCGGAGATGATCTGTGAGTGCAGGGGGAGGGGGTATCTCACTCGGAGATGAACTGTGAGTGCAGGGGGAGTATCTCACCTAGAGATCAGCTGTGAGTACAGGGGGAGGGGGTATCTCACTCGGAGATGAGCTGTGAGTGCAGAGGGAGTATCTCACCTAGAGATCAGCAGTGAGTGCAGGGGGAGGGGGTATCTCACTTGGAGATGAGCTGTGAGTGCAGGGGGAGGCTGTGTCTCACCCGGAGATCAGCAGTGAGCGCAGGGGGAGGGGGTATCTCACTCGGAGATGAGCTGTGAGTGCAGGGGGAGGCTGTGTCTCACCCGGAGATCAGCAGTGAGCGCAGGGAGAGGGGGTATCTCACCCGGAGATGATCTGTGAGTGCAGGGGGAGGCTGTGTCTCACCCGGAGATCAGCAGTGAGCGCAGGGAGAGGGGGGTATCTCACCCGGAGATGATCTGTGAGTGCAGGGGGAGGCTGTGTCTCACCCGGAGATCAGCAGTGAGTGCAGGGAGAGGGGGTATCTCACCCGGAGATGATCTGTGAGTGCAGGGGGAGGGGGTATCTCACTCAGAGATCAGCAGTGAGCGCAGGGGGAGGGGGTATCTCACTCGGAGATGAGCTGTGAGTGCAGGGGGAGTATCTCACCCAGAGATCAGCAGTAAGCGCAGGGGGAGGGGGTATCTCACTCGGAGATGAGCTGTGAGTGCAGGGGGAGTATCTCACCCGGAGATCAGCAGTGAGCGCAGGGGGAGGGGGTATCTCACTCGGAGATGAGCTGTGAGTGCAGGGGGAGGCTGTGTCTCACACGGAGATCAGCAGTGAGCGCAGGGGGAGGCTGTGTCTCACCCGGAGATCAGCAGTGAGCGCAGGAAGAGGGGGTATCTCACGCGGAGATGATCTGTGAATGCAGGGGGAGGCTGTGTCTCACCCGGAGATCAGCAGTGAGCGCAGGGAGAGAGGGTATCTCACCCGGAGATGATCTGTGAGTGCAGGGGGAGGGGGTATCTCACTCGGATAAAAGCAGTGAGCGCAGGGGGAGGGGGTATCTCACTTGGAGATGAGCTGTGAGCGCAGGGGGAGTATCTCACCCGGAGATCAGCAGTGAGCGCAGGGGGAGGGGGTATCTCACTCGGAGATGAGCTGTGAGTGCAAGGGGAGGGGGTATCTCACCCGGAGATGAGCTGTGAGTGCAGGGGGAGAATCTCACCTAGAGATCAGCTGTGAGTGCAGGGGGTGGGGGTATCTCACTCGGAGATGAGCTGGGAGTGCAGGGGGAGTATCTCACCTAGAGATCAGCAGTGAGTGCAGGGGGAGGGGGTATCTCACTCGGAGATGAGCTGTGAGTGCAGGGGGAGGCTGTGTCTCACCCGGAGATCAGCAGTGAGCGCAGGGAGAGGGGGGTATCTCACCCGGAGATGATCTGTGAGTGCAGGGGGAGGCTGTGTCTCACCCGGAGATCAGCAGTGAGCGCAGGGAGAGGGGGGTATCTCACCCGGAGATGATCTGTGAGTGCAGAGGGAGGCTGTGTCTCACCCGGAGATCAGCAGTGAGCGCAGGGAGAAGGGGGTATCTCACTCGGAGATGAGCTGTGAGTGCAGGGGGAGGCTGTGTCTCACCCGGAGATCAGCAGTGAGCGCAGGGGGAGGGGGTATCTCACTCGGAGATGAGCTGTGAGTGCAGGGGGAGGCTGTGTCTCACCCGGAGATCAGCAGTGAGCGCAGGAAGAGGGGGTATCTCACCCGGAGATGATCTGTGAATGCAGGGGGAGGCTGTGTCTCACCCGGAGATCAGCAGTGAGCGCAGGGAGAGGGGGTATCTCACCCGGAGATGATCTGTGAGTGCAGGGGGAGGGGGTATCTCACTCGGAGAAAAGCAGTGAGCGCAGGGGGAGGGGGGTATCTCACTCGGAGATGATCTGTGAGTGCCGGGGGAGGCTGTGTCTCACCCGGAGATCAGCAGTGAGCGCAGGGAGAGGGGGTATCTCACCCGGAGATGATCTGTGAGTGCAGGGGGAGGGGGTATCTCACTCGGAGAAAAGAAGTGAGCGCAGGGGGAGGGGGTATCTCACTTGGAGATGAGCTGTGAGTGCAGGGGGAGTATCTCACCCGGAGATCAGCAGTGAGCGCAGGGGGAGGGGGAATCTCACTCGGAGATGAGCTGTGAGTGCAGGGGGAGGCTGTGTCTCACCCGGAGATCAGCAGTGAGCGCAGGGAGAGGGGGGTATCTCACTCGGAGAAAAGCAGTGAGCGCAGGGGGAGGGGGTATCTCACTTGGAGATGAGCTGTGAGTGCAGGGGGAGTATCTCACCCGGAGATCAGCAGTGAGCGCAGGGGGAGGGGGAATCTCACTCGGAGATGAGCTGTGAGTGCAGGGGGAGGCTGTGTCTCACCCGGAGATCAGCAGTGAGCGCAGGGAGAGGGGGGTATCTCACTTGGAGATGAGCTGTGAGCGCAGGGGGAGTATCTCACCCGGAGATCAGCAGTGAGCGCAGGGGGAGGGGGTATCTCACTCGGAGATGAGCTGTGAGTGCAAGGGGAGGGGGTATCTCACCCGGAGATGAGCTCTGAGTGCAGGGGGAGAATCTCACCTAGAGATCAGCTGTGAGTGCAGGGGGTGGGGGTATCTCACTCGGAGATGAGCTGGGAGTGCAGGGGGAGTATCTCACCTAGAGATCAGCAGTGAGTGCAGGGGGAGGGGGTATCTCACTCGGAGATGAGCTGTGAGTGCAGGGGGAGGCTGTGTCTCACCCGGAGATCAGCAGTGAGAGCAGGGAGAGGGGGATATCTCACTTGGAGATGATCTGTGAGTGCAGGGGGAGGCTGTGTCTCACCCGGAGATCAGCAGTGAGCGCAGGGAGAGGGGGGTATCTCACCCGGAGATGATCTGTGAGTGCAGAGGGAGGCTGTGTCTCACCCGGAGATCAGCAGTGAGCGCAGGGAGAAGGGGGTATCTCACTCGGAGATGAGCTGTGAGTGCAGGGGGAGGCTGTGTCTCACCCGGAGATCAGCAGTGAGCGCAGGGGGAGGGGGTATCTCACTCGGAGATGAGCTGTGAGTGCAGGGGGAGGCTGTGTCTCACCCGGAGATCAGCAGTGAGCGCAGGGAGAGGGGGTATCTCACCCGGAGATGATCTGTGAGTGCAGGGGGAGGGGGTATCTCACTCGGAGAAAAGCAGTGAGCGCAGGGGGAGGGGGGTATCTCACTCGGAGATGATCTGTGAGTGCCGGGGGAGGCTGTGTCTCACCCGGAGATCAGCAGTGAGCGCAGGGAGAGGGGGTATCTCACCCGGAGATGATCTGTGAGTGCAGGGGGAGGGGGTATCTCACTCGGAGAAAAGCAGTGAGCGCAGGGGGAGGGGGTATCTCACTTGGAGATGAGCTGTGAGTGCAGGGGGAGTATCTCACCCGGAGATCAGCAGTGAGCGCAGGGGGAGGGGGAATCTCACTCGGAGATGAGCTGTGAGTGCAGGGGGAGGCTGTGTCTCACCCGGAGATCAGCAGTGAGCGCAGGGAGAGGGGGGTATCTCACTCGGAGATGAGCTGTGAGTGCAAGGGGAGGGGGTATCTCACCCGGAGATCAGCAGTGAGCGCAGGGAGAGGGGGGTATCTCACTCGGAGATGAGCTGTGAGTGCAGGGAGAGGGGGTATCTCACCCAGAGATCACCAGTGAGCGCAGGGGGAGGGGGTATCTCACCCGGAGATCAGCAGTGAGCGCAGGGGGAGGGGGTATCTTACTCGGAGATGAGCTGTGAGTGCAGGGGGAGGCTGTGTCTCACCCGGAGATCAGCAGTGAGCGCAGGGAGAGGGGGGTATCTCACCCGGAGATGATCTGTGAGTGCAGGGGGAGGCTGTGTCTCACCCGGAGATCAGCAGTGAGTGCAGGGAGAGGGGGTATCTCACCCGGAGATGATCTGTGAGTGCAGGGGGAGGGGGTATCTCACTCAGAGATCAGCAGTGAGCGCAGGGGGAGGGGGTATCTCACTCGGAGATGAGCTGTGAGTGCAGGGGGAGTATCTCACCCAGAGATCAGCAGTAAGCGCAGGGGGAGGGGGTATCTCACTCGGAGATGAGCTGTGAGTGCAGGGGGAGTATCTCACCCGGAGATCAGCAGTGAGCGCAGGGGGAGGGGGTATCTCACTCGGAGATGAGCTGTGAGTGCAGGGGGAGGCTGTGTCTCACACGGAGATCAGCAGTGAGCGCAGGGAGAGATGGGTATCTCACTCGGAGATGAGCTGTGAGTGCAGGGGGAGGCTGTGTCTCACCCGGAGATCAGCAGTGAGCGCAGGAAGAGGGGGTATCTCACGCGGAGATGATCTGTGAATGCAGGGGGAGGCTGTGTCTCACCCGGAGATCAGCAGTGAGCGCAGGGAGAGAGGGTATCTCACCCGGAGATGATCTGTGAGTGCAGGGGGAGGGGGTATCTCACTCGGATAAAAGCAGTGAGCGCAGGGGGAGGGGGTATCTCACTTGGAGATGAGCTGTGAGCGCAGGGGGAGTATCTCACCCGGAGATCAGCAGTGAGCGCAGGGGGAGGGGGTATCTCACTCGGAGATGAGCTGTGAGTGCAAGGGGAGGGGGTATCTCACCCGGAGATGAGCTGTGAGTGCAGGGGGAGAATCTCACCTAGAGATCAGCTGTGAGTGCAGGGGGTGGGGGTATCTCACTCGGAGATGAGCTGGGAGTGCAGGGGGAGTATCTCACCTAGAGATCAGCAGTGAGTGCAGGGGGAGGGGGTATCTCACTCGGAGATGAGCTGTGAGTGCAGGGGGAGGCTGTGTCTCACCCGGAGATCAGCAGTGAGAGCAGGGAGAGGGGGATATCTCACTTGGAGATGATCTGTGAGTGCAGGGGGAGGCTGTGTCTCACCCGGAGTTCAGCAGTGAGCGCAGGGAGAGGGGGGTATCTCACCCGGAGATGATCTGTGAGTGCAGAGGGAGGCTGTGTCTCACCCGGAGATCAGCAGTGAGCGCAGGGAGAAGGGGGTATCTCACTCGGAGATGAGCTGTGAGTGCAGGGGGAGGCTGTGTCTCACCCGGAGATCAGCAGTGAGCGCAGGGGGAGGGGGTATCTCACTCGGAGATGAGCTGTGAGTGCAGGGGGAGGCTGTGTCTCACCCGGAGATCAGCAGTGAGCGCAGGAAGAGGGGGTATCTCACCCGGAGATGATCTGTGAATGCAGGGGGAGGCTGTGTCTCACCCGGAGATCAGCAGTGAGCGCAGGGAGAGGGGGTATCTCACCCGGAGATGATCTGTGAGTGCAGGGGGAGGGGGTATCTCACTCGGAGAAAAGCAGTGAGCGCAGGGGGAGGGGGGTATCTCACTCGGAGATGATCTGTGAGTGCCGGGGGAGGCTGTGTCTCACCCGGAGATCAGCAGTGAGCGCAGGGAGAGGGGGTATCTCACCCGGAGATGATCTGTGAGTGCAGGGGGAGGGGGTATCTCACTCGGAGAAAAGCAGTGAGCGCAGGGGGAGGGGGTATCTCACTTGGAGATGAGCTGTGAGTGCAGGGGGAGTATCTCACCCGGAGATCAGCAGTGAGCGCAGGGGGAGGGAGAATCTCACTCGGAGATGAGCTGTGAGTGCAGGGGGAGGCTGTGTCTCACCCGGAGATCAGCAGTGAGCGCAGGGAGAGGGGGGTATCTCACTCGGAGATGAGCTGTGAGTGCAAGGGGAGGGGGTATCTCACCCGGAGATCAGCAGTGAGCGCAGGGAGAGGGGGGTATCTCACTCGGAGATGAGCTGTGAGTGCAGGGAGAGGGGGTATCTCACCCAGAGATCACCAGTGAGCGCAGGGGGAGGGGGTATCTCACCCGGAGATCAGCAGTGAGCGCAGGGGGAGGGGGTATCTTACTCGGAGATGAGCTGTGAGTGCAGGGGGAGGCTGTGTCTCACCCGGAGATCAGCAGTGAGCGCAGGGGGAGGGGGTATCTCACTCGGAGATGAGCTGTGAGTGCAGGGGGAGGCTGTTTCTTACCCGGAGATCAGCAGTGAGCGCAGGGGGAGGGGGTATCACACCCGGAGATGATCTGTGAGTGCAGGGGGAGGGGGTATCTCACCCGGAGATCAGCAGTGAGCGCAGGGAGAGGGGGTATCTCACCCGGAGATGATCTGTGAGTGCAGGGGGAGGGGTATCTCACCCGGAGATCAGCAGTGAGCACAGGGAAAGGGTTTATCTCACTCGGAGATGAGCTGTGAGGGCAGGGGAGTATCTCACTCGGAGATGAGCTGTGAGGGCAGGGGAGTATCTCACTGGGAGATGAGCTGTGAGGGCTAGGGAGTATCTCACTCGGAGAAGAGCTGTGAGGGCAGGGGAGTATCTCACTCGGAGATGAGCTGTGAGGGCAGGGGAGTATCTCACTCAGAGATGAGCTGTGAGGGCAGGGGAGTATCTCACTCGGAGATGAGCTGTGAGGGCAGGGAAGTATCTCGGAGATGAGCTGTGAGGGCAGGGAAGTATCTCGGAGATGAGCTGTGAGGGCAGGGGAGTATCTCACTCGGAGATGAGCTGTGAGGGCAGGGGAGTATCTCACTCGGAGATGAGCTGTGAGGGCAGGGAAGTATCTCGGAGATGAGCTGTGAGGGCAGGGGAGTATCTCACTTGGAGATGAGCTGTGAGTGCAGGGGGAGGGGGTATCTCACCCGGAGATCAGCAGTGAGCGCAGGGGGAGGGGGTATCACACCCGGAGATGATGTGTGAGTGCAGGGGGAGGGGGTATCTCACCCGGAGATCAGCAGTGAGCGCAGGGAGAGGGGGTATCTCACCCGGAGATTATCTGTGAGTGCAGGGGGAGGGGGTATCTCACCCGGAGATCAGCAGTGAGCACAGGGAAAGGGTTTATCTCACTCGGAGATGAGCTGTGAGGGCAGGGGAGTATCTCACTCGGAGATGAGCTGTGAGGGCAGGGGAGTATCTCACTGGGAGATGAGCTGTGAGGGCTAGGGAGTATCTCACTCGGAGAAGAGCTGTGAGGGCAGGGGAGTATCTCACTCGGAGATGAGCTGTGAGGGCAGGGGAGTATCTCACTCGGAGATGAGCTGTGAGGGCAGGGGAGTATCTCACTCGGAGATGAGCTGTGAGGGCAGGGAAGTATCTCGGAGATGAGCTGTGAGGGCAGGGGAGTATCTCACTCGGAGATGAGCTGTGAGGGCAGGGGAGTATCTCACTCGGAGAAGAGCTGTGAGGGCAGGGAAGTATCTCACTCGAAGATGAGCTGTGAGGGCAGGGGGTATCTAACTCGGAGATGAGCTGTGAGGGCAGGGGAGTATCTCACTCGAAGAGCTGTGAGGGCAGGGAAGTATCTCACTCGGAGATGAGCTGTGAGGGCAGGGGAGTATCTCACTCGGAGATGAGCTGTGAGGGCAGGGAAGTATCTCGGAGATGAGCTGTGAGGGCAGGGGAGTATCTCACTCGGAGATGAGCTGTGAGGGCAGGGGAGTACCTCACTCGGAGATGAGCTGTGAGGGCAGGGGAATATCTCACTCGGAGATGATCTATGAGTGCAGGGGGAGGGGGTATTTCACTCGGAGATGAACTGTGAGTGCAGGGGGAGTATCTCACCTAGAGATCAGCTGTGAGTACAGGGGGAGGGGGTATCTCACTCGGAGATGAGCTGTGAGTGCAGAGGGAGTATCTCACCTAGAGATCAGCAGTGAGTGCAGGGGGAGGGGGTATCTCACTTGGAGATGAGCTGTGAGTGCAGGGGGAGGCTGTGTCTCACCCGGAGATCAGCAGTGAGCGCAGGGAGAGGGGGGTATCTCAACCGGAGATGATCTGTGAGGGCAGGGGGAGGCTGTGTATCACCCGGAGATCAGCAGTGAGCGCAGGGAGAAGGGGGTATCTCACTCGGAGATGAGCTGTGAGTGCAGGGGGAGGCTGTGTCTCACCCGGAGATCAGCAGTGAGCGCAGGGGGAGGGGGTATCTCACTCGGAGATGAGCTGTGAGTGCAGGGGGAGGCTGTGTCTCACCCGGAGATCAGCAGTGAGCGCAGGGAGAGGGGGTATTTCACCCGGAGATGATCTGTGAGTGCAGGGGGAGGCTGTGTCTCACCCGGAGATCAGCAGTGAGCGCAGGGAGAGGGGGGTATCTCACCCGGAGATGATCTGTGAGTGCAGGGGGAGGCTGTGTCTCACCCGGAGATCAGCAGTGAGCGCAGGGAGAGGGGGTCTCTCACCCGGAGATGATCTGTGAGTGCAGGGGGAGGGGGTATCTCACTCGGAGATCAGCAGTGAGCGCAGGGGGAGGGGGTATCTCACTCGGAGATGAGCTGTGAGTGCAGGGGGAGGGGGTATCTCACTCGGAGATGAGCTGTGAGTGCAGGGGGAGTATCTCACCCGGAGATCAGCAGTGAGCGCAGGGGGAGGGGGGTATCTCACCCGGAGATGATCTGTGAGTGCAGGGGGAGGCTGTGTCTCACCCGGAGATCAGCAGTGAGCGCAGGGAGAGGGGGGTATCTCACCCGGAGATGATCTGTGAGTGCAGGGGGAGGCTGTGTCTCACCCGGAGATCAGCAGTGAGCGCAGGGAGAAGGGGGTATCTCACTCGGAGATGAGCTGTGAGTGCAGGGGGAGGCTGTGTCTCACCCGGAGATCAGCAATGAGCGCAGGGGGAGGGGGTATCTCACTCGGAGATGAGCTGTGAGTGCAGGGGGAGGCTGTGTCTCACCCGGAGATCAGCAGTGAGCGAAGGACGAGGGGGTATCTCACCCGGAGATGATCTGTGAATGCAGGGGGACGCTGTGTCTCACCCGGAGATCAGCAGTGAGCGCAGGGAGAGGGGTATCTCACCCGGAGATGATCTGTGAGTGCAGGGGGAGGGGGTATCTCACTCGGAGAAAAGCAGTGAGCGCAGGGGGAGGGGGGTATCTCACTCGGAGATGATCTGTGAGTGCCGGGGGAGGCTGTGTCTCACCCGGAGATCAGCAGTGAGCGCAGGGAGAGGGGGTATCTCACTCGGAGATGATCTGTGAGTGCAGGGGGAGGGGGTATCTCACTCGGAGAAAAGCAGTGAGCGCAGGGGGAGGGGGTATCTCACTTGGAGATGAGCTGTGAGTGCAGGGGGAGTATCTCACCCGGAGATCAGCAGTGAGCGCAGGGGGAGGGGGTATCTCACTCGGAGATGAGCTGTGAGTGCAGGGGGAGGCTGTGTCTCACCCGGAGAACAGCAGTGAACGCAGGGAGAGGGGGATATCTCACTCGGAGATGAGCTGTGAGTGCAAGGGGAAGGGGGTATCTCACCCGGAGATCAGCAGTGAGCGCAGGGAGAGGGGGGTATCTCACTCGGAGATGAGCTGTGAGTGCAGGGAGAGGGGGTATCTCACCCAGAGATCAGCAGTAAGCGCAGGGGGAGGGGGTATCTCACCCGGAGATCAGCAGTGAGCGCAGGGGGAGGGGGTATCTTACTCGGAGATGAGCTGTAAGTGCAGGGGGAGGCTGTGTCTCACCCGGAGATCAGCAGTGAGCGCAGGGGGAGGGGGTATCTCACTCGGAGATGAGCTGTGAGTGGAGGGGGAGGCTGTTTCTTACCCGGAGATCAGCAGTGAGCGCAGGGGGAGGGGGTATCACACCCGGAGATGATCTGTGAGTGCAGGGGGAGGGGGTATCTCACCCGGAGATCAGCAGTGAGCGCAGGGAGAGGGGGTATCTCACCCGGAGATGATCTGTGAGTGCAGGGAGAGGGGGTATCTCACCCGGAGACCAGCAGTGAGCACAGGGAAAGGGTTTATCTCACTCGGAGATGAGCTGTGAGGGCAGGGGAGTATCTCACTCGGAGATGAGCTGTGAGGGCAGGGGAGTATCTCACTGGGAGATGAGCTGTGAGGGCTAGGGAGTATCTCACTCGGAGATGAGCTGTGAGGGCAGGGGAGTATCTCACTCGGAGATGAGCTGTGAGGGCAGGGGAGTATCTCACTCGGAGATGAGCTGTGAGGGCAGGGGAGTATCTCACTCGGAGATGAGCTGTGAGGGCAGGGAAGTATCTCGGAGATGAGCTGTGAGGGCAGGGGAGTATCACACTCGGAGATGAGCTGTGAGGGCAGGGGAGTATCTCACTCGGAGATGAGCTGTGAGGGCAGGGAAGTATCTCGGAGATGAGCTGTGAGGGCAGGGGAGTATCTCACTTAGAGATGAGCTGTGAGTGCAGGGGGAGGGGGTATCACACCCGGAGATGATGTGTGAGTGCAGGGGGAGGGGGTATCTCACCCGCAGATCAGCAGTGAGCGCAGGGAGAGGGGGTATCTCAGCCGGAGATGATCTGTGAGTGCAGGGGGAGGGGGTATCTCACCCGGAGATCAGCAGTGAGCACAGGGAAAGGGTTTATCTCACTCGGAGATGAGCTGTGAGGGCAGGGGAGTATCTCACTCGGAGATGAGCTGTGAGGGCAGGGGAGTATCTCACTGGGAGATGAGCTGTGAAGGCTAGGGAGTATCTCACTCGGAGAAGAGCTGTGAGGGCAGGGGAGTATCTCACTCGGAGATGAGCTGTGAGGGCAGGGGAGTATCTCACTCGGAGATGAGCTGTGAGGGCAGGGGAGTATCTCACTCGGAGATGAGCTGTGAGGGCAGGGAAGTATCTCGGAGATGAGCTGTGAGGGCAGGGGAGTATCTCACTCGGAGATGAGCTGTGAGGGCAGGGGAGTATCTCACTCGGAGAAGAGCTGTGAGGGCAGGGAAGTATCTCACTCGAAGATGAGCTGTGAGGGCAGGGGAGTATCTCACTCGGAGATGAGCTGTGAGGGCAGGGGAGTATCTCACTCGAAGAGCTGTGAGGGCAGGGAAATATTTCACTCGGAGATGAGCTGTGAGGGCAGGGGAGTATCTCACTCGGAGATGAGCTGTGAGGGCAGGGAAGTATCTCGGAGATGAGCTGTGAGGGCAGGGGAGTATCTCACTCGGAGATGAGCTGTGAGGGCAGGGGAGTACCTCACTCGGAGATGAGCTGTGAGGGCAGCGGAATATCTCACTCGGAGATGATCTGTGAGTGCAGGGCGAGGGGGTATCTCACTCGGAGATGAACTGTGAGTGCAGGGGGAGTATCTCACCTAGAGATCAGCTGTGAGTACAGGGGGAGGGGGTATCTCACTCGGAGATGAGCTGTGAGTGCAGAGGGAGTATCTCACCTAGAGATCAGCAGTGAGTGCAGGGGGAGGGGGTATCTCACTTGGAGATGAGCTGTGAGTGCAGGGGGAGGCTGTGTCTCACCCGGAGATCAGCAGTGAGCGCAGGGAGAGGGGGGTATCTCACCCGGAGATGATCTATGAGTGCAGGGGGAGGCTGTGTCTCACCCGGAGATCAGCAGTGAGCGCAGGGAGAAGGGGGTATCTCACTCGGATATGAGCTGTGAGTGCAGGGGGAGGCTGTGTCTCACCCGGAGATCAGCAGTGAGCGCAGGGGGAGGGGGTATCTCACTCGGAGATGAGCTGTGAGTGCAGGGGGAGGCTGTGTCTCACCCGGAGATCAGCAGTGAGCGCAGGGAGAGGGGGTATCTCACTCGGAGATGAGCTGTGAGTGCAGGGGGAGTATCTCACCCGGAAATCAGCAGTGAGCGCAGGGGGAGGGGGTATCTCACTCGGAGATGAGCTGTGAGTGCAGGGGGAGGCTGTGTCTCACACGGAGATCAGCAGTGAGCGGAGGGAGAGATGGGTATCTCACTCGGAGATGAGCTGTGAGTGCAGGGGGAGGGAGTATCTCACCCGGAGTTGAGCTGTGATTGCAGGGGGAGAATCTCACCTAGAGATCAGCTGTGAGTGCAGGGGGTGGGGGTATCTCACTCGGAGATGAGCTGTGAGTGCAGGGGGAGGCTGTGTCTCACCCGGAGATCAGCAGTGAGAGCAGGGAGAGGGGGATATCTCACTTGGAGATGAGCTGTGAGTGCAGGGGGAGGCTGTGTCTCACCCGGAGATCAGCAGTGAGCGCAGGGAGAGGGGGGTATCTCACCCGGAGATGATCTGTGAGTGCAGGGGGAGGCTGTGTCTCACCCGGAGATCAGCAGTGAGCGCAGGGAGAGGGGGGTATCTCACCCGGAGATGATCTGTGAGTCAGGGGGAGGCTGTGTCTCACCCGGAGATCAGCAGTGAGCGCAGGGAGAAGGGGGTATCTCACTCGGAGATGAGCTGTGAGTGCAGGGGGAGGCTGTGTCTCACCCGGAGATCAGCAGTGAGCGCAGGGGGAGGGGGTATCTCACTCGGAGATGAGCTGTGAGTGCAGGGGGAGGCTGTGTCTCACCCGGAGATCAGCAGTGAGCGCAGGAAGAGGGGGTATCTCACTCGGAGATGATCTGTGAATGCAGGGGGAGGCTGTGTCTCACCTGGAGATCAGCAGTGAGCGCAGGGAGAGGGGGTATCTCACCCGGAGATGATCTGTGAGTGCAGGGGGAGGGGGTATCTCACTCGGAGAAAAGCAGTGAGCGCAGGGGGAGGGGGTATCTCACTTGGAGATGAGCTGTGAGTGCAGGGGGAGTATCTCACCCGGAGATCAGCAGTGAGCGCAGGGGGAGGGGGTATCTCACTCGGAGATGAGCTGTGAGTGCAGGGGGAGGCTGTGTCTCACCCGGAGATCAGCAGTGAGCGCAGGGAGAGGGGGGTATCTCACTCGGAGATGAGCTGTGAGTGCAAGGGGAGGGGGTATCTCACCCGGAGATCAGCAGTGAGCGCAGGGAGAGGGGGATATCTCACTCGGAGATGAGCTGTGAGTGCAGGGAGAGGGGGTATCTCACCCAGAGATCAGCAGTGAGTGCAGGGGGAGGGGGTATCTCACCCGGAGATCAGCAGTGAGCGCAGGGGGAGGGGGTATCTTACTCGGAGATGAGCTGTGAGTGCAGGGGGAGGCTGTGTCTCACCCGGAGATCAGCAGTGAGCGCAGGGGGAGGGGGTATCTCACTCGGAGATGAGCTGTGAGTGCAGGGGGAGGCTGTTTCTTACCCGGAGATCAGCAGTGAGCGCAGGGGGAGGGGGTATCACACCCGGAGATGATCTGTGAGTGCAGGGGGAGGGGGTATCTCACCCGGAGATGATCTGTGAGTGCAGGGGGAGGGGGTATCTCACCCGGAGATCAGCAGTGAGCACAGGGAAAGGGTTTATCTCACTCGGAGATGAGCTGTGAGGGCAGGGGAGTATCTCACTCGGAGATGAGCTGTGAGGGCAGGGGAGTATCTTACTGGGAGATGAGCTGTGAGGGCTAGGGAGTATCTCACTGGGAGAAGAGCTGTGAGGGCAGGGGAGTATCTCACTCGGAGATGAGCTGTGAGGGCAGGGGAGTATCTCACTCGGAGATGAGCTGTGAGGGCAGGGAAGTATCTCGGAGATGAGCTGTGAGGGCAGGGGAGTATCTCACTCGGAGATGAGCTGTGAGGGCAGGGGAGTATCTCACTCGGAGAAGAGCTGTGAGGGCAGGGAAGTATCTCACTCGAAGATGAGCTGTGAGGGCAGGGGAGTATCTCACTCGGAGATGAGCTGTGAGGGCAGGGGAGTATCTCACTCGAAGAGCTGTGAGGGCAGGGAAGTATCTCACTCGGAGATGAGCTGTGAGGGCAGGGTAGTATCTCACTCGGAGATGAGCTGTGAGGGCAGGGAAGTATCTCGGAGATGAGCTGTGAGGGCAGGGGAGTATCTCACTCGGAGATGAGCTGTGAGGGCAGTGGAGTACCTCACTCGGAGATGAGCTGTGAGGGCAGGGCAATATCTCACTCGGAGATGATCTGTGAGTGCAGGGGGAGGGGGTATCTCACTCGGAGATGAACTGTGAGTGCAGGGGGAGTATCTCACCTAGAGATCAGCTGTGAGTACAGGGGGAGGGGGTATCTCACTCGGAGATGAGCTGTGAGTGCAGAGGGAGTATCTCACCTAGAGATCAGCAGTGAGTGCAGGGGGAGGGGGTATCTCACTTGGAGATGAGCTGTGAGTGCAGGGGGAGGCTGTGTCTCACCCGGAGATCAGCAGTGAGCGCAGGGAGAGGGGGTATCTCACCCGGAGATGATCTGTGAGTGCAGGGGGAGGCTGTGTCTCACCCGGAGATCAGCATTGAGCGCAGGGAGAAGGGGGTATCTCACTCGGAGATGAGCTGTGAGTGCAGGGGGAGGCTGTGTCTCACCCGGAGATCAGCAGTGAGCGCAGGGGGAGGGGATATCTCACTCGGAGATGAGCTGTGAGTGCAGGGGGAGGCTGTGTCTCACCCGGAGATCAGCAGTGAGCGCAGGGAGAGGGGGTATCTCACCCGGAGATGATCTGTGAGTGCAGGGGGAGGCTGTGTCTCACCCGGAGATCAGCAGTGAGCGCAGGGAGAGGGGGGTATCTCACCCGGAGATGATCTGTGAGTGCAGGGGGAGGCTGTGTCTCACCCGGAGATCAGCAGTGAGCGCAGGGAGAGGGGGTCTCTCACCCGGAGATGATCTGTGAGTGCAGGGGGAGGGGGTATCTCACTCGCAGATGAGCAGTGAGCGCAGGGGGAGGGGGTATCTCACTCGGAGATGAGCTGTGAGTGCAGGGGGAGTATCTCACCCGGAGATCAGCAGTGAGCGCAGGGGGAGGGGGTATCTCACTCGGAGATGAGCTGTGAGTGCAGGGGGAGTATCTCACCTGGAGATCAGCAGTGAGCGCAGGGGGAGGGGGTATCTCACTCGGAGATGAGCTGTGAGTGCAGGGGGAGGCTGTGTCTCACACGGAGATCAGCATTGAGAGCAGGGAGAGGGGGATATCTCACTTGGAGATGAGCTGTGAGTGCAGGGGGAGGCTGTGTCTCACCCGGAGATCAGCAGTGAGCGCAGGGAGAGGGGGGTATCTCACCCGGAGATGATCTGTGAGTGCAGGGGGAGGCTGTGTCTCACCCGGAGATCAGCAGTGAGCGCAGGGAGAGGGGGGTATCTCACCCGGAGATGATCTGTGAGTGCAGGGGGAGGCTGTGTCTCACCCGGAGATCAGCAGTGAGCGCAGGGAGAAGGGGGTATCTCACTCGGAGATGAGCTGTGAGTGCAGGGGGAGGCTGTGTCTCACCCGGAGATCAGCAGTGAGCGCAGGGGGAGGGGGTATCTCACTCGGAGATGAGCTGTGAGTGCAGGGGGAGGCTGTGTCTCACCCGGAGATCAGCAGTGAGCGCAGGAAGAGGGGGTATCTCACCCGGAGATGATCTGTGAATGCAGGGGGAGGCTGTGTCTCACCTGGAGATCAGCAGTGAGCGCAGGGAGAGGGGGTATCTCACCCGGAGATGATCTGTGAGTGCAGGGGGAGGGGGTATCTCACTCGGAGAAAAGCAGTGAGCGCAGGGGGAGGGGGTATCTCACTTGGAGATGAGCTGTGAGTGCAGGGGGAGTATCTCACCCGGAGATCAGCAGTGAGCGCAGGGGGAGGGGGTATCTCACTCGGAGATGAGCTGTGAGTGCAGGGGGAGGCTGTGTCTCACCCGGAGATCAGCAGTGAGCGCAGGGAGAGGGGGGTATCTCACTCGGAGATGAGCTGTGAGTGCAAGGGGAGGGGGTATCTCACCCGGAGATCAGCAGTGAGCGCAGGGAGAGGGGGATATCTCACTCGGAGATGAGCTGTGAGTGCAGGGAGAGGGGGTATCTCACCCAGAGATCAGCAGTGAGTGCAGGGGGAGGGGGTATCTCACCCGGAGATCAGCAGTGAGCGCAGGGGGAGGGGGTATCTTACTCGGAGATGAGCTGTGAGTGCAGGGGGAGGCTGTGTCTCACCCGGAGATCAGCAGTGAGCGCAGGGGGAGGGGGTATCTCACTCGGAGATGAGCTGTGAGTGCAGGGGGAGGCTGTTTCTTACCCGGAGATCAGCAGTGAGAGCAGGGGGAGGGGGTATCACACCCCGAGATGCTCTGTGAGTGCAGGGGGAGGGGGTATCTCACTCGGAGATGAGCTGTGAGTGCAGGGGGAGGCTGTTTCTTACCCGGAGATCAGCAGTGAGCGCAGGGGGAGGGGGTATCACACCCCGAGATGCTCTGTGAGTGCAGGGGGAGGGGGTATCTCACCCGGAGATGATCTGTGAGTGCAGGGGGAGGGGGTATCTCACCCGGAGATCAGCAGTGAGCACAGGGAAAGGGTTTATCTCACTCGGAGATGAGCTGTGAGGGCAGGGGAGTATCTCACTCGGAGATGAGCTGTGACGGCAGGGGAGTATCTTACTGGGAGATGAGCTGTGAGGGCTAGGGAGTATCTCACTCGGAGAAGAGCTGTGAGGGCAGGGGAGTATCTCACTCGGAGATGAGCTGTGAGGGCAGGGGAGTATCTCACTTGGAGATGAGCTGTGAGGGCAGGGGAGTATCTCACTCGGAGATGAGCTGTGAGGGCAGGGAAGTATCTCGGAGATGAGCTGTGAGGGCAGGGGAGTATCTCACTCGGAGATGAGCTGTGAGGGCAGGGGAGTATCTCACTGGGAGATGAGCTGTGAAGGCTAGGGAGTATCTCACTCGGAGAAGAGCTGTGAGGGCAGGGGAGTATCTCACTCGGAGATGAGCTGTGAGGGCAGGGGAGTATCTCACTCGGAGATGAGCTGTGAGGGCAGGGGAGTATCTCACTCGGAGATGAGCTGTGAGGGCAGGGAAGTATCTCGGAGATGAGCTGTGAGGGCAGGGGAGTATCTCACTCGGAGATGAGCTGTGAGGGCAGGGGAGTATCTCACTCGGAGAAGAGCTGTGAGGGCAGGGAAGTATCTCACTCGAAGATGAGCTGTGAGGGCAGGGGAGTATCTCACTCGGAGATGAGCTGTGAGGGCAGGGGAGTATCTCACTCGAAGAGCTGTGAGGGCAGGGAAATATCTCACTCGGAGATGAGCTGTGAGGGCAGGGGAGTATCTCACTCGGAGATGAGCTGTGAGGGCAGGGAAGTATCTCGGAGATGAGCTGTGAGGGCAGGGGAGTATCTCACTCGGAGATGAGCTGTGAGGGCAGGGGAGTACCTCACTCGGAGATGAGCTGTGAGGGCAGGGGAATATCTCACTCGGAGATGATCTGTGAGTGCAGGGCGAGGGGGTATCTCACTCGGAGATGAACTGTGAGTGCAGGGGGAGTATCTCACCTAGAGATCAGCTGTGAGTACAGGGGGAGGGGGTATCTCACTCGGAGATGAGCTGTGAGTGCAGAGGGAGTATCTCACCTAGAGATCAGCAGTGAGTGCAGGGGGAGGGGGTATCTCACTTGGAGATGAGCTGTGAGTGCAGGGGGAGGCTGTGTCTCACCCGGAGATCAGCAGTGAGCGCAGGGAGAGGGGGGTATCTCACCCGGAGATGATCTGTGAGTGCAGGGGGAGGCTGTGTCTCACCCGGAGATCAGCAGTGAGCGCAGGGAGAAGGGGGTATCTCACTCGGATATGAGCTGTGAGTGCAGGGGGAGGCTGTGTCTCACCCGGAGATCAGCAGTGAGCGCAGGGGGAGGGGGTATCTCACTCGGAGATGAGCTGTGAGTGCAGGGGGAGGCTGTGTCTCACCCGGAGATCAGCAGTGAGCGCAGGGAGAGGGGGTATCTCACTCGGAGATGAGCTGTGAGTGCAGGGGGAGTATCTCACCTGGAAATCAGCAGTGAGCGCAGGGGGAGGGGGTATCTCACTCGGAGATGAGCTGTGAGTGCAGGGGGAGGCTGTGTCTCACACGGAGATCAGCAGTGAGCGGAGGGAGAGATGGGTATCTCACTCGGAGATGAGCTGTGAGTGCAGGGGGAGGGAGTATCTCACCCGGAGTTGAGCTGTGATTGCAGGGGGAGAATCTCACCTAGAGATCAGCTGTGAGTGCAGGGGGTGGGGGTATCTCACTCGGAGATGAGCTGTGAGTGCAGGGGGAGGCTGTGTCTCACCCGGAGATCAGCAGTGAGAGCAGGGAGAGGGGGATATCTCACTTGGAGATGAGCTGTGAGTGCAGGGGGAGGCTGTGTCTCACCCGGAGATCAGCAGTGAGCGCAGGGAGAGGGGGGTATCTCACCCGGAGATGATCTGTGAGTGCAGGGGGAGGCTGTGTCTCACCCGGAGATCAGCAGTGAGCGCAGGGAGAGGGGGGTATCTCACCCGGAGATGATCTGTGAGTCAGGGGGAGGCTGTGTCTCACCCGGAGATCAGCAGTGAGCGCAGGGAGAAGGGGGTATCTCACTCGGAGATGAGCTGTGAGTGCAGGGGGAGGCTGTGTCTCACCCGGAGATCAGCAGTGAGCGCAGGGGGAGGGGGTATCTCACTCGGAGATGAGCTGTGAGTGCAGGGGGAGGCTGTGTCTCACCCGTAGATCAGCAGTGAGCGCAGGAAGAGGGGGTATCTCACCCGGAGATGATCTGTGAATGCAGGGGGAGGCTGTGTCTCACCTGGAGATCAGCAGTGAGCGCAGGGAGAGGGGGTATCTCACCCGGAGATGATCTGTGAGTGCAGGGGGAGGGGGTATCTCACTCGGAGAAAAGCAGTGAGCGCAGGGGGAGGGGGTATCTCACTTGGAGATGAGCTGTGAGTGCAGGGGGAGTATCTCACCCGGAGATCAGCAGTGAGCGCAGGGGGAGGGGGTATCTCACTCGGAGATGAGCTGTGAGTGCAGGGGGAGGCTGTGTCTCACCCGGAGATCAGCAGTGAGCGCAGGGAGAGGGGGGTATCTCACTCGGAGATGAGCTGTGAGTGCAAGGGGAGGGGATATCTCACCCGGAGATCAGCAGTGAGCGCAGGGAGAGGGGGATATCTCACTCGGAGATGAGCTGTGAGTGCAGGGAGAGGGGGTATCTCACCCAGAGATCAGCAGTGAGTGCAGGGGGAGGGGGTATCTCACCCGGAGATCAGCAGTGAGCGCAGGGGGAGGGGGTATCTTACTCGGAGATGAGCTGTGAGTGCAGGGGGAGGCTGTGTCTCACCCGGAGATCAGCAGTGATCGCAGGGGGAGGGGGTATCTCACTCGGAGATGAGCTGTGAGTGCAGGGGGAGGCTGTTTCTTACCCGGAGATCAGCAGTGAGCGCAGGGGGAGGGGGTATCACACCCGGAGATGATCTGTGAGTGCAGGGGGAGGGGGTATCTCACCCGGAGATGATCTGTGAGTGCAGGGGGAGGGGGTATCTCACCCGGAGATCAGCAGTGAGCACAGGGAAAGGGTTTATCTCACTCGGAGATGAGCTGTGAGGGCAGGGGAGTATCTCACTCGGAGATGAGCTGTGAGGGCAGGGGAGTATCTTACTGGGAGATGAGCTGTGAGGGTTAGGGAGTATCTCACTGGGAGAAGAGCTGTGAGGGCAGGGGAGTATCTCACTCGGAGATGAGCTGTGAGGGCAGGGGAGTATCTCACTCGGAGATGAGCTGTGAGGGCAGGGAAGTATCTCGGAGATGAGCTGTGAGGGCAGGGGAGTATCTCACTCGGAGATGAGCTGTGAGGGCAGGGGAGTATCTCACTCGGAGAAGAGCTGTGAGGGCAGGGAAGTATCTCACTCGAAGATGAGCTGTGAGGGCAGGGGAGTATCTCACTCGGAGATGAGCTGTGAGGGCAGGGGAGTATCTCACTCGAAGAGCTGTGAGGGCAGGGAAGTATCTCACTCGGAGATGAGCTGTGAGGGCAGGGTAGTATCTCACTCGGAGATGAGCTGTGAGGGCAGGGAAGTATCTCGGAGATGAGCTGTGAGGGCAGGGGAGTATCTCACTCGGAGATGAGCTGTGAGGGCAGTGGAGTACCTCACTCGGAGATGAGCTGTGAGGGCAGGGCAATATCTCACTCGGAGATGATCTGTGAGTGCAGGGGGAGGGGGTATCTCACTCGGAGATGAACTGTGAGTGCAGGGGGAGTATCTCACCTAGAGATCAGCTGTGAGTACAGGGGGAGGGGGTATCTCACTCGGAGATGAGCTGTGAGTGCAGAGGGAGTATCTCACCTAGAGATCAGCAGTGAGTGCAGGGGGAGGGGGTATCTCACTTGGAGATGAGCTGTGAGTGCAGGGGGAGGCTGTGTCTCACCCGGAGATCAGCAGTGAGCGCAGGGAGAGGGGGTATCTCACCCGGAGATGATCTGTGAGTGCAGGGGGAGGCTGTGTCTCACCCGGAGATCAGCAGTGAGCGCAGGGAGAAGGGGGTATCTCACTCGGAGATGAGCTGTGAGTGCAGGGGGAGGCTGTGTCTCACCCGGAGATCAGCAGTGAGCGCAGGGGGAGGGGATATCTCACTCGGAGATGAGCTGTGAGTGCAGGGGGAGGCTGTGTCTCACCCGGAGATCAGCAGTGAGCGCAGGGAGAGGGGGTATCTCACCCGGAGATGATCTGTGAGTGCAGGGGGAGGCTGTGTCTCACCCGGAGATCAGCAGTGAGCGCAGGGAGAGGGGGGTATCTCACCCGGAGATGATCTGTGAGTGCAGGGGGAGGCTGTGTCTCACCCGGAGATCAGCAGTGAGCGCAGGGAGAGGGGGTCTCTCACCCGGAGATCAGCAGTGAGCGCAGGGAGAGGGGGTCTCTCACCCGGAGATGATCTGTGAGTGCAGGGGGAGGGGGTATCTCACTCGGAGATCAGCAGTGAGCGCAGGGGGAGGGGGTATCTCACTCGGAGATGAGCTGTGAGTGCAGGGGGAGTATCTCACCCGGAGATCAGCAGTGAGCGCAGGGGGAGGGGGTATCTCACTCGGAGATGAGCTGTGAGTGCAGGGGGAGTATCTCACCTGGAGATCAGCAGTGAGCGCAGGGGGAGGGGGTATCTCACTCGGAGATGAGCTGTGAGTGCAGGGGGAGGCTGTGTCTCACACGGAGATCAGCATTGAGAGCAGGGAGAGGGGGATATCTCACTTGGAGATGAGCTGTGAGTGCAGGGGGAGGCTGTGTCTCACCCGGAGATCAGCAGTGAGCGCAGGGAGAGGGGGGTATCTCACCCGGAGATGATCTGTGAGTGCATGGGGAGGCTGTGTCTCACCCGGAGATCAGCAGTGAGCGCAGGGAGAGGGGGGTATCTCACCCGGAGATGATCTGTGAGTGCAGGGGGAGGCTGTGTCTCACCCGGAGATCAGCAGTGAGCGCAGGGGGAGGGGGTATCTCACTCGGAGATGAGCTGTGAGTGCAGGGGGAGGCTGTGTCTCACCCGGAGATCAGCAGTGAGCGCAGGAAGAGGGGGTATCTCACCCGGAGATGATCTGTGAATGCAGGGGGAGGCTGTGTCTCACCTGGAGATCAGCAGTGAGCGCAGGGAGAGGGGGTATCTCACCCGGAGATGATCTGTGAGTGCAGGGGGAGGGGGTATCTCACTCGGAGAAAAGCAGTGAGCGCAGGGGGAGGGGGTATCTCACTTGGAGATGAGCTGTGAGTGCAGGGGGAGTATCTCACCCGGAGATCAGCAGTGAGCGCAGGGGGAGGGGGTATCTCACTCGGAGATGAGCTGTGAGTGCAGGGGGAGGCTGTGTCTCACCCGGAGATCAGCAGTGAGCGCAGGGAGAGGGGGGTATCTCACTCGGAGATGAGCTGTGAGTGCAAGGGGAGGGGGTATCTCACCCGGAGATCAGGAGTGAGCGCAGGGAGAGGGGGATATCTCACTCGGAGATGAGCTGTGAGTGCAGGGAGAGGGGGTATCTCACCCAGAGATCAGCAGTGAGTGCAGGGGGAGGGGGTATCTCACCCGGAGATCAGCAGTGAGCGCAGGGGGAGGGGGTATCTTACTCGGAGATGAGCTGTGAGTGCAGGGGGAGGCTGTGTCTCACCCGGAGATCAGCAGTGAGCGCAGGGGGAGGGGGTATCTCACTCGGAGATGAGCTGTGAGTGCAGGGGGAGGCTGTTTCTTACCCGGAGATCAGCAGTGAGCGCAGGGGGAGGGGGTATCACACCCCGAGATGCTCTGTGAGTGCAGGGGGAGGGGGTATCTCACTCGGAGATGAGCTGTGAGTGCAGGGGGAGGCTGTTTCTTACCCGGAGATCAGCAGTGAGCGCAGGGGGAGGGGGTATCACACCCCGAGATGCTCTGTGAGTGCAAGGGGAGGGGGTATCTCACCCGGAGATGATCTGTGAGTGCAGGGGGAGGGGGTATCTCACCCGGAGATCAGCAGTGAGCACAGGGAAAGGGTTTATCTCACTCGGAGATGAGCTGTGAGGGCAGGGGAGTATCTCACTCGGAGATGAGCTGTGACGGCAGGGGAGTATCTTACTGGGAGATGAGCTGTGAGGGCTAGGGAGTATCTCACTCGGAGAAGAGCTGTGAGGGCAGGGGAGTATCTCACTCGGAGATGAGCTGTGAGGGCAGGGGAGTATCTCACTTGGAGATGAGCTGTGAGGGCAGGGGAGTATCTCACTCGGAGATGAGCTGTGAGGGCAGGGAAGTATCTCGGAGATGAGCTGTGAGGGCAGGGGAGTATCTCACTCGGAGATGAGCTGTGAGGGCAGGGGAGTATCTCACTCGGAGAAGAGCTGTGAGGGCAGGGAAGTATCTCACTCGAAGATGAGCTGTGAGGGCAGGGGAGTATCTCACTCGGAGATGAGCTGTGAGGGCAGGGGAGTATCTCACTCGGAGATGAGCTGTGAGGGCAGGGGAGTATCTCACTCGGAGAAGAGCTGTGAGGGCAGGGAAGTATCTCACTCGGAGATGAGCTGTGAGGGCAGGGGAGTATCTCACTCGGAGATGAACTGTGAGGGCAGGGGAGTATCTCACTCGGAGATGAGCTGTGAGGGCAGGGAAGTATCTCGGAGATGAGCTGTGAGGGCTGGGGAGTATCTCACTCGGAGATGAGCTGTGAGGGCAGGGGAGTATCTCACTCGGAGATGAGCTGTGAGGGCAGGGGAATATCTCACTCGGAGATGAGCTGTGAGGGCAGGGGGAGGCTGTGTCTCACCCGGAGATCAGCAGTGAGCGCAGGGAGAGGGGGTATCTCACCCGGAGATGATCTGTGAGTGCAGGGGGAGGCTGTGTCTCACCCGGAGATCAGCAGTGAGCGCAGGGAGAGGGGGGTATCTCACCCGGAGATGATCTGTGAGTGCAGGGGGAGGCTGTGTCTCACCCGGAGATCAGCAGTGAGCGTAGGGAGAGGGGGTATCTCACCCGGAGATGATCTGTGAGTGCAGGGGGAGGGGGTATCTCACTCGGAGATCAGCAGTGAGCGCAGGGGGAGGGGGTATCTCACTCGGAGATGAGCTGTGAGTGCAGGGGGAGTATCTCACCCGGAGATCAGCAGTGAGCGCAGGGGGAGGAAGTATCTCACTCGGAGATGAGCTGTGAGTGCAGGGGGAGTATCTCACCCGGAGATCAGCAGTGAGCGCAGGGGGAGGGGGTATCTCACTCGGAGATGAGCTGTGAGTGCAGGGGGAGGCTGTGTCTCACACGGAGATCAGCAGTGAGCGCAGGGAGAGGTGGGTATCTCACTTGGAGATGAGCTGTGAGTGCAAGGGGAGGGGGTATCTCACCCGGAGATGAGCTGTGAGTGCAGGGGGAGAATCTCACCTAGAGATCAGCTGTGAGTGCAGGGGGTGGGGGTATCTCACTCGGAGATGAGCTGTGAGTGCAGGGGGAGTATCTCACCTAGAGATCAGCAGTGAGTGCAGGGCGAGGGGGTATCTCACTCGGAGATGAGCTGTGAGTGCAGGGGGAGGCTGTGTCTCACCCGGAGATCAGCAGTGAGAGCAGGGAGAGGGGGATATCTCACTTGGAGATGAGCTGTGAGTGCAGGGGGAGGCTGTGTCTCACCCGGAGATCAGCAGTGAGCGCAGGGAGAGGGGGGTATCTCACCCGGAGATGATCTGTGAGTGCAGTGGGAGGCTGTGTCTCACCCGGAGATCAGCAGTGAGCGCAGGGAGAGGGGGGTATCTCACTCGGAGATGAGTTGTGAGTGCAGCGGGAGGCTGTGTCTCACCCGGAGATCAGCAGTGAGCGCAGGGGGAGGGGGTATCTCACTCGGAGATGAGTTGTGAGTGCAGCGGGAGGCTGTGTCTCACCCGGAGATCAGCAGTGAGCGCAGGGGGAGGGGGTATCTCACTCGGAGATGAGCTGTGAGTGCAGGGGGAGGCTGTGTCTCACCCGGAGATCAGCAGTGAGCGCAGGAAGAGGGGGTATCTCACCCGGAGATGATCTGTGAATGCAGGGGGAGGCTGTGTCTCACCCGGAGATCAGCAGTGAGCGCAGGGAGAGGGGGTATCTCACCCGGAGATGATCTGTGAGTGCAGGGGGAGGGGGTATCTCACTCGGAGAAAAGCAGTGAGCGCAGGGGGAGGGGGGTATCTCACTCGGAGATGATCTGTGAGTGCCGGGGGAGGCTGTGTGTCACCCGGAGATCAGCAGTGAGCGCAGGGAGAGGGGGTATCTCACCCGGAGATGATCTGTGAGTGCAGGGGGAGGGGGTATCTCACTCGGAGAAAAGCAGTGAGCGCAGGGGGAGGGGGTATCTCACTTGGAAATGAGCTGTGAGTGCAGGGGGAGTATCTCACCCGGAGATCAGCAGTGAGCGCAGGGGGAGGGGGTATCTCACTCGGAGATGAGCTGTGAGTGCAGGGGGAGGCTGTGTCTCACCCGGAGATCAGCAGTGGGCGCAGGGAGAGGGGGGTATCTCACTCGGATATGAGCTGTGAGTGCAAGGGGAGGGGGTATCTCATCCGGAGATCAGCAGTGAGCGCAGGGAGAGGGGGGTATCTCACTCGGAGATAAGCTGTGAGTGCAGGGAGAGGGGGTATCTCACCCAGAGATCAGCAGTGAGCGCAGGGGGAGGGGGTATCTCACCCAGAGATCAGCTGTGAGCGCAGGGGGAGGGGGTATCTTACTCGGAGATGATCTGTGAGTGCAGGGGGAGGCTGTGTCTCACCCAGAGATCAGCAGTGAGCGCAGGGGGAGGGGGTATCTCACTCGGAGATGAGCTGTGAGTGCAGGGGGAGTATCTCACCCGGAGATCAGCAGTGAGCGCAGGGGGAGGAAGTATCTCACTCGGAGATGAGCTGTGAGTGCAGGGGGAGGCTGTTTCTTACCCGGAGATCAGCAGTGAGCGCAGGGGGAGGGGGTATCACACCCGGAGATGATCTGTGAGTGCAGGGGGAGGGGGTATCTCACCCGGAGATCAGCAGTGAGCGCAGGGAGAGGGGGTATCTCACCCGGAGATGAGCTGTGAGTGCAGGGAGAAGGGGTATCTCACCCGGAGATGATCTGTGAGTGCAGGGGGAGGGGGTATCTCACCCGGAGATCAGCAGTGAGCACAGGGAAAGGGTTTATCTCACTCGGAGATGAGCTGTGAGGGCAGGGGAGTATCTCACTCGGAGATGAGCTGTGAGGGCAGGGGAGTATCTCACTGGGAGATGAGCTGTGAGGGCTAGGGAGTATCTCACTCGGAGAAGAGCTGTGAGGGCAGGGGAGTATCTCACTCGGAGATGAGCTGTGAGGGCAGGGGAGTATCTCACTCGGAGATGAGCTGTGAGGGCAGGGGAGTATCTCACTCGGAGATGAGCTGTGAGGGCAGGGAAGTATCTCGGAGATGAGCTGTGAGGGCAGGGGAGTATCTCACTCGGAGATGAGCTGTTAGGGCAGGGGAGTATCTCACTCGGAGAAGAGCTGTGAGGGCAGGGAAGTATCTCACTCGGAGATGAGCTGTGAGGGCAGGGGAGTATCTCACTCGGAGATTAGCTGTGAGGGCAGGGGAGTATCTCACTCGGAGATGAGCTGTGAGGGCAGGGAAGTATCTCGGAGATGAGCTGTGAGGGCTGGGGAGTATCTCACTCGGAGGTGAGCTGTGAGGGCAGGGGAGTATCTCACTCGGAGATGAGCTGTGAGGGCAGGGGAGTACCTCACTCGGAGATGAGCTGTGAGGGCAGGGGAATATCTCACTCGGAGATGAGCTGTGAGGGCAGGGGAGTATCTCACTCGGAGATGAGCTGTGAGGGCAGGGGAGTATCTCACTCGGAGATGAGCTGTGAGGGCAGGGGAGTATCTCACCTAGAGATCAGCAGTGAGCGCAGGGGGAGGGGGTATCTCACTAGGAGATGAGCTGTGAGTGCAGAGGGAGGCTGTGTCTCACCCGGAGATCAGCAGTGAGCTCAGGGGGAGGGGGTATCTCACCTGGAGATGAGCTGAGAGGGCAGGGGGAGGGGGTATCTCACCTGGAGATCAGCTGTGAGTGCAGGAGGAGAGGGTATCTCACCGGAATATGAGCTGTTAGCACAGGGGGAGGGGGTGTCTCACACGGAGATCAGCTGTGAGCCCAGGGGGAAGGTGTCTCACCCGGGGATCAGCTGTGAGTGCAGGAGGAGGGGGTATCTCACCTGGAGATGAGCTGAGAGGGCAGGGGGAGGGGGTATCTCACCTGGAGATGAGCTGTGAGGGCAGGGGAGTATCTCACTCGGAGATGAGCTGTGAGGGCAGGGGAGTATCTCACTCGGAGATGAGCTGTGAGGGCAGGGGAGTATCTCACTCGGAGATGAGCTGTGAGGGCAGGGGAGTATCTCACTCGGAGAAGAGCTGTGAGGGCAGGGAAGTATCTCACTCGAAGATGAGCTGTGAGGGCAGGGGAGTATCTCACTCGGAGATGAGCTGTGAGGGCAGGGGAGTATCTCGCTCGGAGATGAGCTGTGAGGGCAGGGAAGTATCTCGGAGATGAGCTGTGAGGGCAGGGGAGTATCTCACTCGGAGATGAGCTGTGAGGGCAGGGGAGTATCTCACTCGGAGATGAGCTGTGAGGGCAGGGGAGTATCTCACTCGGAGATGAGCTGTGAGGGCAGGGAAGTATCTCGGAGATGAGCTGTGAGGGCTGGGGAGTATCTCACTCGGAGGTGAGCTGTGAGGGCAGGGGAGTATCTCACTCGGAGATGAGCTGTGAGGGCAGGGGAGTACCTCACTCGGAGATGAGCTGTGAGGGCAGGGAAATATCTCACTCGGAGATGAGCTGTGAGGGCAGGGGAGTATCTCACTCGGAGATGAGCTGTGAGGGCAGGGGAGTATCTCACTCGGAGATGAGCTGTGAGGGCAGGGGAGTATCTCACCTAGAGATCAGCAGTGAGCGCAGGGGGAGGGGGTATCTCACTAGGAGATGAGCTGTGAGTGCAGAGGGAGGCTGTGTCTCACCCGGAGATCAGCAGTGAGCTCAGGGGAGGGGGTATCTCACCTGGAGATGAGCTGAGAGGGCAGGGGGAGGGGGTATCTCACCTGGAGATCAGCTGTGAGTGCAGGAGGAGAGGGTATCTCACCGGAATATGAGCTGTTAGCACAGGGGGAGGGGGTGTCTCACACGGAGATCAGCTGTGAGCCCAGGGGGAAGGTGTCTCACCCGGGGATCAGCTGTGAGTGCAGGAGGAGGGGGTATCTCACCTGGAGATGAGCTGAGAGGGCAGGGGGAGGGGGTATCTCACCTGGAGATGAGCTGTGAGGGCAGGGGAGTATCTCACTCGGAGATGAACTGTGAGGGCAGGGTAGTATCTCACTCGGAGATGAGCTGTGAGGGCAGGGGAGTATCTCACTCGGAGATGAGCTGTGAGGGCAGGGGAGTATCTCACTCGGAGAAGAGCTGTGAGGGCAGGGAAGTATCTCACTCGAAGATGAGCTGTGAGGGCAGGGGAGTATCTCACTAGGAGATGAGCTGTGAGGGCAGGGGAGTATCTCACTCGGAGAAGAGCTGTGAGGGCAGGGAAGTATCTCACTCGGAGATGAGCTGTGAGGGCAGGGGAGTATCTCACTCGCAGATGAGCTGTGAGGGCAGGGGAGTATCTCACTTGGAGATGAGCTGTGAGGGCAGGGAAGTATCTCGGAGATGAGCTGTGAGGGCTGGGGAGTATCTCACTCGGAGATAAGCTGTGAGGGCAGGGGAGTATCTCACTCGGAGATGAGCTGTGAGGGCAGGGGAGTACCTCACTCGGAGATGAGCTGTGAGGGCAGGGGAATATCTCACTCGGAGATGAGCTGTGAGGGCAGGGGAGTATCTCACTCGGAGATGAGCTGTGAGGACAGGGGAGTATCTCACTCGGAGATGAGCTGTGAGGGCAGGGGAGTATCTCACCTAGAGATCAGAAGTGAGCGCAGGGGGAGGGGGTATCTCACTAGGAGATGAGCTGTGAGTGCAGAGGGAGGCTGTGTCTCACCCGGAGATCAGCAGTGAGCTCAGGGGGAGGGGGTATCTCACCTGGAGATGAGCTGAGAGGGCAGGGGGAGGGGGTATCTCACCTGGAGATCAGCTGTGAGTGCATGAGGAGGGGGTATCTCACCCGAATATGAGCTGTCAGCACAGGGGGGGGGGGGTGTCTCACCCGGAGATCAGCTGTGAGCCCAGGAGGAAGGTGTCTCACCCGGGGATCAGCTGTGAGTGCAGGAGGAGGGAGTATCTCACCTGGAGATGAGCTGAGAGGGCAAGGGGAGGGGGTATCTCACCTGGAGATGAGCTGAGAGGGCAGGGGGAGGGGGTAACTCACCCGGAGATGAGCTGTGAGCGCATTGGGAGGGGGTGTCTCACCCTGAGATCAACTGTGAGCGCATTGGGAAGGGGTATCTCACCCGGAGATTAGCTATGAGCTCAGGGGGAGGGGGTATCTCACCCGGAGATCAACTGAGAGCTATGAGCAGAGGAGGAGGGGGTTTTCTGACCCAGAGGTGAGCTGTGAGCGCATTGGGAGGGGGTATCTCACCCGGAGATCAGCTGTGAGCTATGAGCACAGGGGGAGGGGGTGAATCACACACAGGCTGTGCTTACAGCAGGGAGAGTTGTGACAGAGAATACATTTTGCATGCTGCGAGTAGGGAGCTCTTACGCCAGGAACTGCGCAAACTCGACCAGCTGATCACCCACTACCAGACGTAATGGAATAATGCAAGGGGGCGCCAGAGAACAGCATTTGAAAAATAAAAGCTTGGTATCTTTTGAATGAAGCATAATTTTGAATCACTATAAATTACAAAACGATTTATTTCCACCTTTTCTGGTTGGTCAATTGTATTCTTTATGGTGGCACAACCGCTTTAAGTTTAAAATTTCACATTTTTCTAAATTTTTAGAAAATCTGGGATATTTTCATGAATAACAACAAAACGTATTAATTTAAAATTTTCCAGCTGCAACAGGTACAATTTGTTCCAAAAAGAAGATCAGAATATCAGAATGACTAGCAGAAGCATTTCAAAGTTATTACCAAATAAAGTGACGTTTCAGATATGAAAAATGGGGCTGTCAGAAAGGTTAATACTGATTACCACGAGACAGGGCTAAGAAACATGAAATGGTAATGTGCAGTACATACCTATGCTCAAAAGTGCAGGCATATCATGCCAGTAATAAAAGGAAATACTGATTAGTCAGGGTGATAAAACAATGTATGTAACATGTAGGTGTGTGGTATGTATAAATATCATTTTTTTTTCAGTGCCCAGCATAAAGTGACTACAAGAAGTAGGATTTTAGTTAATACCTCACTGAACACAAGAACAGTTTCCAAAATACTAACAAGACGGAGTTTCACAGAACATTTTTTTCACCCATAGCATGAAAGTAATGTTAATATCATAACTTTCATTACAAAATCTTCAGTTTTACCCAAATTCAGTGATGCACCCTACACCAAAACTACTACATCTAGTATTTTGTATGACCTCTATGATTGTTAAGGACAGCACCAAGTCTTCTACACATGGAACGAATAAGTTGGTGACATAAAGTAACATCTATCTCTTTCTATTCCTCCCGAACGACCATTTTAGAACCTGAATGTAGAGCCCTTCTAACTTGTCTCTTCAGAATTCCTCGGTATGTCCTGCACTTCTGTGATGCGTGTTGGAGTACTTGTAAGATGTGTGCAGCTTATTCTTGTGATCTTTCTGATATGTGCACATCTACTTGTGTAATTTGTGCACTGTGCTTGTGTGACATCTCTCAAGTCTACGCTGTGCTTGTGTGACATCTCTCAAGTCTGCGCTGTGCTTGTGTGACATCTCTTAAGTCTGTGCTGTGCTTGTGTGACATCTCTCAAGTCTAAGCTGTGCTTGTGCGACATCTCTCAAGTCTAAGCTGTGCTTGTGTGATATCTCTCAAGTCTGTGCTGTGCTTGTGTGACATCTCTCAAGTCTAAGCTGTGCTTGTGTGACATCTCTCAAGTCTACGCTGTGCTTGTGTGACATCTCTCAAGTCTGCGCTGTGCTTGTGTGACATCTCTCAAGTCTGTGCTGTGCTTGTGAGACATCTCTCAAGTCTAAGCTGTGCTTGTGTGACATCTCTCAAGTCTGCGCTGTGCTTGTGTGACATCTCTCAAGTCTGTGCTGTGCTTGTATGACATCACTCAAGTCTGCGCTGTGCTTGTGTGACATCTCTCAAGTCTGCGCTGTGCTTGTGTGACATCTCTCAAGTCTGCGCTGTGCTTGTGTGACATCTCTCAAGTCTGCGCTGTGCTTGTGTGACATCTCTCAAGTCTGCGCTGTGCTTGTGTGACATCTCTCAAGTCAGAGATGTGCTTGTGTGACATCTCTCAAGTCAGAGCTGTGCTTGTGTGACATCTCTCAAGTCAGAGCTGTGCTTGTGTGACATCTCTCAAGTCTGCGCTGTGCTTGTGCGATTTGTCTGGTGTGTGACAAGTGATTTTTTGATGTGTGCCTAACATGTTTTTATTGCATCAAATAATGTTACTTAAAGTGAATTTCTGTTTTAATTCTTTTACTGTCCTTAGGCTTGCCCTAGAGAAAAACAATAAAATCAGGGATACTCTCAGGGTCAGCAATTCCTCTTCCGCTACTGCCCTGGTCTTTGTTTTCAGGCTGCAGCCGTGATGTCCTGACTAAAACACGTGACTGCTGGAGCTTAAAGGGGTTATCCCAGAAACAAAAGTTCATTTTAAAAATGGTCTGTGTCTGACCGTGTATGGAAAATACCACAGCTCCTGAGCGGAGGAGGAAGCCAAAGACAATACAGACATTACATCAGGGGATCACAAAGGATTCATTTTGAGAGGTAAAATATTGTTTAAACACAGGCAGTGAAATATTTTACCTCACAAAATGAATCAATCCTATGAGATCCCGTGCTGGAATGTCTGCATTGTCTTTTGCAGCCTTCCCTGCCCAGGAGCTGTGGTATGATCAGACCATGTTCCGCACACGGTCAGACACAGCCAATTTATAAAATTAACTTTTGTTTGTAGGAAAACCCTTTTAATGACTGAGCTCAGCAGTAATGCCAAGGTAGATGGAACAAGCTGCTGAACTTATCATTGGCTACAGTGGTCACATGAGATATTACCACTGCAGCCTGTAAACACGGACAGGCCAGGAGCATAAAGACATCAATAGACTAGGTGAAAATGAGTAACTCTGATTTTATTATTTTTAGACCAGGTGAAAATGAGTAAATCTGATTTTATTATTTTTAGACTAGGTGAAAATGAGTAACGCTGATTTTATTATTTTTAGACTAGGTGAAAATGAGAAACTCTGATTTTATTATTTTTAGACCAGGTGAAAATGAGTAACTCTGATTTTATTATTTTTAGACTAGGTGAAAATGAGTAACGCTGATTTTATTATTTTTAGACTAGGTGAAAATGAGTAACTCTGATTTTATTATTTTTAGACCAGGTGAAAATGAGTAACTCTGATTTTATTATTTTTAGACTAGATGAGAATGAGTAACTCTGATTTTATTATTTTTAGACTAGGTGAAAATGAGTAACTCTGATTTTATTATTTTTAGACTAGGTGAAAATGAGTAACTCTGATTTTATTATTTTTAGACTAGGTGAAAATGAGTAACTCTGATTTTATTATTTTTAGACTAGGTGAGAATGAGTAACTCTGATTTTATTATTTTTAGACTAGGTGAAAATGAGTAACTCTGATTTTATTATTTTTAGACTAGGTGAAAATGAGTAACTCTGATTTTATTATTTTTAGACCAGGTGAAAATGAGTAACTGATTTTATTATTTTTAGACTAGGTGAAAATGAGTAACTCTGATTTTATTATTTTTAGACTAGGTGAAAATGAGTAACGCTGATTTTATTATTTTTAGACTAGGTGAAAATGAGTAACGCTGATTTTATTATTTTTAGACTAGGTGAAAATGAGTAACTCTGATTTTATTATTTTTAGACTAGGTGAAAATGAGTAACTCTGATTTTATTATTTTTAGACTAGGTGAAAATGAGTAACTCTTATTTTATTATTTTTAGACTAGGTGAAAATGAGTAACTCTGATTTTATTATTTTTAGACTAGGTGAAAATGAGTAACTCTGATTTTATTATTTTTAGACTAGGTGAAAATGAGTAACTCTGATTTTATTATTTTTAGACTAGGTGAAAATGAGTAACGCTGATTTTATTATTTTTAGACCAGGTGAAAATGAGTAACTCTGATTTTATTATTTTTAGACTAGGTGAAAATGAGTAACTCTGATTTTATTATTTTTAGACTAGGTGAAAATGAGTAACTCTGATTTTATTATTTTTAGACTAGGTGAAAATGAGTAACTCTGATTTTATTATTTTTAGACTAGGTGAAAATGAGTAACTCTGATTTTATTATTTTTAGACTAGGTGAAAATGAGTAACTCTGATTTTATTATTGTTAGACTAGGTGAAAATGAGTAACTCTGATTTTATTATTTTTAGACTAGGTGAAAATGAGTAACTCTGATTTTATTATTTTTAGACTAGGTGAAAATGAGTAACTCTGATTTTATTATTTTTAGACTAGGTGAA